>NC_090436.1:744273197-744588063 GCF_031143425.1 Pleurodeles waltl
CCATAAGCCGAAAAGTTTCCATTTGGGCTTATACGTTTTTATTGTGGCTTTTGCCCTAGCCATGGAGAGAATGTTCCTGCAGTCCTGAGGGATTTTCAGATCTCTGAATTAATGGAACTTAGGAGCCATGCAATAAGTGTAGAAAAGTCGGGTCTGGATGAAGGACCTGGTCTTGATTCATCGTCAAATGTTTGGAATGTTTGTAGGTGAATATGGTTGGATTACTATAGTAGGACATGAACCAATACTGCCTGTGCTACCTGGTGGCTATCAGGATGAAGTGACACAGCTCTGCTTTCATGCTGCTGACAACATTTAGTATTGGAGGTATCGGAGAAAAGCGTAGGCATACATCACAGACCATATGATCGAAAAGGGATTCCCCCACAATTAAGGATGTGGATAAAAAAATTTATTGGCTGTTGCAATTCTCATTTGTTGCAAAGAGATCTAGTGCTGTTTGCCCCAGAGCGAGAAGATCTTGTTTAGTGCTGACCATTGAAGCTCCCACTCTTGGCAGCTGTTCATAGTTCTGCTTAGCATGTCTGCGGAGACTGCTTGTTCCGGAAACATATTCAACCCCAAAAATTATCCTGTGTGTTGTCAGCCAGCTCCAGATTACCGGAGCTTCCTTGAATAGCACCAGTGATCTTCTGCCCCCCTGTTAGTTCACATAGTGCATGCTGGTGTGCAAGCTAACACCTAAGACCTTGCTAAGCTTGGCAGGAAAGGTTGAACATTGTGATAGATGGATCTGAGCATACTGAGACCACTTTCCTTGAATTTGCAGGTCCTGAAGTTCATCACCTAAGCCCACCAGGGAGGCATCTGTAGTTAGTATGAAGTTAGGTATTTGAGGTAAGAACGTGAGGCCCTCTGACAGGTGGGAGACCTGGGACCACCAGGCTAGTGCTTTCATCATACCTGGTGTGGTGTTCACCCGGTCCTCGAACGATCCTTCGGTTTGAATCCATGGTTTTGTATCTGTTCCTGTAGGGCTCTCATTTTCAGGAGCTGGTGAAGGATCAGGTTGGTTGCTGATGACCTCATGCTATTTGACCGGATGCACTGAAACTGCCTTTTTGGAAAGATTGAGATCCAGTTCCTTGAGCCTTATTTGCCTGTCCTGGGATAGTAAGTCTTTGTCTTGTACAGTATCTAGTGTTGCGCCCAGAACATTAATGTTTTGGATGGAACTGTTGATGATTTTTGGAAATTTACAGTGAGACGTAGTATAAGAACAAATCTAGGCAAGCCTCTGTAGCATTAAACACTTGGCATGCTGTTGTTGGCGCTTTTAACAACCAGTCGTGAGGTAGGGGAAAAGCTGATGATCGTGCCTCTTGAGAGAAGCTGCCACAAGGGCTAGACATTTGATAAAAAGCAGGGAGCTGATATGAGATAATGGGAGCAGGCTACAGTGCAGCGTAGCTATTTGGGATGTTTGGGATGTATAGGGATGTGGAAGTATACATCATGTAAATCCAGAGTTGTCATGTGGTCTCTGTGGTTTAGGAGATGTGGGATATCCGAGAGTGCGACTATGTAAAAGGACTGTGTCAGTAAATACTTATTTCATTTCCAGAGGTCAACGGATAGGTTGCCATTCCCCTGTTTTCCTGTCTATGAGGACAAAACGAGAATAGAAGCCCATTCCTTGTGGAGAATGTGGGACTTCTTCTATGGCACCTTTGCTTGGCATAGCTAGCACTTCCTTACGAAGATGGTGACGAGGTGGGTACCCTCGCTTTAGTGGAGTGGTGGGTGGAATCTGTGTGAACCCTAACATGTGACCCTATGTGATGAGATGCAGGACCCATTTGTCCGATGTTATTTTCTGCCATAGATGAGAAAAAAAAATTTCTCCCACAGGATGGTGCGTAACTGGCCCTACAACATTTCACTGTTTTCTGCTCGTCTCTCCAGCCTGCCTTCTCCTTCGTGGTTGCTTGAGGTAGGCTGTTGCCTGGTAAGCTGGTGTAAAGGGCTGGTAAGAGTGCTGATCGCTATGATACCTCTGGTATCCTCCTCCGTATGAAACAGTGCCTCTTCTGAGGGCCACTTCAAAAGGTGTTTTTCAAAACTGCAATGTACCCAAAGAGCTTGCTGTGTCAGTGTCCACCTTGACTGCTTGCAAGGCAATGTCGACATGCTTGCCAAACAGAGCGTCACCATCGCATGGCATATCTAATATTTTTGTTTCCATCTCAGGTCTAAATGATATGGCCTTCAACTAACCTTGGCGCGTAAGGACCGCTGACCCTGTCAGCGGTCAGGACCCTATTGAAACTATATCCATAGCGCAATCAATGATTCCCAATGAGGAGTTTTCTGCAGAATCCTTTTTTGTTTTTTTTGTTTGGGCTTCTGCCCTTTTGTGACAGTGAGCCTCTTGTGTGATGACCGAGTTTGGTTTCAGGTGTTTACTAGAGATGGTGGTGAGTCTTCAGGTGCTTTGTACTTCTTATCGATCCTTGGTAGAACTGCTGTGACTATGCAAGGTTTTCCACGATTGTAATTCCTCCCAGATATAATCAACAATTGAAATAGTCCTCACAGCCTTTCTCTTTAAAATCATAAAAAAAGAAACCAATTGCTTGTTTGTTCACCCATTCCATAAGGGTATAAAAACCACCAAAATCATCAGACGGGAAACCCAACATTTGTGGAGCTGGAGGTGAAGGTGTCAGTATTAAGTAATCGTCCTATTTATCGGGTACAGATTGAGTCCTGTGAGTGTTACCTTCTCTCTATCATCACCCAAGGCGTACAGGTAGTTCAGTTGAAGACAGCAATATTTAACACAGGGGACATTCTTGAGTGGCAGGAGCATCAGAGGATGCTTATGTATCAGAGATGGTGTGACCTTGCAGGCTCAGGAATGTTTCTGTAGTAATCCTGTAACATGCCCTGTAGATCTAGTACCAGAACAGTGACCTGAACCAGGCCCTCTGCAGTTAGAGGCGAAGCTAAGTGGTGAATTTGCTCCACATATTGTCTCTCCATTTATTGCTGCCTGTTGTAGACAAACTCATATTAGACCCCTTCATTCTTGACATTAAGTTATGATGGACTACGTGGTGTCTTGTTTTTCTTGACTGCGGTGTTTTCGCCGTCATTTATGTTGATGAGATCACTGTTGAGGCTGTTATAATCGACAAGGTTTGTCGTCGTTGATGGGCCTGTTGTTGACTACTCCTGTCACAGACCATGCTGTCGTTGAGATGCCTGTCGACGACGAGGTCCATCATTGATGATGCCGTTGTAGACTATTCCGTTGCTGACGAGGCTGTCATAGTTGACGTGGTTGCGGTCATTGACATCATCATAATTGTTGTTGACAAATATTTTGACTGTAGTTTTGCCATACATGCCTCATTGTGAGGTTATGTTTCCCCATGACTGGCTTCTGAAGAGGATTTGCCTGATGTAGTGTCAGGACTAAACAGGGAGTTGTAGGGTCCGATCTAGCATCTGAAGAGGTTTTTTTTCTTTTTCTCTCGCTGAGAAGTGCCTTTTGAAGACTCATGGACAGTCTTTTTTATACCTTTTCTGTGGGCCTCTGGAGACCCTTGGTACGACCTCTCCGGTGAGTTGGTGGGATTCTCACTGTCATCCTCATCAGATCTGACAAACTTTAGTTTCTGTAGCCACAATAATAGCCTCATCTCTCTATAGGTGAGAGTTTTAGAGGAAAAGGTTAGACATATTTTGTAGTTCTTTACCTTGTGGGCAGGATGAGGGTAGTAAACACACTCCTAAAGTCTTCAGGGTGTACTCTCTCCTTTTTCTGCTAAACTGACATATTAGTGACAGGGTCAGACAAATGAAACAGGAAATATAATCTTGGATGATTCAAAACAACTAGTAGCTGAAGAAACTGAGCAGAGCTCAGGGAGGCCCCCTTCATATGATGTGCGGTAGAAATCTGAGGGACTCAGCCTCTTGGGAGTGTTCTGGAGAGTGCTATTGCCTGATTGGCTGAATTCTGGATCTTTTTAAAAATAAAATAGATAGGCTAATAAAGTGATTGTTCACTGGCATTACAGCCTATGATAATTATACAGAGTGCTTTATTATGGTACCGTGGGACTCCCACTACAACAACAGGGAATGATTCAAGCATGTGAATCTATGAAAGACCCAATACTGGAGAAATAATAGTTTTTTCATCATGCTTTTTTTGCAATTTTTTAAGTAGTAGTAACTAATTCCTATTTTAGCAGTTTCCACATATTTGCAGTTTGGGTGGGGGCAAACAAAGAAAAAAAAAAGCTGTATATTTCTGAAAGGGGTTCATTGGTGTATATCGATCTTGGTTTTTCCAAGAGAAATACAACAGATAATCTATGTTGCTATGCTTCTGTCAATAAAAGCATTACTCCCCTTCCCCCCCATTTGTGTGGGTGAGCCTATCATCAGCTACATGAAAGATCCCAAAATAAAATGCAGACATAGCAAGATTTTTCCTTGGAAACTTGATCTTTCTGGGGATGTGGGTAACTACGGTATTTGAGGCATCCAAGGAAAACTACCAACCCTAGACATTTTTTAAACTAGCCTCATGGGCTTATCCACAAAGGAGTGTCTGAGTGTCCTACACAGACACTTTTACTTTTTTTTACCCAGAATTCTCTGCAACCATCAACCGTTAGCAAAAATCACAGATCTTTGGCACGTTTCCGAGAGGGAAGACCTGAAATCTGCAGTGCTTGCCAAAAATTCCACCATCTAGCGTTCCTATACTTCTCCCAATAAAAATCATGGCCCACTTGTTTGAGGGGGCCTGTAAGCCACAACAGAAAAAACCCAAAATGCAGATTCATGCTTAGAATTTCAAATTTTCGAGGATGTGGATAACTGTGCTATTTGGGCCCATGGTTGGCCAGCACCCTGGTAAACTTACCAATCCCAGACATTTCTGAAAACTAGACACCCACAGGAGTCCAGGGTCATATGGCTTGCATGCATCCCACTATTTTTCCTACTCAGAATTTCCTGCAAATGTCAACCTTTAGCTTTAGCTAAAATTACAGATTTACTCAAGTTTCTGGGCGGAAAAGTTCCAGAATTTCCAGAGATTGGTAAAAGTCTTACCACCCATCATTTCAAACCCTTCACTGATAGCCATCCCACTTGATTGGTTGGCCTACCGCCCAACAGAGAAATCACTCACAACCTGGATCATGTGATCTCAAGCTAGTGTCAAAATGGTCTTCACAATGTAACAGATTTTGGGTCCACTCCTATATTGTGTATTAAGTCAACCCACACGTGCGGTAACATTGTTTACCAGGCTACATGAAGAATGTAGATGTTGGCCACTGGCTGGAAGTGCTGGTGATTTCTGTCTGGGGAAGTAAATGCAAGTGAGCCATGCAAAGCATATCACCCTGGATTTTCCTGAGCCACTAGTTTTAAGAAATGCTTAGAGTTGATAGTGTCTCATGTGCTGGTCGAGTCTAAGCTGAAACATGGCAGCCATCACATTTGGAAAGAAAGAGAAAAAATGTGTATTTGAGACATATTTGTGATGCTTGAAGGGCATTCTGGTTAAGAAAACATGCTTGGATCCAGGCAAGCCACATAATCCTAGATCTCCATAGGTCTCTAGATTTCATAAATGCCCAAGGTTAGTAGCATGGCTTGGTGTCAGTCCACTATAGGCCAAAATGTTGAAACCACCACCTGTGGAAAGTAAGAGAAAACTAGGAGCTGTAGGCATATTTCTGAGAGTTGCAGAGCATTGTTGGCTAAAAAGAAAAAAAAAAAAAAAAAATGAAACCTTGATAAGCAGAGAAAAGTAGTGGGAGGAATGTAGGAAAACAGTTAAAGAGGAAAGTGAGAGTAGGGATAATGATCCACCCAAAAAATAGAAGTGGAAAAAAGAAGTATGGGAGATGGAAACAAAATTAATTTTGTGTGAAGGAGTTAAATGCGAAGGATGTCTCCCCAAAGCTAAGGGTAAATGTAAGAATGAGGAGGAAGGAAGAAGGAACATGTGGGAGGGGAAACAAGTGTAAAGAGGAATCTAAGGACCTGATTTAATAGCTGCTGGATGGCCCGTTGTTCCACTATAGGGATGAAGCAGTTTACTCCATCCCCCTGGTGGAGGGACCACCTGCCAATTTAATAAATATCCACCAAGCTGGTAATCATTTATAAATCACTGATCAATGCTTTTCGCTGTTTGCTGCAGGGCTCCTGCTACATAACAAAGAGCTGCACCCAACAGTTTACTTTTTTAATTTCAAAAAGAAAATCCTGAAAGAGGATTTTCTTTTTGTAAACAAAAAAGAAAATGCCCCTTTGCCATGAGAGTCTTCTCCCATGGCAAGGGGACATTATTCCTTTTTTCATGTCCCTTACCACCAGGGTTTGCCTAGTGGTGACAGACCTTAAAAATGACTATGTTCGCCATCCTTTTTGGGTAGGCAGCTGTAGGAGGCTGGTCTGGCTTGTAGTGGGTACCAAGGGGTACTTACACTTTGTACCAGGTCCAGTTATCCCTTATTAGTGTAGAAGAGGTGTCTAGCAGCTTAGGCTGATAGAAAAGGTAGCTTAGCAGAGCAGCTTAGGCTGAACTAGGAGACGAGTGAAGCTCCTACAGTACCACTAGTGTCATATGCACAATATCATAAGAAAACACAATACACAGATATACTAAAAATAAAGGTACTTTATTTTTATGACAATATGCCAAAAGTATCTCAGTGAGTACCCTCAGTATGAGGATAGCAAATGTACACAAGATATATGTACACAATACCAAAATATGCAGTAATAGTAATAGAAAACAGTGCAAACAATGTATAGTCACAATAGAATGCAATGGGGGCACATAGGGATAGGGGCAACACAAACCATATACTCTAGAAGTGGAATGCGAACCACGAATGGACCCCAAACCTATGTGACCTTGTAGAGGGTCGCTGGGACTGTAAGAAAACAGTGAGGGTTAGAAAAATAGCCCACCCCAAGACCCTGAAAAGTGGGTGCAAAGTGCACCTAAGTTCCCCAAAGAGCACAAAAGTCGTGATAGGGGAATTCTGCAGGAAAGACCAACACCAGCAATGCAACAACGATGGATTTCCTGACGAGAGTACCTGTGGAACAAGGGGACCAAGTCCAAAAGTCACTATCAAGTCGGGAGTGGGCAGATGCCCAGGAAATGCCAGCTGTGGGTGCAAAGAAGCTGCCACCGGATGGTAGAAGCTGAGGATTCTGCACGAACGAAAAGGGCTAGAAACTTCCCCTTTGGAGGATGGATGTCCCACGTCGTGAAGAAGCTTGCAGAGGTGTTTTCGTGCAGAAAGACCGCAAACAAGCCTTGCTAGCTGCAAGGGTCGCGGTTAGGGTTTTTGGATGCTGCTGTGGCCCAGGAGGGACCAGGATGTCGCCAATTGCATGAGGAGACAGAGGGGGCGTCCAGCAAGACAAAGAGCCCACTCAGAAGCAAGCAGCACCCGCAGAAGTGCCGGAACAGGCACTACGAAGTGGAGTGAACCGGAGCTCACCCGAAGTCACAAAGGAAGGACCCACGACGCCGGAGGACAACTCAGGAGGTCGTGCACTGCAGGTTAGAGTGCCGGGGACCCAGGCTTGGCTGTGCACAAAGGAAATCCTGGAAGAGTGCACAGGAGCCGGAGCAGCTGCAAATCACGCGGTACCCAGCAATGCAGTCTAGCGTGGGGAGGCAAGGACTTACCTCCACCAAACTTGGACTGAAGAGTCACTGGATTGTGGGAGTCACTTGGACAGAGTTGCTGAGTTCAAGGGACCTCGCTCGTCGTGCTGAGAGGAGACCCAGAGGACCGGTGATGCAGTTCTTTGGTGCCTGCGGTTGCAGGGGGAAGATTCCGTCGACCCACGGGAGATTTCTTCAGAGCTTCTAGTGCAGAGAGGAGGCAGACTACCCCCACAGCATGCACCACCAGGAAAACAGTCGCAAAGGCGGCAGGATCAGCGTTACAAGGTCGCAGTAGTCGTCTTTGCTACTTTGTTGCAGTTTTGCAGGCTTCCAGCACGGTCAGCAGTCGATTCCTTGGCAGAAGGTGAAGAGAGAGATGCAGAGGAACTCTGACGAGCTCTTGCATTCGTTATCTAAAGAATTCCCCAAAGCAGAGAACCTAAATAGCCAGAAAAGGAGGTTTGGCTACTTAGGAGAGAGGATAGGCTAGCAACACCTGGAGGAGCCTATCAGAAGGAGTCTCTGACGTCACCTGCTGGCACTGGCCACTCAGAGCAGTCCAGTGTGCCAGCAGCACCTCTGTTACCAAGATGGCAGAGGTCTGGAGCACACTGGAGGAGCTCTGGGCACCTCCCAGGGGAGGTGCAGGTCAGGGGAGTGGTCACTCCCCTTTCCTTTGTCCAGTTTCGCACCAGACCAGGGCTGGGGGATCCCTGAACCGGTGTAGACTGGCTTATGCAGAAATAGGCACCATCTGTGCCCATGAAAGCATTTCCAGAGGCTGGGGGAGGCTACTCCTCCCCACCCCGGACACCTTTTTCCAAAGGGAGAGGGTGTAACACCCTCTCTCTGAGGAAGTCCTTTGTTCTGCCCTCCTGGGCCAAGCCTGGCTGGACCCCTGGAGGGCAGAAACCTGTCTGAGGGGTTGGCAGCAGCAGCTGCAGTGAAACCCCAGGAAAGGCAGTTTGGCAGTACCCGGGTCTGTGCTAGAGACCCGGGGGATTATGGGATTGTCTCCCCAATGCCAGGATGGCATTGGGGGGGCAATTCCATGATCTTAGCCATGTTACATGGCCATATTCGGAGTTACCATTGTGAAGCTATACATAGGTAGTGACCTATGTATAGTGCACATGTGTAATGGTGTCCCCGCACTCACAAAGTCCAGGGAATTTGCCCTGAACAATGTGGGGGCACCTTGGCTAGTGCCAGGGTGCCCACACACTAAGTAACTTTGCACCCAACCTTTACCAGGTAAAGGTTAGACATATAGGTGACTTATAAGTTACTTAAGTGCAGTGGTAAATGGCTGTGAAATAACGTGGACGTTATTTCACTCAGGCTGCAGTGGCAGGCCTGTGTAAGATTTGACAGAGCTCCCTATGGGTGGCAAAAGAAATGATGCAGCCCATAGGGGTCTCCTGGAACCCCAATACCCTGGGTACCTCAGTACCATATACTAGGGAATTATAAGGGTGTTCCAGTATGCCAATATGAATTGGTGAAATTGGTCACTAGCCTGTTAGTGACAATTTGTACAGAGAGAGCATAACCACTGAGGTTCTGGTTAGCAGAGCCTCAGTGAGACAGTTAGGCATCACACAGGGAACACATCCATATAGGTCACAAACGTATGAGCACTGGGGTCCTGGCTAGCAGGGTCCCAGTGGCACATAACAAACATACTGAAAACATACTGTTTTCACTATGAGCACTGGGCCCTGGCTAGCAGGATCCCAGTGAGACAGTGAAAACACCCTGACATACACTCACAAACAGGCCAAAAGTGGGGGTAACAAGGCTAGAAAGAGGCTACTTTCTCACAGCAGCTATATAGCCATTTCTCCGATGGACCTTCCACTGTTGGAGAGGTTTGGCTATGGTGGAGACAAAGTAGTCACCACTATAGCCAAACCTATGGTCCGCATACATTTAAATTGGGCAGATGGACCCTTTTCTTGGTGGTAAGCATACTTTGTCACTATTGTGAAGGAGTATGCTTCCCGCCAAGGTATAAGTCAGGCCCCAAGTTTGATATTAATCCCCAGCAGAGCATTAAAAAAAGTGAAATGTAATCCTGAGTTGTGAGGCCACAAGGATATGGCCAACATGCTATTTTTTTTTAGTTTTTTTTTAGTTTTTTTACGACAGCTGGTGGGGCTCCCAACAACACGCCCCTGTTCCCCCTTAGGCTGGATATGAGTGTTAGGCCAATTTTGGAGGTGGTAGGTGTCAAGCCTATTCTCTATTGGAAGAATATCTGGTCCACAGAGAAGCTCATGACGTACTGTGAGGGGTTGAAGGAAGTCTTGGGTATTCTGGGCTCAGGGAGTATTCCCTGGGTCAAGTAAGTAAAGCAGTTCCTGGTAAAGATGGGCTGTCTGAATGGATCCCCGGGAAGTGTCTACAGTTTGTAAATCCCTCCTGAAGGTGAAGTATAGGCAACATATTGGGATGCATCTGCAGGCGCATGTCCCGCGGTGGCACCCTCCCGGATACATTCCTTCTATCTACAGATGATTTTAAATTAGGGCGCTTTCTTGATGAGATCGAGCCCCCCCAAGCCAGGAAGCTGTATTTGCAATTTAGGTACAGTACACTCCCTCTTGCATCTTTCACTACCAAGTGGGGGGTGCTCATCTGTGCACGAAGGAAGTGCATGCCCTGCATGTGGGGTGGGGCAATTGAGAAAACTGAGGGGCATATCTTGTTCTTCTCCCCGGCCTACCAAATGGGAAAATGATAATGGCTTATGCATTCTTGCCATAATCTTGGGGTGAGGAAATTTGCAGAGGCTCTGCCAATTCTAAACACAGATACCAGGCAGAGCCTAGTCTTTGCTGTGTCTCGTTATTTACTAATGATGTGGAGAACTCGGCAAAAGGTGTGTTTATGGCAAGATCTCCCCGGCCACCCGGACGTGTTTAGACTGGGGAACTGCAGGCAGGAGGTAGCCCTTTCGGTCTTGAATGGATTGGAGCTTCAGTCAGACAAGTATGCATTCTTTTGTATATAATGTTGATTTTAATTGTTTTAAATACTATTTATATTATATATTCTGCAAGATTTTATGTGATGTATTATATTTATGTTTTATGACAAATTGCCGAAATAATGTATTTGAATAGGGAAATAAACAATCATGAAATAAAAATGTAATTAGTCAGGTAGCAAAACCATGTCAGAAAATAAAACCTTTTAAGAGTGAGGGCATTCTAACCAACTTGTTGAAGAAAAATATTCGAAATGCGAGTGCAAAGTTTTCTTTCTCTCAAATTCATAATTATCAATTTTGTGAGAAGGTGAAAGTGAGTCGAAATTAAGTGTTGTTTTGATGCAGGAACTGGTTGAGCACGATATCAATGTAAGTCCATCTCTTAATACAGAATTTTCTCTTTATAATGAAACTCTTGGTGACCAATGGGGAAGTTGCTCATGCTTTGATGAATCTGTAATAGGTTCTGAAGGTAAAGTTGTCTGTGTGATTTGCAATAAACCCAAGGCCGATAGCATGGAGGAAAAGCTTTGCACAATGTCAACTAAGAAACAGTGAAAGTAGGAAGGTTGAGCAGTACCAAATTGTTTAGGTCATGCTGGAGCCACCAGGAACAAGGTCCGCCAGGGGCTCTGCCTTATCGTCTGGAAATTGATAGATGTGATTTATTCATATGCAGTGTGTTCAGAAGCACTGGCTTCTTAGTGCTAAAACTGAAATCTATTAATGGAACCCGTCACATATTCTTTAAAATACAAGACTGATTAATAAAATAAAAAAAGAATAAGTTAAACAGCTAACAAAATAAAAATGTCTTCGGTGCTTTGATGACCCTTCGTACTACAGAAGCAGATTCAGAGTCATTGAGGGAAAGGCATGCAGACATACCTTTGTTAGACTCTGTTATGGGGGCCACTGGGCAAGCAGGGGATACTAGACCTCAGCCACAAGGACTGGGGTTGTTTGCAGCTGATGTCCTGGGGTCTGTCCTACTATGGCTCTCCAAAACTGGTTAAGTACAACCCCTTCTGCACTTGAATCTCAATGGCAGCGACAGCAATCAGTCACAGGCTTCTGAGTGAAGTAGTGTTGACATGCGACAATGCAGCGTTCAACAATCACCGAGCAGCGAGATAACTGATGGTCTATCCCTGTGCAGAGAGTACTTTAATACACATGTGGCACGTAATACTAAACACCAAAGGCTAGAGATCCAATTACTCTTCCCGCGGTTGGGCTACTAAGCCTTGGGTCCTTGTTCTCTTCTCCCCTTTAAGTGTCCCTCCTTGGTACTAAACAGGTCTACGACTTTTAGTTCTAGGGCAATCAAGACTCAGGTGCAGATTACCCCTGCCCATAGTTAGTGCCCTCCATTATTTTGTCGTCACCACAGAAGTGGTACTTCACTCATTTATGAGCTCCAAGAAGAAACCCATAACATGTATTCTTCTTTCTACCTCTTAAGGGAGAACACCGGTCAGCTGGAAGTTCCTTCCACATTCAGCAGGGCCATGGATGGCACAGTGCAGGTCATCATCTGGACTAGAGCTGTAGCAGGTGTTAGGGGATTTGGTCTTTCGGATGAGGGCTGCCCCTCTTGGGGGCTTTGGTGAGTAGGGGTGGGCTACAGAGGCAAAGGTTAAGGTCAGCTTTGGGACAGTCCTTCCAGAGGCCTAACTCCATCTTGCACAGCCTTTAGAAAGGAGCAGCACAGTATTCTCAGTTACACTTCTCTTTTCGGAAAGGTACAGTCCAGTCAGGCATGCTTCTCTGGTATAGCAGCTCAGTCTAGTCAGGTATGCTTCTCTGGTGTAGCAGCACAGTTCTCTCAAGCGTGCTTCTTGACACAATTCATGCCTGGACCTGTTCAGTTGGAGAAACTGCACTCCACTCCTCTCTTGACCTGGATAATGCTCTGTTCAATCTTTCAACAGCCAGCAGCCTCAACCACTGGTGATTAAACTGCGTTGGTGCTTTAGATCCATCACAACTGCAGATTTATGCCTCTGTCAGCAGCAGGTTTGCTTCAAGTCAGAGGATCAGCTTCCTGGAGCAAGGCATGAATCCACGTGATGTACCATCACCTCTAGAAAGCTGCCTCTCAGCCAAACCCCAGATCTGGTTCCACATCAGTCCTCTGAGTACTCTGTGTATTAATCCTTTTCTTGGGCAAAGAGAACTTTGAACTTGAACAACAAGAGGGTCAGTGGCTTCCACTCCAATACAGTCAAAGCAGACCAGTGATGTGGATTTTTGGCTGTACTTTCAGAAACAGTTTGGGTTGGTTCGTTTTTTTCACCTGTCCTCTTTAGGCTGTTCTCAAGATACAGCCTCCGTATAGACTGATACTGCTCATAGCATGGTAGTCTCCATCCTAGAGTACCAACAACTGAGGCATAGAGAGGTGTGAACTTTATGTACCTGACTGTCAAAAGCCACAGTGAACAGCTTCAGGAATGTCAGCAATAAACAGTTTGTGAAAACAACCTCACTTCCCATCTTGTGCACAGGAACAGGCCAAGGGCTTCCAAAAAGGAACCCACAAAGCTTCCATTACTCTGGCTCACTCCTACACACAATGCATACACACACACACACACACACACACACACAACAAGCAATCAGGATGTTAGCACAAGGATATGAGTTGCCGCACAGAAGCAAAACGTTACACAAGTCGGCAAGTATGCCTTCACTCCAGTGATACAGATAAAAGGTTCTGGTCACAACTATAGTTTCACAAACACAGTATGCTGCCAGCAACACTCTATATTTTAAACCCATGACAGGTATGGTACTCCACTGTTAGACACATGAGGGCATGCATGGTGAGCCCCTCCAGGTCACAGGTCAATCCAGGACATCACTCATGTCAAAGGACAGACCTAGGACTCTACACATACACTAGATTAGTGTGAAGCTAGGGTCACCATAAAAAACCAGGATACAAGATACTCACAGTTTGTCACTCAGGGCAGTGGAACATGACTGTACACCATGCAGGTGACATTCCCATTTCAACAACATCGGTCTAGTCCACCTTCAGGCAGGCCTCCAAATAGCTGGGTCTGCTTCCCATCCAAGAGGTGACATGCCTATTTGTCATTTTGCTGATTTTAATCCTCTGAGTCGGAATCTAAATTATTTATGGACTCAACAAAAGTTAGAAGATGAAAGTTGGGATAGAGTCATTATATCGCAAATGAGAGAGCTTTAACTGGTTTTATTTGATGGGTAAACAAAGCAAAATATCAGTCTGAAAATCTTTTCCAATTTTTTATTTTTGGTTTTAATTTCCAAAACAGAGGCTGGTACTGATTTTGGTGTCTGTCAATTGAATTTTAAGTATTGCCATTCACCTCTTTGAGATCTACTTTAGGTGAACCAGGTTTAAGTTTTTCTGTCCATCACTTTTTGTTCTTTCACATTTATAGTCAGCAATTCAAGATCCAGACAGGCCGAAAAGGTTGCTCTGAATGGGGGCTTATAACCTATTTTTGGAATTCAAGAACTCATAATGGCATCTATTGCAAAGAAAATGTTTATTCACCAGGGAAAAGAGGTCCAAACTTGGCATGGAACTTGGTGGAAAATAAGGTACCATAACTATTGCAGACAGAGACTGGCAAGCAAAAGATCAATTTCCTCCCCATCTTTGTTTACACTTTCTTGCTCTGTTGGCACTGTTTTAATATCTGTGAAAATAAGTGCTAGGGTGAAACAAGTTGATGCAGGCACACTTGAGTTTGCCATCAAAATGTTACGGCAGCAAGACATGCATTTTTAAAAAATATGGCCTGCTACAGAGTCGCGACTCTAAACATCAGAACAAGCATTGTACTGTAAAGGAAATAAAGAAGCAAAATGTGTCTCCAAAGTTCCTATAAAAAGTAAAATGCAACATCTCTAGATTAATTAAATTGTACTGTGGTATGGTTTAAGTCCATCTTCATTGTTGGTAAAAATCGAACTGGTAATTGAGAAATGTAAAGAATGTGAAAGAGAATTCTATACATGGCTTCACACTCACTGTATCATAGGCTGAAGTGAGGAAATGGAAGAGGTGGCTGTATGAGCACCAAGGACCAAAGAGTCGTATTGAGTTTGTTGGAGTGGGAAAGCCTCTGTAAATTGATGGTGCTTCCACCCAACTCATGGATCTCCTACTCCACTTAAAGTCAGAGGAAGTGCCAGGTTTCCAATGGTAGGGCCTCTGCTGACCCTGCTATCGGACAACTCTGATCTGACAGCCTGTCTTCACAGGGCTGTTAGGCCATAGTGATAGCTATCCTACTTTGTTGAGGGTAGAACAACCATCAATACATTTCCCTGCGGCTACTGGCGGGCAGATGGGGTAATATCCCCATACAGAATTGGATTTGCTTACTTCCTGCCTTCTTAAAGAAAGGAGGTTTGAGCTCCTTCGATCGCAAATGGAATACTATTGCTGGAGGGTGACTTTAACCTTGTTAAAAAAAAAACAAAAAAAAAAAACTGTGGATCGGAAACACCAGGATGGGGGCTCTCACCTTAGAAAATTTGCAGAAGGACATGACTGATGGACGTCTGGAGGAGCCATAATCTGGGGTTACTAGGGTTCTCCTTTTATTCAGGAGCCCATGGTTCCTACTCATGGCTGGACTATTTCTTCATGCAAGAACTGCGCATGCCTAGAGTTTGGGGTGCTAGGTCCAAGCCATGGGGATTTCACTATTTGTAGAAATAGGGAACCTGAGAAGGAGGGTATTTTAAGGCTGGCATATGAATATATGGCTATTACGGCAAAGGGAGGTGGTGGAGGAGTTTCTGCTCAGCACAGAAAGTACTTCTGGGAAAACATAGGTTCAGAGGTGGTTCAATTCGAGCCATATAAGACCATTCTCTAAGGTCAAATGATCTCCTTGATGGCAGGTAAACATAAGAGATGGTGGGAATAAATGGCACAAATCAAGCGTCTAGAGAAGCGGACTGTGTTACAGGCTGATGTGGAACTACGTCATCAATTGTAACTTAGGAAACAGGAATACCAAGCACTGGTCTCAGATTAAGCCCACAATTGATATTTCCTGACCCAATGAAAATTGCATGAGATGAGCAAAATACACATAAATTGTTTGCATGGTTGGGGAAATGGATGAAGCAACACAGCAGATGTTCACTTTTTGCAGACAAGCGGGTGAGATGGAGTCTAAGAATGAGCCCACTGCAGAGGCCTTTGCAGAATATTTTCATGCTCTGTATGCCTCCCATGGGGAGTGCTCGAAAACAGAGGTGCAGCAGCAGTTCTCTGCATGTACCCATCTGCTGTGCCTCGGTAGCATAGGCAGCAATACCTTAGAGGATGATATCACAAACACAGTAATAAAAGAGGCCATACTAGCATTACAACTGGGGGAGAAATTTCCTGCAGAGTTTTATAAGAGCTTGATGTCTAGGTTAGCAGAACATCTGCTCAACATGTATGGTGTAGCGAGGGATGAAAGGTGACTATCAGATGATTTACGACAAATCACGATTGCCATTCTTCACAAACCTAAGAGGCCTGTACCTCATATAGGCCTGTTTAGTTGCTGAATATTGTAACTAATATCCTGGATAAGGTATTTGTGATTAGACTTCCTCAGGTGATGGCAAGTTTTATCCACATGGTCCAATCAGGGTTTGGATCCAATCAGGGTTTATTCCAGGGAGGGTTGCTCAGCTGAATTTGAGGAGGCTTTATAGCTGCCAGGCACATACTAAGATGCTGGCAAAATCCAAAGTAGTGATGCGATTGGACACTTCCAACACTTTTGACTCCCAGGAGTGGAATTATCTATTACCTCTCTTGGAGGGTGCGGGCTTTGGGCTTAAATATCTAACATGGGTGAACCTTTTCTGGTGCGACCTTTTGTAAAGTCTAACAGAGTGTACTCCAGTCCTTTTCCCCTGGGTAGGGGTACACAACAGGGACCTTACCCAGTTTAGAGAGGACGCTACTTATTGGAGGCAACTGCAGCTCTCATTGATGTGAAGGGCAGCTCTGTTTAAAATAACTGTACTGCCGAAATGAATGTATCCATTACAAAATATACCATATCAGGTGCCTGAGGAGTACTTCCATTGTGTGGATAAAGTGTTGAGGTGACTACTGTGGAACATAGGTCTCTCCAGATATGCCCTGAATAAGTTGACACAAGGGGCATATGACAGAGGTATTACACTCCCTGATATAAAAAAACATGTTACTAGGCTTCACCGTGCATAATTATGAATGACTGGGCTTTCGCCTCACAGAAGGCACTCTCAGACATGAGACACTGGAGGGGTCTCAGAGGATACCTGATGGCACTTTACAGGTGGTAGCATAAAATGGGGAGGCCGTCATATCTAAGTGGTCATACAGATCTGGAAAAGGGTTATCAAGAGTCTGGGGCAACACAGAGTAGTAATGAGGAAAATGCAATTTTGAGATTCTGCACAACTGGGCGAGACTGAAAGGCATACAGGATTTGGTGGGTGGGATTTAATAAGGATCAGTAAATTGGACAATATATGGTCCGAGGATCCTGTAAAATCCTTTGGAGATCTTAAAGAGGAGTATGGAATGCCAGAGAGTGAGATCTTCTGATATCTAAGTCTGTGGCACACACTGCAGAGGGCTATACCAAGGGGTGCCCTACTGGACGACAGTACTGCCTGGAGGAGGGATTGTCGACTGAGCCCTTTCTGCAAACAGGAATATCACTCACCTATAAAACGATAAACAATATTGCAGATACCTTGGTGGGGCTCCATGAATAGTGAAAGCAGGATATTGGGGAACTAAAAGACAATGCTTGGAGTGAAGCTCTGCATGGTCCTAGGGAGGTTGCAATAAACGTCGGGTTTCAAATGGTGCAGTTGATTATTATCCATAGGGTGTACTACACTAGGATATAAAGAGCTACATCTGGGTGGGCTCACGCTGTTGATTGCTTCTTGAAAGAGGACTATCGGGACCGCTCTTACACACCATGTGGGAATGTCCAGGGATTAGAAGCTTTTTGAAAGTATCTCTGAAGTAACTGGGACCACACAAGTGACATGACCTGAATATGGGAGTCAACACTTGTAGCAGGTACCAAAAGCTGTTTAGTAACATAAATGAGGGTCGTGCCTGTCTCCGCAAGTTTGAAAAGAGTTTGCGCCTTGGACCAGTAATAATAGGTATGTCTGTGATTTGCATGACTGATCGCTCCTCAGGATCTGGGACAAGGCATGCTATATGATAAATGAGTAACTCTGCATATATTGCATATAATATTCGAAAGTTAAAAATGTTAAGAAATTATATGTCTTGGATGATGAGTTGAAGTCTGTTTTGACATGTACTACCACTTCAAAATAATAATAATAAAAAAAGTTTAAAATAAAGCACTTTACCCTGCCCAGATATACCATGGAATGTAGGAATGATACTGCTTGCACTGATGATGGATTGCATCTTTGGACTGCTTTATCTATACTCCTCCCCCTCAGCGCTTTGTGCTCTCTGAATTGCATATGTTGGAGGAGTGCACACGGGCAAAATGTTTTTCTCCGTGCCTCCCATCAAAAGTCAAAATAATACCTTTTTGTGAAAATAGTATGGATATTTGCTATTTATTACTCTTTGTTCAACCTTATTCATAAAGGAGGCAACATTTAGCCCGATAATGCAGAGTACAACCAATCTGTTCTATTGTCATTGCTATTAGCTCTCTCTAGCTCTCTCTCCCTGTCAGCCTCTAGTGTGCAAGCTGCTGTAATCTTAAATCACTGGCGACTGTCAACCCACTCATTCAGAACGGTGAATTCGTAGTGCAGTCTCATTAACTTTAGGTTCTTGACTACACACTACCATGTTCCTTGAAGAAGGATGTGGCACAGGTGGTTACTCCCAGAAACAGAGCAACTAGGGGCCATATTACAGAAAGTGCCCAGGGGGTGCAATGGACGTGTATGCCCAATTTGTGCGCTTGCATGGCACTTTGGTATTACAGAAGGGGCAGGAGATGCCTGTGTAGCCTCTTCTGTAATACTGATAGTGCTAACGCACAAGCAGCACCAGCGCTATCATGAGAGGGTGCTGCGTCGTTTGCATGGGGGCATGACCCCATGCAAATGAGGGAATAATTTTGATTCCGCGCCTGTTCTATATTACCAAAGTGATCGCAGAGGCAACAAAATTGTCACAATGTGCACCGATAGTGCACCACCTAAAGGTGGGGCACGGTCAGTGAGCCTCCTGAGGGGAGCCCTCCTGAGGGGTAAAAGGGAGTTCCGTTGAACCCTCAGAAACCCCCCTGCAGCTGGGTGTGGTCACTCACTGCACCTGCCTGCAGCAGGATCTATGACCCCTCTTGAAAGTGTAGGTGGGTTGCCGTCTGCATTGTGAAACATGGGGAAACAGATCTGCGGCTGCCCTGAGGGCAGCAAATTCATCACAATAGGGCGCACTTTCACTGTTTGCACCCAGCGCATCTGTTGAATGGTGTGCTGTGGCAAACAGGGAAATTGCTAATAAAGGCCCAGAAGTCCGCTTTGGAGATGGCACTCAGTGTTTGTGCTCACAGTGAAAAGGTGTCTAAACTCCACTCTCAGTATTCTGACAATAGTAGAAAGCTTTCTGCACGTCGAGGTCAATCATTGTTTTGTTTTTCATGGACAAACTCCTGCTTTGGTAATTTGATCATGAAAAATGAAAAACTCTTCAGAGTGAGCTAAATCAAACATGGTGCCCCCTTTTCACATGGCTTGTCAGCAATGAGAATATTTCTAAGAATAGCTGCAGTAGAAGCATTCCTCTTGGTTGAGTGAGCCCTAAATGTGGTTGTTTTCTAATAGAGCATAAGAAGGAAGAGTATCCAATGGGCTGTTGAGTGTTTGATTATTGCCATTCCTGTGGCGATAGGACCATTTTTGCAAAACTGTTTATGTACCCTAATGTTCTTTTTGTTGTTGAGATAATATCATAATGCTCTTTCTAAGATAAAACAGGTGAAATGTCTTTTTTTTTTTTTTTGCCCGCATAGAAAGATTATGCGAAAAAAGTTGGTAAAGCTATTGCCTGATTAATACAGATGTCTGAGAGTAAAAGGATGGATGAGTACTGAGAACAACCATGTAATTCCAAATATGTTTTTTGGAGGGCTGAGCGAGGTTGATGAGCACTTCACATTATGGAAAAAGGTGACTCCTGCCTTTTCCTACTGGGACTTTTAGCAGCTTTTGACAAGGCAACTAACTCCCCTTCACAGATCGTCAGGGAGATAATGGGGTTCAATGCTGCTATTCTCAGCTGGTTCTTATCATGTCTAGAGGCGCAGGGTCAAACCTTAGAACAGACAACTCTCTTTCCAACAAGGCCACTCTACTACAAGTCTTTTCCCAGCTGTAATTGCTACTTCTGCACGTTTCACTCTTCTTGGAACTCTTCTTTGCCTCCAAACCAATCTAACATGCTTCAAGTATAGGTTGAAGACACTCAGTTCGATAATAACTTCCACCTAATGATAAAGAATCCCTGGCCCAAGGCATTGGTGACATTTAGAGATGGGTGACTCATTACTGTCTTACACTGAACCCTGTCAAAATGGAGTTTATTTGATATCGAGAAATTGCACCCATCGCAATTGTCTCACTACACTTACAACATTCAACTGCATCCCTTTCAGTGTGGAATGCACTAAATGTTTAGATTTATTTTGCAGGAACATGAAGCTACATGCATACATTAACTTAATGGCCAATCTGGCACAATGTCAATTTAAACTCTTATAGTGCATTAAACTTTTCATCCCTGACTTGGCTCTCAAACAAGTTGTGCGATCCCTCAGGTTATTTAGGTTTAGGAACTCTGAAGGCACACTTAGTGGCTCTAATAGCAGCAGGAAATTAAGTTGCAAGAATGTTTTTTTAAGAGGCTTTCTACAGCAGCGAAGAGTATTTTCAAACTAGCATGCTACAGGCATTAGAGACATTACTCACAGGTATCTGTAGAAGCGGTTTTAGTAATTAGAAATAATGTTTAAGTTAGATGTGTTTAATTTACCCTGACTGGGCCTCAAAAAGCTTGCAATTACATCATTCACAGAAAGAAAGTGCATTTTATTTTATATGAACACGCGTTCTTCAATGCATGTGTTTCTCTGTGTGCTTTTCTATTTCAGAAATTCCACAAAAAACGCGTTTGTGGTAATGGTTATTTATAAAATATAACTCTACAAATTTTTTGTTCTCTTCAGGAAGCACAGCAACAAGCAGGATGTTCCTGTCTTTGTAACGCTCAAGGTCCTTTGCTCAAGTCTTTTCTAGGGACCATTCATTAGCTAAACTGTCTATTATATTTCTGAATTATATAAATGTCATATCTCCTTCATTTCTTACGCACAATTCTTTATTATTTGTAGCAAAGTAGGTGTTCATTAGGTGTATCTTATTTGATGTATATTGTATTTGAAAATGATTGGTTTACATGAATGTATCTTTCTTAATCCAGCCCTATTATGTAATGTCAGATCATACTGAGGCTGTTTGTTGTTTGGTCTAAAACCCTAGAAGAGATGGTCTTTTTTGGAGATGTGCCAGAACGTTTTGAATTTGCTTCGAGAGCAGACTCTAAAAAAGTCTTTATATTGATTTCTATTATTACTTTCTAGCTGTGTAGAATCTATGTCTAAGACTTAGATATAGCCCAATGCCTTTGAGCAAAACTTTATGTTCAGTACTCTCACTGAACTATAATTTGGTTCTGGTTGATCATTTGCTTTAGAGGGCACCCTTTGGTTAACCTTCTTGCACATGTTAATTTTGATTTATATTGATTGAAATGTGTTTGCTGATGCCACGTTTTTTAATTAACAACTTTTTGCCTTCTGTAAGGACCTCAATTTTGAATACACCTTTATGGTTTTGACTTGAATTCTAGTGTTCTGGAGGTTTCATTTATTGGCACTGGTGTTAAGTCTAATGAAGACTCGGACAGTCCATAGCCCACATATCGCCCCTTTTAATTGTTTTAATTAGAGCATCAACTTATCCCTAACTGTCTTTCCAAGATCAAATTGGGTGGCAAATGCAATCATAGAGTTCTCACACCCTTCTACTTGACAGTAGAGCTTGTAGCAAGGCACAAGCACTAAAGCAACCTCTCTTCCATTTAACCAGGCCATCAGAACAACCACATTCCATGAAACATTAAAAAGAGAGTTGACGAACTAGTTGTTTCAGCATTACTTTCACCTATTAAATGCTCAAGACGGGGGTCAAGCAATACCTAAAATGATTCTTTGTAACTGGCTAATGATGCTAGTATGTCTGTATTCTTGGAGTTATGGTTACTCGCCCTCCCCCGGAACACTATATGATCTAGGATCTTTTTGCTATGATGATCCACCATCCGTATTGGTTTTAATGTCTTAATTGCTCTTGCTAAACAACTCATATAAAGTACTCTACCATCAATTGGGTTTTAAATGCACTATATAAACTACTAATATACATCTCACTAACCCTGCATGCGGATGTCAAAGCTACTGAATAAACTGCCTTCCATGACAGGCGAGAGGCTTTGGCAGAGGTTCTAATAGCAAGTCCATTATAACTGATAATTCTGTATTATGTACCAAGAAGAAACACACTGCATGATCAGAGGAAGGACCCAATTAAGACATTCTGAAAATATTTAATCACCAGAAAAGTAATGAATGAGGCTTTCAAAGGGCTTAATGGCCGCTAGGTAGACTACTATAAAATAAAATCAGGTTGTGCAAAATGCAAAGGAAAATGTAATGCCATTTCTTCTGATCACTTCTTTGGGTCGAAAACTTAATGAATACGCCATATGAAGTCTTGTTTTCACTTAAGGGAAAAGGATGTTCTGGTGGAAGCTCTCTTGGCATCCTTAAGAATGTTCATGCACTACTGTGGAAGTCTGAGTAATTGACATTGTAGGAATTCGGGCGCAAAGCTGTTAATTTCAACAACTGTAAGCTGTGGTTATATTCTCTGGTGCTCTGGTTATACGTTTTGGTCAGCACTGTAGATTCCTGTGCCATTGTTCTGATAGGTGAAAAAGATCTAGGTACACACCTGCTAATGGGATAATTCTTACTCTGTTTCATATTCTTGACCACCCTTGTTATTAGAGGAATTGGAGATAAAAGATACAGATATGTCTCTGCCCAATCGAGCCATCACACATTCTCCTTTATCCCTGGAATATTAAAGTAAAGCTGCACAGAACTGACTTTATGTGTTTCCTAAGTCTGTGAACAGATCTAATAAAGACATTCTCGGGCACCAAAGCTTTAATAAATTGTTTGCAATGACTTGGTTGCGAGTTTATGATATTATTCTGCTTAGTATCTCAACATGTACTTTTTGTACCCCTGGCAGGGTAACAGTTGTGATGTTTATTCCTCTAGCTATGGGCCAGTGCCTTAACGTCTGAAATTCCCTTGTTGGTGTACTCCATTTCATTCCGCCCTGCTTTCTTGAGTAATAAAGCGCCCTGGTATCATCTGGATGATTATGTTGTTAGGCGTCAATATCGGTTTGAATGACTTCAGAGTGATGTTCTCTGCTCCGAACACCAGCAAACTAATGAGACTGGTTGAGGCTTAGAATTGATATATCTGGCTAGAGCAGTCCAATCAAGGTGGTATGCATCTGATACTACTACTGGAAAATTGCGGTTTCATCATGTTTTTTTTTATTTCATCCACATGTGAAGCGATGTATAAAAACATGAATCTGTCATTCCAGCTACCTGTGTGCTGGCTCCAAAGGTCCTCTATGTGATCTGCAGAGACCTTATTTACAGTCTAGATTTGGGGAATATGAAACTGCAGGGCTTCATCGATTCCTTCAGGGAAGGGCTTTGCAAGCTGTAAAACGAGGCTCTTTCCAGGAGAAACCTTTCTATTGGATGGCAGACACTGGCTCCCATGAAACATATACTGTTGGCCAATACTGCAACTGGTAATTCATGTTTGCACTGAAACTGGTGTGACTAGAGACAGTTCATGCACAGGCAGTTACAGTTATACATATGTATTGCTTTATTTTTTCTAAGGGTAGCTCTGAGCAATCATTCATGTAGATCGGGACAGATGTAAATTCTTTCCGAGTCAGCAGCCATAACTGCTGCAACTATATGATGTACAGGCAATCTCTGTTTCAACTATGGAAAGAGAGACAGCATCTTGATGTTTTTCCTTCTTCACTCACTCTTGGCTGTTCTGCCGTCCAAGGTGAGCCTGAAGGCCTTCTTTATATATTCACTTGTCATTTGAGATGTCAGTGAGACTTTTGTCCTGCACATGATGGATGACCAGAGCCCCAGCCCATCCCACCTGACTTCGATTGTCAGCTTTCTACCTCTGACCTCTCAGTGCACCCTCCATTATCAACCTGCTGCTTCTACCCCTCTGTGCTGCGTTCCACGGTCCATGTGCTGCCCACGCCCCTACCACCTAACCTCTGTTGCCAGCTCCCATTCCCCTCCCATCCCTCTCTCATTTGACCTCTGTGGTCCGTGTGCTGCCCCCTTGCCCCTTCCATCTGTCCTCCATTGTCGCTGTGCTGCCAAGCTGATCCCACATTCCCTCTGGGGTCAGCTTGCTGCCCCGCTCCTTCCTGCCTGCCCTCTGTGTCCGTGTGCTGCCCCTGCACTCCAGCCAACTCACTGTGGTCATCTTGCTGATCCAAACCTGTATGCCTGCCCTCTGTTGTCAGAGTGCTGCCTCAGCTCCTCTCAACTTATCTGTATACTGCTTCTGCATGGTCTGCCTGCCCTCTGCGGTCAGCTTGCTGCCCCCTTCCTCTCCAGTCTGCCTTCCATTGTTCTTGTGCTGCCCCTTTCCCTCTTGCCTGCCGTTTTTTGTCCGTGTGGTGTGCTGCACATGCCCTCCCACCTACCTTCTGTGGTCAGCATGCTGCCCCTGCCAACCCTTGTTTTGGCTCCCGCTTGATAGATTACCAAGAAACTTTCCAGCAAGAAATTATTGCTACCTTAGGTCATGAGTTAAAGTTACTCGAGATAACTATAACAGGTGAATTTCCATGGTTTAGTACGTTTAAAATGTGCGCCTAACTAGAACGTCCCTGTAACCTTTGTTTTTTTTAAGTGCATTTTTATGTTTTTTTAAAAATCTATTTTCTAACTACAATGTCCGTGTAACCTTTGTTTTTGTCAGTGAATTGCTATGTTTTTTTCCATAAAGTAATTTTTATTACTAGACATTAATCCAACCACAGCTGGCCAACCCCCTATAACTCCCAACCTTGCCTTTGGCCGTGCGTGAGTGGTTGGCCACAGGGCCTTGCCAGCAGCCAGTCCTTGTAGCCTACCCCAAACTACCCAACCCCATGGTGCGCACAGCCTTTGGCCATGTGCAGCAGGAGTTGGCCGCAGGTCAGTGCGGCCTCCTTCCCCAGGCTGATCTTGGCTCTGTGGATCCCATTTCCCGGGGCCCGGCCATGTGGCCTGTGTGCCTCCACAGCACCCAGTGACTATGTTGGTGATGACAGGGTGGGCCTGAAGGCCCCCCTCGGTCCCAGCGAGCTCTCCACCTCCTGTGGGAGCCGGCACTGCTGTGGGAGCCAGCACAGAGCTCCCGCTTTGTGACAGCAATGTTTCCTCCGTTTCCCTCATTGCGAGCGGAGTGTTTGCTTTGACTAGGCAGCAGTTGTCAAAGTTGCCACCAAGTCAGAGTTAACACCTATGTCCTTGGGGTGCCCCCCCCACCCAAGACATAGCAGGAGCCAGGCCTGGGGGGGTGGCGGGCTCCAGGTTATTGGCTTCTCCTTCAATGTAATCTAGCCTGGGAAGGCGGCGGTCTCTGGGGCTGCGCACCACCCCGCACAGTATTTCATTTGAGCCCCAGGGGGGTGGTGGTCCCCGGGGCTGCAGGGGGAACTGCGCGCCACCCCCTATACTGTTTTTGATTGGTGCCCAGAGAGGTGGGGGGCCCGGCACTGTGGAGGGGCAGGGTGACCCCCTCACACCATTTTTTATTAGTGTCCCTGGGAGGTGGTGGTCCCCGGGGCTCCCCCCCAACACTATTTTTCATTAGATCCCCGGGGAGGTGTCAGTTTCCAGGGCTCCGAATGGCCTTGCAGAAATCAGCGTGGGAGCCTGCGCTTGTTTTTTTCTTTCAAAAACATTTCAGTGGATATGCTGCAACGTCTGCTGTATATTGTTTTAAAAAAATGCTATTTTGCTTTGGCCGGGGGGGAATGGGGGTTCGACTGGGACCCCAGTACCAGAGTAAGGGAGTCCGGGTGTCCCTACCTTATCCCCTTTTCTTTTTTTTTCCATCTTCTTTTCTAGGACTCGGCTAAAGCCAAGTCGAAACATGGCTGCCAACTCTTCCTTTCTGAAGTGTTGGCAGCCAATCAGATCACAGCATGAGATCGGGAGGGTTTGCCGAGCCTTTGCGTCCCTATACATAAAAATTAGCTTTTTCATAAATATTCCAAAAATGACTAAAACGTATTTACAACAAATACAAAAAGTGCGCTTTCTGGACCAAAAGCTACCTTTCTGCTAAATTTTGTGTAATTCCGTCCAGTGGTTCGGGCTGTAGACCTGTTCCCTATGGGAATTAAAACTGGAAACACACCTTTTTTGGCCCCCTCCCTTTTTTTTCGCCCTCACTTGACGGATCACCCCGAAACTTTCCAGACAGCAGCTGATGTGAGCGTCAAATGTTTTTTAGACCATTTTGTGAAGATTCGGCAACCAGTGCCAAAGATATAGGCAAGTAAAAAACTGCTTTTTCTATAGAAACTAGGTCCTAACTATAACTACCTAGTGGCGATAGCCACTGGGTACTATGTATGTATACATATATATACATATACAGGGAGTGCAGAATTATTAGGCAAGTTGTATTTTTGAGGATTAATTTTATTATTGAACAACAACCATGTTCTCAATGAACCCAAAAAACTCATTAATATCAAAGCTGAAATTTTTGGAAGTAGTTTTTAGTTTGTTTTTAGTTTTAGCTATGTTAGGGGGATATCTGTGTGTGCAGGTGACTATTACTGTGCATAATTATTAGGCAACTTAACAAAAAAAAATATATACCCATTTCAATTATTTATTATTACCAGTGAAACCAATATAACATCTCAACATTCACAAATATACATTTCTGACATTCAAAAACAAAACAAAAACAAATCAGTGACCAATATAGCCACCTTTCTTTGCAAGGACACTCAAAAGCCTGCCATCCATGGATTCTGTCAGTGTTTTGATCTGTTCACCATCAACATTGCGTGCAGCAGCAACCACAGCCTCCCAGACACTGTTCAGAGAGGTGTACTGTTTTCCCTCCTTGTAAATCTCACATTTGATGATGGACCACAGGTTCTCAATGGGGTTCAGATCAGGTGAACAAGGAGGCCATGTCATTAGATTTCCTTCTTTTATACCCTTTCTTGCCAGCCACGCTGTGGAGTACTTGGACGCGTGTGATGGAGCATTGTCCTGCATGAAAATCATGTTTTTCTTGAAGGATGCAGACTTCTTCCTGTACCACTGCTTGAAGAAGGTGTCTTCCAGGAACTGGCAGTAGGACTGGGAGTTGAGCTTGACTCCATCCTCAACCCGAAAAGGCCCCACAAGCTCATCTTTGATGATACCAGCCCAAACCAGTACTCCACCTCCACCTTGCTGGCGTCTGAGTCGGACTGGAGCTCTCTGCCCTTTACCAATCCAGCCACGGGCCCATCCATCTGGCCCATCAAGACTCACTCTCATTTCATCAGTCCATAAAACCTTAGGAAAATCAGTCTTGAGATATTTCTTGGCCCAGTCTTGACGTTTCAGCTTGTGTGTCTTGTTCAGTGGTGGTCGTCTTTCAGCCTTTCTTACCTTGGCCATGTCTCTGAGTATTGCACACCTTGTGCTTTTGGGTACTCCAGTGATGTTGCAGCTCTGAAATATGGCCAAACTGGTGGCAAGTGGCATCGTGGCAGCTGCACGCTTGACTTTTCTCAGTTCATGGGCAGTTAATTTGCGCCTTGGTTTTTCCACACGCTTCTTGCGACCCTGTTGACTATTTTGAATGAAACGCTTGATTGTTCGATGATCACGCTTCAGAAGCTTTGCAATTTTAAGAGTGCTGCATCCCTCTGCAAGATATCTCACTATTTTTGACTTTTCTGAGCCTGTCAAGTCCTTCTTTTGACCCATTTTGCCAAAGGAAAGGAAGTTGCCTAATAATTATGCACACCTGATATAGGGTGTTGATGTCATTAGACCACACCCCTTCTCATTACAGAGATGCACATCACCTAATATGCTTAATTGGTAGTAGGCTTTCGAGCCTATACAGCTTGGAGTAAGACAACATGCATAAAGAGGATGATGTGGTCAAAATACTCATTTGCCTAATAATTCTGCACTCCCTGTATATATATTTTCACTGTAAGAAAAAGGTTAAAGGGATGGATGTTGTTAAGTAAAAATGTCAGTTAAAACAATGTTTTAACCTAATAAATCCACTACAATTTACTAGCTATAGTTATCTCGTTATAGTTATCTCAGGTAACTATAACTCCTGCCCTAAAGTAATTAGAACTTGTGCCGCCGCCATGCACAGTGTTGTCATCAATGATGTCAATGTTTTAATGCAAAGTAAGATTACTGACAGGGAAAATCAGGGTGGAGAAAATCAAACCTTCAGGAGGTGAGAGAGCCAGCCCAAACAGAGGAAGGTTGTTTAAGGGTCCATTGTGATCACAAGTAAGGTGTCCCAATACAGGAAGTGAAGGTTGACCAGGACCTCTTGGGAGATGCTCCCTTCTACCACCAATACGGTTGGGAACAGAGATCACTTCTCACAACTGAGGGAAAAGAGGTAGTAAGGACCTCTTTGACCCGAGTTGGTTCCCCCTGTTTTAGCTTCATTTCATATTTTATTAATTTCACCCCAGTTGGTTTGGAGATTCAGGTGAAACACTATAAGCTAGCCAGGAATTGGGCCGACAGTTACTGATGATGTGGACTGACTCTGTCTCCCACATTCTGAAGTTCTGCCATGCTAAATATGCAGTTCTATTATCTGAGTAGGAACAGTTTAACAAAACTGGATTACATGAATGACAGTGGAAAAAGCATGTTTGGGAAAAGGCCCCGATTGTGGCTGCTTTGTGGGTCGTGCAACAGACTACTTCTGAAATAAACATAAAGGTGACTGGCACTGAGACCACAATAGATTCCGTGGGCCATCCATTTTCCAATAAAGTTTAGACAAAGCCATCTGCCAAACTGTCATCCCTGGGTAGCTACCAGCAAATCTAATATGATACACCCCGCACCCAAACAAATAGGTCCTACTCTGGATACATTTTTCACACTCTGTTGATGATAAAAGAAGTAGTTGAGTCTTACAGCTAATCCTGGAATGTTTAACCTTTAGTTATTCTGGTCCCTTTGACTGCCTGGAATAAATTGGACATGTGTTGCACATTTTTCATTTTGAAACGGACCCATAAGAAAATGTCCAAAGGGCCAAAATGGCACACATGCCAATTTGTTATAAAACCCCACAATCTATAAGTTTCAATAAAGGTGTTCAAATCAAATAAAAATAAACTTTATTCAGCATAACAATGCTGTAAAAGAACATTATTTAGACTTTCCATACAATCATCATAACAGCAGTGGCATAGTCATAAAAGTTTAAAATCTCATAAAAGACAAGTCAATAATATTCACAGATTCTGGTTACCAAATATGCGAAAAACGTTTGATGCTTAGGAAATATGCCCAGCCAGAGACATTTTAAGGCATGGGCAAAGCAGGCTATGGCCCAGGCCCTAGCCTTTCAGGGGGGCCCTGATAGAGGCAGCTCTGTTCTGTATAGAGTTCTGCCCTGCTGACCTTGAATAATTATTAAACAGATTGTTTTAAATACTCTTTTCTTTTAATGTATTTTTAATGTGGGTGATGTGTGAGAGTCTGTTACAGACATTCTGCAGAGAAATAATGTGTTTATGTTTCATGCAACATTCCTGAAAAAGTTTCTTTTAGATCAAAACAGGACCTCACATATGAGAAATGGGAGGGTGTCATAGAGATTATTTGCAAAAACATTAGTGAGCTTCCACTGTGTTACAATACTGAAAACACACATCACTATCCCTGAATATTAGATGCAGGCACATTTAGAATTTGGATAAGTGTGCTTCTGCACTGTCACTGACGTGGCCAAATGGGCATGAACAAGCTGAAATTGAATCATATATTCAATACTGTTCGGAACAGGGGCCCTCAAAATACGTTTGGCCCAGGGCTCTCAAACTCGTTATGATGTACCTGACAGCAGCGATTATGTAGAATATCTCTTCTTAATACTGAGTGCACCCCTGCTAAAATTAATAACCACACATGTTTCAATCGAATCTAACTGCTGGAGGTATTGGAAACACAATTTATATGAAATGAAATATATAGGACGTAGAATTGCCACAACAAAACAAGTCTGTACTGTCTTACAACAGAAAAGCATTATGTGATTTGAGGACTGAGCTGGGCAGTTGGCAGAGGGGCAGACTGTCAAACCATGAACATTGTTGCCGAAACACAAAGGAGAAGTGTAATGTACTCAGGCGTAACCTGTTGTAGGAGTTCTCTACAACCGTTAAGTAAAGCTCCAACTCATAACCAGGGTCTAATGCAAAATACCTATCCACAGAGGCCTCCCCCTAAGGTGCTAGCTTGGCAAGACCTCTGATGATGGTCATAAAAAGGGACCTTTACCATCTTTCATCAGAGGGGCTACTGACTGAGGTATTATTATATAACTCGGGAAGCCCCAGGCTCGAAAAAGTGCTCTTGATGTAGGATAACCAGGGAATGTCAGCCACTTTTTCAAAGGCCATATAATTGGTGATAATATTTTTCGTGAGACCAGGCTCACACGTGTGCCATATTTTTTACCCACAGCAAAAGGGGAGCTAGCCCTAGTTGATCTTCAAGATAGGGCAAACCAACCACAGACTTAAAGGAAAACGTAGCTGTGCCTGTGGGAATCGATAATGTTTTCAGAAAGCTATTTTGTAATTTCTAAAGCTTGTTACTGTTACAATACCCCCACACACCCGCCCCATAAAACGCCAATGAAATACATTTGGATTTGAACAAAGTCAACATTTTTTATACTGGCCTGTGCCTCAATATGCGAGCAAAACAGAAGATCCCTTCAATGGCTCTTGAGAATTGAAGTGCTCTTAGTGTCAACAAAGGTGCCCATTTAAGTTTAGGGTCATAAGGAATGCCTAGGTAATTAAAACCGCCGACCTTTAAAACTGGAGATCCCTCTATGTGACCGTTTTTGATTTTGTGCTTTTAGGCCTATAGATTAAAATAAAAGACAGACCGGTTACCCTTCAGGACTACAGCACTCATAAACTTCATAAAACCATCCAGGTGCCACTGGAGACCATTTGCAGTTCTGGCTAGGAGGACTGTGTCATCAGTGCAAAGGAATGTGGGTATATAGTGATTCCCCATCTGCATGGTGTCTATCCTCTTCTGGAGAAGATGCCCCTTGAGACAGTTTAAGTAAATTAAAAATACAAACGGGGCTAAAATGCAACCTTGACAGACTCCCTGAAAAAGGGTTATAGATAGTGTAAGGTCTCCAGTGGGATAACAAATCCTTACTGAGGTATCCTAGTGTAATCTAAATAAAAGTGTGACTAGCGGTTTTTCCACCCCATGCTTTTCAAAATGTTTCATAGTTTGGATCAATTTACAATGTCGAAAGCACTTGACAAGTCTATAAAGGCCAAGTGCATTGCGGTGTTTTCTGTGTAAACATATGTACCTATTATTAGGGGCAATTAAGGGCCTCATGTACTATCGCTGGATTTTGCAACTTCCTAATTGAACTTTTGCAACTCGCAATTAGGAAGTCGCAAGCTGCGATGTACACAGTTTGCATTTCCCAGTGGGTTGCAAATGGACCTGCCTCATCAATGTTCATGAGGTAGGTCGCACTTTGCGACGCATTGGGAATGGCCTGTAATCACAGGGATGGTGGCCTGCTGGGGTCAGCAGACCACCATGCCTATGATTGCTTTTTAAATAAAGCAACTTATTTTTTTTTTATTTTTTTTTTTTAAATGCAGCCTGTTTTTGTAAAGGAAAACGGGCTGCATTTCAAAATGAAAAATGAAAAGTTGCTTTATTTAAAAAGCAATCATAGGCATGGTGGTCTGCTGACCCCAGAAAAGTTTCCTTTTCATTTTTTAAGAGCAGGCAGTGGTCTGTGGGACCAGTGCCCGCTCTTAAAAAATGTTGGCGCTCACATTCACAAAGGGGACATTCACTCTGGGGACCCCTTCCCCTTTGTGAATGGGTTGCCACCTCCTTCACAGAGTCGGTAAAATCGGAATGTTTTGCGACCACATTCCGGTAGCAAAACATTCATACATGCCCATGCGACTCGACGCCCTTAACACGCCCCTTCCTAATGCTGACTCGCAAACCCTATTTTGCGAATCAGTAACAGTCCAATTTGCCACTTGCAACCACATTAACCTTTTGTACATGTGGCCCTAAGACACTGTTCTGTGGTTCCACTACCTTGTCTAAATCCGTAGTGGACATCCAAAATACTAATATTTGACTCCAGCCAGTCCTCAAATCTCACCAATAGTACCCTGCCTAAAATCTTCATAGCCGAGTCCAACAAGGATATTTGACGAAAACAGGCAGGGCTCAATCTGTCCCCCTTCTTGAAGATGGGTACAATAACTGCTTCCTTTCAAGTGGGTCAGAGGAGACCAGTTATTGCAGCACGATAAACATTTGTGAGGAATTGGTTCCATAATTCAACATTTTCTTTAAAAAAGTCCACGGGAACATCATCTGGGCCCAGGGTTTGCCACTTTTACTCATTCTAATAGCTGAGACTACGTCATCTAACCCAATAGACTAAGGGCCCGATGTACTACAGCATTTTCTGGTCACAAGCGGCAAAAATCGCTGTTTGTGACCGCAAAATGGGCATGTACGATTCCTATTTTGTGAGTCGGTCGCAATTACCAACTCGCAAAATAGGGATTTGCAACTCGCAATTAAGAAGTGGCGTCTCGGGTGTTCATTTCTAACTGCGCATCACAGGGGTAATGTATGATTGTTTTGTGACTGAAATTGCAGTCGCAAAACAATCGCAGATGCCACCAATTTCAAATTGGGACCTCTTCCCCTTTGTGAATGGGTGCGAAAATATTTTTGCAGAACAGGCCGTGCTGCCACAGACCACTGCCTGCTTGATAAAAATGAAAAAAGAAATAAAGATTTTTAGTTAGGAATGCAGCTCGTTTGCATTTTAAAAAAAAACTGCTTTATTTAAAAGCAGTCACAGACATGGTGGTCTGCTGCGGTCCCTGTGAGCGCAGCCATTCCCAAATTGCGACCTACCTCATGAATATTAAGGAGGTAGGTCATTTGCGACCCCACTGGGAATCGCAAACAATGTGAGTTACACTGTTGTGCATTCGGCTTTGCAACTTGCAAATGAGTGGCAAATTGTGAGTCACAAAACTTGCGGTCGTACATCTGGCCCTAAATGCTAGAGCCCTTTCCTTATCGTCTGCTGTCATAACCCAGAGACCACATTCTGTATAGGGGTTAATCTTAGAGTTAAAAAACTAAAGAAAAAAGAGAGACCCAAAATTTGAGTGAAATTAAACAACGAATCTTGGATGGAGACGCTGATGAAAACAAAGGTCGATTAACCACCTCCCAGAATAATTTAGAGTCCTTTAATTCCCCTGCCGTGAGGAGATCAGCCCAAGCTAGCTCTCTAAATTTAGATTTCCTGTCCCTGAGCCTGGCTTTATAAAGCGATCTTGCTGATTTGATGGTCTACTGATTCCCCGGTAAGATTTTAGGATGACTTCAAAGCCCGATGAGCCTTGGAGCATGCTAAACTAAACCAGTGTTGTTGGGGGGATGGTGATCAGGAGCTGCATTTTGAGGTTAGAGCTGCTGAAACTACATAACATGACAAAACTCTCTATTATCAGACTCCGGGTGCATCGTTATCTAAACAAATATTCATTTGGGCAAGATTTTGTGACTCTACGGACCTCAAAGAATGTGATGAATCAACAGTGGCCCACTTAATGCAAAGGCAACTATTAGCAGAAAAGTGATAGAAGGTGGCTGCTCTGTAATTCTACCGCTCTCTACAGATGGCAATTAAATTAAAAAACCAGGGGATTATGGTCACTCTCACAGTTTGCTAAAATTTTAAATTCTTATATTAAAAAGCCATGTACTTTCGAAATTAACATGAAATCAATACTGTTATGAGCACCACCCCCTGTAAAGGTTAGGCAACAATTTAGATGCTCTGGGACACACTCACTTGCAAAGTGGAGGTCATGATTAAGTATCATATTATTAATTACGTCCTCAAATACCATAAGCTTAACATGGGTCACCTCCTGGTTCATGTGGTCCTCCAAGCCACAGACCGGGGACACACTAAAAGGGCTTTAGGTAAAGGTAAAATCATCCACCCAGAACATACAACATGAACTTATATTACAATTCATTTTTACAATACGGTCCCCTCTGTCCCGCCCCCCCACAAGACACAAGGGCAAGGGAGTTATGTCTACTGGCAGGAACGTGAGCAGGTTAGGGTCGGGAGGAACAAAGATTGTAGATGGTGAATTCAGAAATGGTGGGTGGAGAGTCCCCCTTAATTGTCAATCAATGTGCTGCAAATTTCCCAGTGGGGCGAATCGGTTCCTTAAGGGAATAGCAGACTGGGTGTCTCAACAGGGGAATTCCTAGGTGCCTTCTGGTCATTGGTTTGAGTGTGGTGAGATTCATAACAGAAGCCCAAAGATAAGGCTCTAATTCTTCCCTGTGTGTCTGTCAGGTCCCCTAATGCAACTAATAATTTCCTCATCAAAGATGGGTTTTTTAAGTTAACAACAACACAGTAGCCAAAGGTAGAACATTGGGAATAGCAGGGAATCTAGCTACTGGAGAGGCAGGACCACTGAAGATTATGACTCTGGGCCATACTACTGTTGGTTGAATCTAAATTAACCAAATGAGGTGTTTTTTTTGCCAGGGAGTACTTGACTAAAGCAGGTACCAGGCTGTTTGCCCTTCGGCAGAACTCAACTGCAACACTGGTGGACCCAGCAATATGGGTTAACTTGCATAAACCTAGAAGCATCAGATGGAAAAGACTGGACCTGGGAGGTTTGGCCTAAAGACTGAATTCAAGCCAAGATATTCTCAGTTACCTTTTCAAAGTGCATAAAAATATCAGAACGTACAGTTCAACATAGCCTGTAATTTGCCAAAAAGCCCATCCCAATGATCCCTCACAATGATGTTCAACTAGTCTGCAAGCAAGGCTTTCAGTCTCTCTTCCCAATGGATATTGGAGGGCAGTCTGGTTCCTTAGGGACAGCTATGAATATAGGGGTAGTTTTCAGTCTTGTCACAGGTTAAGTGTTTTTCCGACATTTCTTTAAAGGGGAGACAGTTGATTGAGGATGGATGTCAGCAACTACTTCCAAGACCTCCACAGAGGAATCTGCCTGTGCACAGTAAATACTAGGATGCTCTTTTCTACTGGTGTCATGCTTTGCTGGATGGGGCAAGCGGTCCGGCAACATTTTTCCTCCACCACCTTGTTAGAAGTTGAAGTGGAGGTAGATGAAAGGTCAGGGGCCCAGCTTACTAATCACGGATTATGCAGAAAGACTTCTAGCAGCATCTATTCTTTCCTCAAAACGGCTTATCTCCAAATCGATAGTGCCCATGAAAGAGGACAGATAGGTGGTAATAGATGGGACTTGCTTGTTCGGGGGCTCTCTCCTGCCATTGGAGGCAGTGGCTTTTCTCTTGCGCATAGTCACACAACAATGTCAGACTTCACCAAGACTTGAATAAAAGTTTCACTTCGGGGTGTAACACAACCGAGCTTGCTAACCATACCTTACAGAGTGGATCAAGAGTTGTTTCACGCTTGGCCAGGGGGAGTGGCCCTGCCTTTTCCTGTCGGTGACAGGCAAAGACCAACTGCCTCTTGTTCTTCGTCCGGGCACGTCCTGTGCTGCAGGAGGGAAACAGGCCTTATAAAGCACCCAACTGACTCTCAGCACTCTCCCCGCGTCCTCAACGCCGCAGGCACTTAGGTCTTTGTAGTTCGCCTCTCCTGGGCTTTAAAGCATAGCCCGACTGATGAAAGCACCCTCAATAAAGGTGTTTGGCAACTTATACATTATACAGGTTGCACTCATGACCACTGTGTTAGGTATGATATAATACACCTATGCTTTAGTGTTTTTAGATTTGGTATGTGTTCCAGGCCAGGTGGGGGCATTGTGTTACTTGAAATTGTTAGTATTTTATGCAAATTTGTTAGATTTTATAGTTATATTAAATATGAGAAACCTGAGGTTATGTTATACTGTCTTTATCTTACATACTTGGTGTATAAAATATATGATACAATAAAATAAAAATAAGAAGCCTACTTTTTTAACAACTCCAACTGTCAAAAAGATAACTATGAGGTGATAGATTTGGTTTTGATAATGATCTTGATATTGATTGTGAAGTGTAGGCTCTCAATGATCATTTAGTTTATTTTACTGTTGCAACCCGTGACATATATTTTGCACTTTTTGTTAGTTGCTCAGGGAATACAGCAGTCAAACACCACAGTCATAGCATTCTTTCTAAATACATAAAATCAGTTTCTGTGACCGACAGGTCTGTTCTGAGGGAAGAGCTCACTGGCAGAGGGGACTGACAACTTGCCATTTGAAATCTTAGAACTGAACACAGGTCTGGATATTTAGGTAGGAACTGTAATGAGAAAATATATGGAAAACTGGTAGGCCCAGCAAGAAATGAATCAAGAGGCCATACCTCCCTAGCTGGTAGGACCAGCAATAAATCAATAAAGAGGCCACATTTCCCTAGCTGACTGGGCCCAACATGAACACGTTCTGAAAATCTCTATCATACCAAATCCCCAACCATAGTGTTTACTTTATTTCTTACAAACTAACACATGCTCACCTGCTTTACCTACAAACATTTGTTAAGTGAAACCACATGCTCATCCTACTGACTGAACGTTAAGACAAAGCATCATTCTCACATCACTGAAGAATCTCTATAATTCCTGAGCAACCACAAAGTCTCTATGTAAACGCTGTTTGAACAATGAAAACACTCGCAATCTGACCTTCATGATATACGCTGACTTCCACATACGACCTAATTCGACATTATCAACCAACCACCAAACATCAGGTTCTCTCCAAACAAGCACTCTTCACACAATAAACACTAGTCACCATTCATCAAATATCTATAAAACAAAACACATATCACAAACTCTCCAATAAAAAGGAGGCATGTCACAGACCAATCAACAAGAAACCAATTTAAGCAGGCAATCTGACCCCAACACTTGAAGCAGTGCTTCATCTACATAGCCGTTTCTTCCCCCTGATGACCTTACCACTTTGACCAACCAGCACATAATCACACACCACAATAACACAACCATAGTCTTACATACACAGCTGCACCTACAGATCCCCAGCTAGACCTGCACTAACAGAAGGTTAGAAACACTCAATTTTAAACCATATCTGCGTTTCCTCGCCTCAAAGTGGGGAAGAATTCCAGAATGTAAGAACCAGACAATCGGATTCAATGTGATGGGCATACTCTTGGCGATGTATGTGTTACTCACACTGCAGTGCTGGTATAATAGATATAAATACCTGTCAGTTGCAGATCTTGGTTATTCTCACTAGCACTTTGGTCTTCAGCAACTTCATATGGATCCTGAGGTAGGCTCTCCTTATCAAGTGAGATCACATCCTGACCTTCCTGCAAGCGGCTTATCTTCCTCTGTTCTCTCTCTTTCAAAATAATCTACAACAAACATGTAAACAAAAAGCACATTATATGATGGACATTGTAAAGATAAATCTACTCCGATGTAGATGAAATAAAGTTTATTGTGGATAAAACACCCTGCCACAATAAGAGGTAAAGCAAATGAAACCGTTTCCCACAACCGCTTCTCCACTTCTCCCTCATGTTCCATGTTAACTCAAGCATTCCAGCTTAGACCACTACCAAAATCCTACCCGGACAACTAACAATGAATGTATAAATCACCACAATATATCTTCGATAAAACAACAATAGTTAAGAAAATAAATAAAGTATAGATGAGTTCAATATAATTTCCTACAACATTATTCATCACAAATATAATCTTTACATTTTTGGGGATTAATAATCCTGTCAAACCTTCCAACTTTTGTTTCATACAGTGTACAAATGACAGTACAGGTTGGAGGCGGAGCACCACTTATACCATCCTCTTCCACTTCACTCTCAACCCTGGTGTTTTGGTTCTTACTAAGATGTTCCCCAAATAACCAGTTCAAGTACAATTAACTTTATTTCGGCCGAAGCCATAAAAGGTTAAATAAATATACAAAATATGATTAAAAACAGATAGTAAAAAGTAACTCATTACCATTAAGAAGATGACATGAATAGCAGCATGAATTATGATAAAAAGCACTACATAATAGAGATCCAATTTATTGTAGATGGCTCTGAATCACCAGTTCCAGAGTTGCATACTCCTATCCATCTGTTTTTTATGCCTTTTCCTTTATATAAGGAAACCCACCTCAGGTGTCACACCTTACTATCCACCAACAAACCTGATTTGCAGAACACTTTCACCACTCTCACCAGATGATAAAACCTTCACTCACTTTTCTTACACATACCAGGCTTCTTGACCCTAACAAAATCACTATCATGTATATCACTTCTTTGCAATTATGGTTGCAGTCATAGAACTTCTTACAACACCCCTGTGCTTTACCTAAATTCTTTGTAACCAACTCAGGAGTCCACTCACTCATCCCAGACTTCGCAAACTAACCCACATTACATCTTCTTAATGGGAACCTGCCTCTCATGAGCTCAATTGGACTGCATCCAGTAGAGACACACGGTGTAACTATGTACGTCCACACAGTTCTCCACACTTCCTTCTTTCACAACAATCCTGCATTACTCACCAATCATATTGCATTTTCTATCACTCTGTTAAAGCCTCAACAGCACCATTACCAGCAGGGTGATAAACCGAAGTGGTGTTATGTACGATACCATTCTTTTCCACATCCTCTTTAAAGACCTCGGAGGTGAATTGAGGACCATTATCTTTTATGAAACATTTGGGAAAACCCTCTCTGAAGAAAATTCTGTCTAGAAAATTCACCACCACTTGGGAATTAGCTGTTGACACAATTCAATTTCTGGCCTTTTAGCATAATGATCAAACATGCAATTATCTACTTGGACACATTACCCTCATAAATATATGATATCAAGACTAATTCTCTCCCATGGCATTTTCGGACATATAATAGGATTTAGCAGTGGCTTGAAAGTGATTAAAGTTTTCTCTAAGTCCTATGGTTATATCTATTCGAGGCCACCAATAAAGTTTTTTCACTCTGCTCTTTGTTTTTGTAATTCCCAAATGTCCTTCGTGACATATGCCCAATAATCTGTCCCTGTGAATACTTGGAGGAATTGTGCTCCCATGGCTTACTGCTTTACAATCCTCTTCAGACAACTCATGCCTCAATGCCCAAAAGACTTGAATATTCTCCTCCAAATCACTCATATTAGGCCAACCTGTACGCATGCTCTGTCACAACTTCGGTGGACCTCTGATCCTTCTCCTAAGCTTCCCTCCATTCAACTCCCAGGACACCAAGTATTTCTTCTGTAACATGCGCCACACAGCATTCCTCAAATTTATTTTCACTTGTGAGTTTCGTTGAAATAGGTAATCAGCTGAAAAACTATCAGTTTTGACCATAATACCAGGCACATAACTCACACTATAATTGTCATTTAATAATCTAAGGGACAAATGAGCCAGGTGGAGAGATGCACTGAACAAGCCTCCTGCAGTTTAAACCTTAGTGAGTGGCCAATGATCACTTTGCAACATTAATCGAGACCCTCATATTAATGGTATATACTGTTCCAGTCCCCACACATGTTAAAGCTTCCTGTTCTATTAAAGAGTACTTTTCTTCGGAGGGGGGCAGTGAATGGGAGGCAAAAGCTATAACACCTTTTTCCTTGTTCATCCATGTGTGAGAGAACTCCACCAAAACCTTTGATACTTGTGTCCCTGGTAACTATGCTCTTCAGACTAGGATCAAAACCTTGTAATTCAGAGGTACATGAAATGTCACTTTTATTCAACCGAAAAGCATCCTCACACTTCTTGAATATTTTAAACATGTGTCTCTGGAACATAGGTGCTGCCGATGCCAGACCTAAAGTAACTCACAAATTGGAAACACCCGGAGGGAGTAAAGCAAGCCATGAGCCTGCGGCTTTTCAGGGGACAGGACACCTGATGGTACTCTGATTTTAAATCAATGGTGTTAAACCATTCTATACCCTTAGTTAACTGCAACATTTCATGAATCTTAGAAAAGGGAAACTGATAAACCAAAATGTTTCTGTGGAGATCTCTTAAATCAACACATAGGCTGTGTTTGCCTTTGGCATATCGTGCCACCACTAAAGATGTGACCCATTCAGAAGGTTTAATTCTGTGTAGTTAAGAGGAGTCAACAAGCAAACCACACATTAGTGTCTTCATTATCAACGTCTTGCGAGTCCTGACTCAAAATCATCATCCAACACCATAATAGCACTTCCTTTTCCAAACCTTTTGGAAATGTCCCATGATCCTGCATGCAGAACAGTGTTGATTCAGGGCAGGATATTTTTTACCGCTGGCAAGACGACCAGAGAAACCACACCTGTTGCACTTTATAACAGTATCTGAATTTCTTGTCCTCTCTTTATTATTCTCAGAAAGTAATGCCTTGGCACACCTCCCAGTCAACTCTGTACATTTCAGTATATCTATTACTGCCTGCAGTGAAGCTTCCCCTTTCATCCATAAGTTATCATGTATTTTAGGATTAACAGCATGCATAACGATTTGGTCACAAATAGGTTTATTGTGTAATGCTCCAAATTGACAAGTCAACAGCTAGATTCTTTAATAAAGAAACATAATCTTCAATAGATTCTTGTTTAGATTGCTTCCTGTGGTACAATCGGTACCTGCTTATACCAATGCAAACTATGGGACCATAAGATATGTCCAAGTTTTCAAGTGCACTGCTAAACACATCACCTTGCCCTGGCTGTCTAGGTTTCTTTTCTATGCTATTGTAGGTTTTTAAAGCTGACAGACCCAGGCAGTGTAAAAGTACTATTTTCCTCTTATCAGATGTCAAATCTGCATCATCATCAAATGTTGAAATGTAATTTAAAAATGTGAATGTTTGATTTGTCCTGCATTCTGTACATCATCAGTAATTTTTGCATTTGTCACCATAAGTGAGAAGGGTATGAACAGACGGGAGTCCCAGGCTGACTATGCCACCAGATTCAAGCTAGCCTAGTTGATGAGGGGTGATACTCTGAAACCAGTCTCAGGATGCTTGTTTCTGGTCCAGGGCGAGCCTGGCCTGTCAGTTCCGGCTGGACTGTTCCCATGGGAGCAGGGTCAAGACTGAGCAAAAATCTGTTGGATTAAACCCAGGTCTGTGACTCGGGTGAATGTTTGATTTGTTCCGCATACCATCCATCATCTGTTCTTTTTGCGGTAACCAATATGGTGGCATGTACATCGTTTTTAGTGTGATTTTGCAATCATGACCTCACGTTAGGCATCCTGTGCTGAACATGTTAAGCGCTTGGGAGAGGAGCACGAGGATGGAATGACGAGGAGCACGCAGATAGAACAGTAAGTGCAAGTTAAATTGCTCAAATAACACACTTAAAATTTTGCGCAGTATAAATTCCCATATGAATCTTGGACGTGGACTCCCAAGAAGACGGTAGCAGTTGTAGCTAGTATATACTCATAAATCCTTAAAGTCAGTCACATAGTGCTGTTAGTAGTTACACGACGAAATTGCCTCTCCAGCTTTAATTTATCTGTAATATGGCTGATTCGTAGATTCGTGTGTCAGGATCGCTTGTCACCACATTTGTAAAGATGAATCTACTCATGTGTAGATACAATCAAATTTATTGTAGATAAAACACCCTGGCACAATAAGAGAGAAAGCAAATGGATCAGTTTCCTCCGACTGCTTCTCCACTTCTCACTCACGTTCCATGTTACTTCACAGCATTCTAAATTAGACCACTGAGGAAATCCTTCAGGGACAACTAACAATAAATGTATAAAACATCACAACAGACATAACACATTGTGAGTATTTATTTTTTACTTTTATTTGGAAGCATGGGAATGTGAATGATATAGGCTTAGGAGGGATGACTGACAACTGACAGCAAAGAACTGCAGCTAGATAAGGAACAGGTCTCCAATAAATCTAAAATTTATCAATGAGCAATAAGTTGCCTGGCCTCATTACTAATAATTCTGTCAACACCGCTTTTTCGATTTGCATAGAAAAAGTATATTAGTGATTTGATATGTCCAACTGATCTACATGGCCTTATTGCCTCCAGCAATGTTGGAATAGGAAATGTTTTTAAACTGGCCACAATTCAGATGAGGCAGTATAACAATGCTGTGCTTCTTTCTTTTAATTACAGTTCAAACACACAATGTAAGTAAGGACACTCATTGCGCAACACACTTTGAGGACCTATAACTTACTTTTCCATGCCACTACAAAATTGATCAAATGCACACCACTTGCAGATTATCTCTGAAGCCTGTAATTTAAACACTAAAGTAGACTGATTGTGCACGTATAACGAAAGACAAACTTATTTTATCTATTTATGTGCACTGCTTTATTTGAAAGTATACAATAATTTTCACAAGTATATCTCTATAGCAGTTAGTAAACTGGAATACAACACAGACCTAGTCCTATATAGCCTTTAGAATGCATTACATTACAGCTCCAAATTATGTTAATAAACTCATTGCAAATTGCATCGAACTTCAGGTTCTGATCTCTATGTACAATAATCCCTATGTAGTTCAACCACTCGGATACTCTCAGTGGTGGACGTTTTTCCATTTTCCATTTTCAAACCATAAGGGATCTATCCAACCTAGAACTAATGAAAACAACTCATGTTGGACACTCAAAAGCGGATATCTAGTCTGTTAACACCAGATCTGTAAGACTGAGGTTTGGACCAAAAGTAGTCTATTTCTTGGAGCATCCAAACCTAGTACATACCTTACGTGAATAGGACTGAGTAAGACCAAGAACACATTATTCCAATCATCCAAGCCATTAGAATTTGAATTTGAAAGCATATCATCAATCATTTAGTATACCTTGTTGTTTTATAACAAATTCTTATTAGTTTTAAAACCATCAAGTAAAGGACATTTACATACGCATTTCACTGTCACAATGTACTGTGCTACGAACAAGTCACATTTCGAGTTCATGCTATGACAAGATATGGGAGAGGTGTGCAGCATGTTTCCGTGGGCACCCGCGGGCAATGTAAACAGACTTTTCATGATGGGAGCACTAGTCCACTCCTTCCCTCCATTCCACCAGGGTCGTGGCACTGGGGGAATGCCACCTTTGGGCCAAGTCCCTTTTATCCACCAATGTGGCGACACCCACAAATGTGCGGTCAGCCCGAGAGCCTCCAAACTCAACAACCATCTCCAGCAGACCCACCCTAGGGGGTCAGGTCAGGATCCGGCTCCAGGACTTCAGAGAGTTTGTTGCTCACTTGCTGCCAATACACTGAAATGAGTGAGCAAGACCAAGCAACACAGTAAAAATCTGCTCGGGCTTCCGAGCAGCGGGAGCAGGCCAGGCGAGGCAGTTTGCCAGCCCGATGCAAGCGTACCAGGTTAAGGTAGGCCACATACAAGTAGTTCAGTTTGATCAATCGAAGGTGAACAAAAAGTGCTACTATGCACAGGGCCAACTGGGTCTCCCTCAAATCCACCTTGTCAAATTTGCCAACCCAGCCCTCCCAATGGAGTCAGAGCTTGTCAAGGTCATGTGGAGCGTTTGCAATGAGTGAACAGTAAACCTGGGAGATTGCCTCCCTCCCAATTTGGCACATTAGCAACTTGGCCTCCAAGGGACTAAACTCGGGTATCTCCGTGTCTGGACATATGTCCGCCAGGAGTGTTTGGCGTAACTAAGCATTTATGGAATTGGTTCCGGTGAAACTCAAAGCAGCCCTGTACTTCTTTGAAAGGGAGAATGTGTTTTCCCATCCAAAAATCCACAAGGACGAGACGCCAAACATGTCCCTTTTATGGAATCCCTCTAGGCCAGCTGTGTGGAGAAGCAAACAACCCCTCCACAGGGGAGTCATCCTCGTCAATGTGCCGTTTCAACCTATAAATCACAACACTGAGCACCAACAAAGGAAAATCACACAAGAGATGTTAGGTAGGGTGCTGGGGAGGGGAGCGCCACACAGCAGATCCAGAATGTTGTTGAAACTTAAAGAGGAGAGTTCTCACAATATCCTGGATCATCTCACCAACAGCAGAACCAATCTTTGCCCACAACCAATTTGGAGGCCAGGTAATAACACCTAATGTCCTCCATTCCCAGCCCACCATCACAGGGGGACTTGTTGACTGTTATGAAAGGCTATTTGGGAGTGACCACTCGACCAGAAAAAGGAGTGGAGGGCAGAATTAAGTGCACCAAACCATCTTTTGGGGAGAAGGAGTTTAAAATGTTGAAATACATAGAGGAAGTGGGGGAGAATCATCATTTTGAAAAAAGCAATGTGGCCCATCACAGGCAGTGGAAGACACCACAACTTCTGTATGTTGCTCTTTATTTTGTATCAGCAGGGCCAAATTGAGGTGCTCATGAGGTCAAGGAGCAGGGAGATAGGGAATCCCAGATATCTAAAGGAAAGGCATCGCAAAGGGATGTCGGATTGCCGGAAATGGGTGCTGGTGTTGACTCCCATCAGGACCAACAGATATTTGGAAGTGTTCACCTGGAGGTCAGAGACCTCCGCGAATAAGGTAAGGAGATCAAGACAGCCAAGAAGAACAGAACATCATCAGCACAGAGTGACCCTCTACTCTGGCCCTCCGACCCATCACCACTTGGTAATCTGGGTCTAACAGCGAATGAGCCCCGCCAGGGGCTCGATCGTTAGGGCAAACAGTACTGGCAACAGCCCTGGCGGGTACCCCGACGGATAGGAAAACGATCAGACAAGGAGCCATGGACCCAGAGCTGGCTATAGGGTTGACAACAGAGGGCACCGATGAGACTTCTCATGTACCACCCCAAACCCACACTTTCAAGAACAGCCTTAACAGGACCAATCAACCCTGTCAAACACCTTCTCAAAATCTAGGAGAAGCAACGCCCTGGGAGGATGGGGGGGGGGGGGGGGGGGGGAGTGCCACTTGGACCCTCCAAATGCAGTGTCTAGTACTGTGCCCAGGTATATAGCCACGTTGATCTCGATTAATCAAATAAGGTAAGGATGGCTGTTGCCAATTGGCTAGGATTTTAGCATATACCTTAATTTCGGTGTTGATCAGTGAGGTAGGGCTATATGAGGAGCACTTCTCCGGGGGATGTCCCAGCTTGGGAAGGACTACTATCGAGGCAACTCTGGAGGGTATGCACCCTGTTCGGCCACTTCAGTATACAGTTTAAGCAGGAAGAGAAGCAATTCAGTATGGAACAGTCAGTAATACTCAACAGGGAAGCCATCAGGTCTGGGTGTTTTACCAGCTGGCATATAGGAGAGCGCAGTAGCAATTTCTGCCTCTGTTATAGGTTTGTCTAATTCACGGTCAAGGGAAGGATTGTAGCGGAATGTCATGCGATAGGTGATGTTCAAGAAATGTCACGCAACAGGGGATGTTCAATCTCCTGGACGGGAAGCAATCGTCTGGTGTAAAGGTCCTGATAGAAGGACGCAAAGGACAGTAGAATGTCAGGGGTATGAGACAGATGCCAGCCATCTGCATTAGTCAGCTGAGAAATGATGAGAGAGATAGTGTCATGCGTGACAGGCCAATAAAGGAGCTTCCCAGAATTATCGCCATGCTCATAGATGTTACACGTTCTTGCCTGACAACATTGGCTACCATTGTCAAGGACAAGGCGCCGTAGTTGGCCTCTGGCTGTCGAGAGCCGCTGCGCATAGTCAGGGGCACAGCAGCCATGGTATTGATGTTCAAGATCAATAACTTGGGTATCAAGGGCTGTGACTAGCGCCACTCTCTCTCCGGTTCGCCCCTGTGCACAAGCCTCTTCGCCACACCATGGACCACTGCCTTGGAAGCCAATCAGAGGCTGGCCGCCAAACTCAATCGATCCCTGGTTGGTCTCACAGTATCCTTGTATCTCGGGTGCGGGAGAAGCCACAAACTGGGGGTCTATGAGGTACAAGGAATTAAATGCCATATGGGCCTCTGGGTCTGGTCTGCGATACCAAAGTCAGAGTAATGGTAGCAATATTTGATATCCCCCGTGGAAGAACGGTCATGCATTCCAGCACACATACATGGCCGGCATTAGGAAAAGGTCAATACCTGGATCGTTGCTGTGCGCAGCCCAGGTGTGACTACAGACCCAATGTCAAGGGTGACAGACTCTCCAGACATCGCAGAGATTCAACGCATCCATCCCAGCTGAGAGTTGATGTGCACTGGAGGCTCATCTCTGGATAGAAGGACCAAATATATCCAGATCAGGGTTAGGTACCACAGTGAAGACACTACCAAGGTTAAGTAAGGCAGTCAGCGAGGGGAACGTCCTAGCGAGCGCCTTAGTAGGCAAGTAAACTGAGAAGAAGTTGTAGTGGCGAACCTAGAGAAGGCCCTCCACTCTCACATAATGCCCCTGAGGGTCTATATGTGATTGAGAAACAATCAAAGGAAACCCCCTGTGAAGCAGGATGGCTACCCCCGCAAACCCTGACTGAACCCAGCATGGAACGCTCTGTTGTATCAGCGAAGAAGGGGTCAGTGGGATGAGTCGCTTGAAGTATGAGGACCTCTGGTTGAAAGTGTTTGGCGAAGCGCAGAGCAGCAGTGCATTTAATGCTGTCAATAAGGCTGTTCAAATTTCAGGACATCAGCTTAAAGAAGGGCATGGAGGACTACGGTTAACATGTAAGAGGAACCGATGAAAGACCCGGTCCAGAGGAAGCATGTGCAGTTGTGAAGGAGGGGGAAGATCAGGACCAGGAGGGTTGCACGTGAAGCGGAATGCAAATGCGAGAAAAAATTGTGGAAAATGAAACAAAGACCAACAAAAACACCCAAACAACAAACAATTCCCTAATTCCCCATCCCCTCCCCCAAGTGCCCTATGTTATACTTCCACCCCTGAGGCATCTGTCACCCTAACTGGACCTCAACGGGGTGAAGGAAACCAAAAAAAAAAAAGATCAATAGGCAAAGAGGGAAGTATATAGTGAGCACAGGAAGCCCCACAGAGCCCCTTTTTGAAAAGCACTGTGCCGGAGAGAGACAGAGTGAAAGCAACTTAGAGCCACTAATAGGCAGATCCAGTCGTCCCTTTATACAGTACTACGACTACTGAGGCATGATCATACAGGGGAAGTCTAAGAAAGCTCTGTCTTGTGGGTATGTGTTGGTGAGGCCCCACTCAGTCAGCCCCAAGTTCCTGCTGGTCTTGGAAATAGAGGGCTCTGATTCTGAGCCCGACGAGTAAAGGTTTTGAAGCAATGGGTCAGATGCTTCTTCTGAGGTCCCAGGGGACAGTTGGTCTCACCCCGGTGGGCTCTGCCACAGAGGCCCGTTGGTCCGATTGAGCACGCGGGCCCCTCCTCTCCTCAACCCACTTCCAAGCCTGTTCAGGAGTCTCGAAGAAAAAGGGCTTGAAATTAAAAAGGACTTTAAGTCTCACAGGGAAGAGGAGCATGCACTGAAGGCTTAGTGCCAGGAGTTTTTGCTTGACCTCTGTAAAGAAGCAGCGGTGTGGATATACAGTCCTAGTATAGTCGAGAAAATAATACGTGCGTTCTGGAAACATAGCTTAGCACATAAACAGGCCTCCTTGAGGATTGCATTTCTATCACAAAAGTTCAGGATCTGAGCAATCAGAGGCCACGCCAGGGCAGATGTTCCTGGGCCAGGGATCTATGGGCAACTCCACAACAAACCAAGAGGAGAAAGACAAATCTGGAATCCACAAGTGGAACCAATCCTCCAGGAACTTTGTGGCATCAGGCACCACAAAGCCCTCCCAGAAGCCCACTATTTGCAGATTATTGTGGCGGGTGCTGTTCCCTGCTTCCTCCGCCCAGTCCTCCAAGGCCGACAAAGAGGTCCTGAAGCCGACCACTTGCTGCTTCAGGATGGACACATTGTCCTCCATAGACACCCAGCGCTCATCCTTGCCGCTTCTAGAAACTTTCTACAGAGGTCTTGTGGGAGGAGTGCCACATCCATCAGGACCTCGCCCACCCTATTCTTCAGGACCATGTTCGAGGCTTGTTTTGCCTTAAGGATTGTGGCAAAATCAGATTGAGCAGGTCCTGCAGCGTCCGCCGCTCTGGAAGGTCTTCCAGAACTCACAAGCCCCATCTGCCACATAGTGAAGTGATCCATTTTGGCCTGAGCTGGAGCAGGTGGTGGGGCCTTAACCTTAACCATGGTGAGTACAGCGAGGCTAAGTCAGCAGAGTTTTACGGAAGGGAGAACCCCCACCAGGCCCGCTCATCAATTGGCAGCACAAGCAGCTGGTTGGCAATAGTCTTCAACAAATGTGGAATGAAGAAACTGGAGAGGTGAAGATGAAATGCAGGGATGACTCTCTGGGCCACTTGCCTCACGGCAGCATGAGCACCTAGGCCACCTCTAGGAGTAAAGTGAGCCCTAAATGTGCCAATCATCAGATTTGCGCAAGCTAGGTATGATGGAAGAGCAAACCAGGGCGGAGGGCCTGTGGTGTTGGGAACCCCTGAATCAGGACGCCGCTATCCAGAAATGCTAGCACCAAACACAAGGGAGAGGACCTTCAACAATCATCTCATCTGCCCTACCCTTGGAGGGAAAACGTTAAGTCCTAGCAAAGAACTGTACTGCTCTTCAGTTTGCTGTTTTGTTTATATCTGAAATACATACATATCCCATGAAAGCAGCCGCTTTTCATCTAGAACAGTGAATATTGGATTTCCGCAAGAGCAACGCTGGATGCTATCCACCTCACAATGGATTGCTTTCAAAACACCCAGCCAGTGCAGATGGAACTATAGATCACAAAGAACTGCTTTGATTTCCACATCTCTTTTGTTTAACCAAACAACACATTTAAGAGCTACATTATGGCACAAAGAACAAAGAGGCCTCTTGAATGGAGAAGCAGCATTTGGAAAGAATGGAGGTAATGAAATTGACTGAATTATGTGGACATCTAAAACAACCTTAGAAAGCAATGTAGGATGAGTTCTAAGTGAAACGTTATGGTGGTGGTACATAGTGCACGGATTATGGATGCAGAGCATGTATCTCACGTATTCTCCAAGCTGAACTTTTGGGCAATAGGAACACTACCTTCCATGAGATGATCAACAAACCTGAATTATGCAATGGGTCAAATAGTGGACATATTAATTTAGACAGCTGCAGTTCAGAATGACCCCACTGCATGTACTCAATTACGTTCAGTAATGTAAGGCTTTGCTGAAGGATTGTACCTAGCGTCCTGGATAAGGGGCCTGATCTGCACAGCAGCTGCCTGCAAGGTTGCTGGGATGGGAGACGGTGACTTGGGTACTGTGACTGATGTCCACCTAGTAGAAGAATCTGAAGAGAACCGTGTCGCACTTGTGAGAAGACTGAATCCAGTTTCATATGTGGGTTGTGCCAAACACAGAAAGTGCAAGGAGGGTTACTTATCTCCAGGAGTTGGTCTTTCTTCTCACTCCTGTTGACAGCAATATTACAATGGAGATGCCTTCCATGTTTTGAAGCCCATCAGTCCATAAGAGACATCCGATGTACCCACGGTTAAGAAGTCATCCAGGATTCAGACTTGTGGGAGAAAAACAGAACCGAACACCAACAAAGAAAGGCACAGTTATCATGACCTTTTGTGAGCATTCCTTAAAAAAAAAAAAAAAAAAAAAAACATACGGATGAAGCGTGCCTGTTTAAAAGATTTGTTGCAAATAGGGGACAAACCAATTCTGCTCTTTCTGGACTTCAGTCCTGAGACCCAAAGTTAGAGACAAATCCAGGTCCTTTGAAAAGAAATGATGATCAGAAGAGTGTCTGTGTAGCTCTAGAGTCCCTTTAGGCTCAAGGTGACAAATGTAGACAAACATTTTGTATTTTGTAAGCCGAGGCAGAACTGCAGTAAGCGGTGGAACAATGGAAAGAAACACCCACACTTGCACTTTCCTACTTCCATTCTTTTTCTATTAACTGTTTAATTTTATGACTTCCCAATTATGTTTTCCAGAGTTAATGTTTAATACCGTATATTTCGTTTCTGTGATTACATTTGTTTTAAAAAGACCTGGTATAGGTTCTTGTTGAAGTAAGGGGCAATAATGGGGTAAGACATATGTCTTTTCACGCACTCAGCTCTTTGTGCCAGCTGGTTACATTTCTCCATTTGCGGTCCTCTTTCCCCAACTAAAAGACTTTGGGGGTCATTCCGACCCTGGCGGTAAAATCCGCCAGGGCCGGGGACCGCGGATGCACCGCCAACAGGCTGGCGGTGCATCCCTGGGCATTACCGCCGCGGTCAGAATCGGGAAACCGCTGGTGTACCGCCGGTTCCCCGCTGCCCTGGGGAATACTCCACGGCGGCGCAGCTTGCTGCGCCGCCATGGGGATTCCGACCCCCTTACCGCCATCCTGTTCCTGGCGGTTTTGGCCGCTAGGAACAGGATGGCGGTAAGGGGTGTCGTGGGGCCCCTGGGGGCCCCTGCAGTGCCAATGCCAATGGCATGGGCACTGCAGGGGCCCCCGTAACAGGTCCCCACCAAGATTTTCAGTGTCTGCCAAGCAGACACTGAAATTCGCGACGGGTGCAACTGCACCCGTCGCACCCCTTCCACTCCGCCGGCTCCATTCGGAGCCGGCATCCTCATCGAAGGGGGTTTCCCGCTGGGCTGGCGGGCGGCCTTCTGGCAGTCGCCCGCCAGCCCAGCGGGAAACTCAGAATTACTGCAGCGGTCTTTTGACCGCGCAGCGGTATTCTGATGGCGGGACTTTGGCGGGCGGCGGAGAGGGACTGAACCATTGTAGGTTGTATGACTGCATCATTTCAGAAGACAGTTGAGTTCTTAGCCCATGCCAGGGTATATGCAATGGATTCAGTTTCCAAATTGAGGTTTGCATCTTCCCATATCAAGTTACACGACCCAGGATTAGCCAGATATTCTAGAGTTACAAACACTTTGGATCTAGTCCGCAGACACTTGTAGCGGAACCACATGAAAGCTGTTAGTACAGACTTACTTGTGTGGCCCATGCATGCACTAGAAGCTGCATCCTGATGTGGTAATAAACTATGGGTAAAACACCACCTGTAGAAAAGAAGAGCCACTGGGCAGCAGAAGGGTGACTCTGACATGGGAGGTAACGGGGTCCCCAAGTTTAAATTGTGGTTGAAAGATATGATTATGTTCAGTGAATTGGCGGACTTTGACTACACGTTGCCACCCTCGTCCTGGCCGACAGAATTGTGGGGGCTTCTTTGACAATATGTAGGGGGATTGGATGCACATGGACAATCAATGTAAACAATGGAAATGTAGAAACATGACCAAGAGATGCAATGGAGCCACAACACTGCACGGATAGACAATCTGTGAATACTTTGGGGCACTGTGCAGAGACCAGGATTCTGGGGGTGGGGGGGGGGGGGTCGTTATGGGTCTCTAATGCCTACGGTGAATAACTGTAGTTTATATCCAGATGGGCTGACGCATGATGTGATTTTGTTGGACTACTGTCGGTTTTAGTTCTGCAAGCAAACTCCAATAAATAAATAAATTAAAAAAATAATTTAAAAAAAACAGATCCGTACCCTACTAGTAAAGGTTGCATGCGCTGCAAAACAAACAAACAATCTCTATCTACCACATGTGGTGTAACCCCACAATTCATCATTATCTGTCGTGATTTCCAACCTTGACTCCCGAGTGGTCTTCAGATTCTGATTTGCTTATGGTTCACTTTTATAACAGGCTGTCAACAGCGTATCATCAACAAACATGGCGAAATCGAGAAATACTTGCTTCATAGTCAACGGTCTCATGGAATACTTGTGGTTGGTAGAGCTCTGTGATAAAACCTTGATTACAGCTTCATGGGTATATCTCTTTTTATGCATGCAGAGAACTCATTCATGCTACCTATCCTCGGCTATTGCTTGAACAGGCCGGAAAAGTGAGCAGTGATTGCCTCGCTCTGGTTCTGATTTTTTTTGGCTATATTCATGCAAATACTCCGAGAAATTCTAAGTTATAAGTTTGAACTGTAGAAACCTTGCATGCAAACATCAGGCACTTGGTCCATCATGATACGGACCATGGAATTCAGAAAACAAATGGTTGTAGTGGATTCATATAGAAGTGATGCAAAATGTATTTATTAAGTATTGTCTCTTATTTGGTGTGCAGGCCTAGGGCTTTTCAAGGCTGCAATTAATAGTTAATGAACAGTGCAGTGCTTAAACAGATGTAACATTATGGTGCTCATTACGACTTAGGTGGACTTTTCGAAGACCGCCGAAGCCGCGGGCGCCAAAAGACCACCATATTACTGCGTCGTGCCAGTTTCTGCTCAAAAATCCGCCACCGTCGGCCTGGCAGACTTTGTAATAGAGGCGTTTTCCACTGCTACGTCAACAGGACGTCGCCAGCCGTAGTACGATCTGTAATACGGTGCAGCGGTTTCCTGCACGGCAGTGCGTGCCGGTGGTGGAAAGCACCAGGACCCATCCCCCTCCCGGACGGCCACCTCGACGAAGCAGGTTAGTTGATCATCCAAAAAGGGGGGTTTCTGCATGTGTGTATGAATGCGGGCGGGTAGGGGGATGTCTGTGTGTGTGTTTGTGAGTGCATGCATGCTGAGGGAGGGAAGGGGGTGTCAGTTTGAGTGCGTGCATGTGAGTGTGTGTGTGTCTGAGTGTGGGCTTGCAAGTGTATGTGTCTGTTTGAGTGCATGCATGCGAGTGAATGGGTGTATCTGAGTGCGTGTGTGTGAGTGAGTGAATGGGTGTGTCAGAGTGTGTGTTTGGGTGCGAGGGCGTGGTGGTGTATGTAAGCGAATGCGTGGCTGAATGAGGGTGCAAGAATGTAGGTGTGTGGTCGTGTGAGGGTGTGTCTGCCAGCAACAGGAATGGAGGTTCCTGTGGACGGGTGCATGACCGCCAGCATTTTTGTGGCGGTGCGCCTGCCACTAAAATGCTGGCGGTCTGCTGAGTTGTAATATCGTTGGCAGTATTACTGGTACAGCCGGGCCAGAGGTACTCACCTCTGGCCCAGCGGTCCAACCGCTCTGGCGGTACCGGTAACATTTCAACAGTTTGGCTTTGGCCAAACCGCCAAAGTTGTAATATGGCAGTCTTTACAGCCGGCCAGGCGGCAGTAAGATCGCCACTGCAAGTCTGTCGGTCCAAGGACCGCCAGACTTGTAATGAGGGCCTATGTTTTGTGAGCATGTATAATGTGTTGGGGTGATTTACACACTTACCTGTGTATCACTGCAAGCATGAAACAACTGGAATGTGAGAAATGTTCCAGTGAAACACAGGAGTTTCTTGAAGACACACCAGTTTACTAGCAAGCAAAGGAATGCATACATATATCGACTAGATAAATCTGGGTGCTTAAAAATCTTGGCTAAGTGGGAGTGCAAGTGTTTGGGACTTTTCATCTTGTTTCTGATTACAAGTTGGTGTTGGGGACCAGAGCGCCCTTCTTGCCAATAGTTCAGAGTCCATTTCACATTTGGCACTACATCACCCTCCCAACATTCTTTGCTCCACCCCACTCACCTCCACTGACTGAATTCCAAGAGATCTTTTTTATATTGATCGCACCAAAGACCATCAGGTGGATGATAACGTCTTTGTGGGATTCTCCAGACCAAAGAAACGCAAGGCGGTGCAGAAAAGGACTCTATAATGGTGGATAGTCCCCAGCATAAAGACTTGCTGCACATTAGCATCTCGAAGGACTGAGGGCTCATTCCACGTGCTGGCACATGTAGTGCCTATTCTTGATATTTGCCAAGCCATTACATGGGTGCCAGAGCACAAGTTCATAAAGTACTTCTGCCTAGACAGCCAGATCCAGCAGGAAGAGTATTTCTCCCATTCGGTCTTGCAGGACTTTTAGGTTTGAGCCCACTCTGAAGACCCTCTACCTTTGGGAGGTACTAATTTGCTAACTATTCTAAAAGTGAGGAATCTACAGTTAGAAGTATCCATCAGAGGAAGAAGTTACTTACCTTTGGTAAAGCTCTTCAGGTGGATACGCTGTTAGATACCTGACTGATCTCTCACCTCCCCTTTATGTAGAGTTTCTCCTTTATATGATCTAAAAAAGTCCCAAATTAGAGAGCTGCACAGTAGTACCTCTGAATGTATTTGTCCTCTGCGTCCCAGGGAGCCGAAAAAGTCAAGCAAGAAACTGGTATTTGTGTTTAGGGCTAGTGTTTATATGAAGCTCTGTCACTTCCATGGCAGAACAAGGCCAGGGCAGAGCTGCACAATGCCTCCTAGCAGCATGCAGCGGCACTGCTATGAAAACGTCCAGATTCAGTCTGGGGTCTCAGGAATATTCTAAAGGTGAGGAAACTGTTAGGAATAAACAACATAAAATAATATGTTTATTGGGAGTTTTCTCCCTTGATCCAGTCCTGCAGCTAGGATGACAATAATCTGAAGTCCTCTTCCTATGTCTGGAGTAAAACCTTCCCCTCAGCTGCTGTACGTACAGTGCAGGATGATAATGTTCAAGGCTCTCCTTGTTTTCTGTCCCTGCTGCAAAGGTGTAATGGGACCCTGATCAAGAGGCAGGGATGTGGAATTCCTATCACCCGACGCCCAGGACATATTTTTTGGGGTCAAGGGCAAAAAGTTTTAATGTTGACTTTGTCCCTGGGACATGTAGGCCCAACCCCTGCAGCACAAACCATTTGGCTGCTAGTTTACAGAGAAGGGAACTGTCTGCAGTTGAGGTAATGTATCTGTTCATTTGTTAATGCTGTTAAAATTTGTATTCATTGTTCATTAATGAAAAGCCTTCGATTATTAGGGTGAGTGCTGTAAATAAATGTTTTAAGGTCACACTGCACTACTGGCAGTGATTCCAGTAAAAAAAAAAAACACAAAAAAAACATACACACGTTTGAAAAGTTTAACAATATGAGGTTAAGTATAATGCTCCCGGAAAGCTCTCTGATTAGATGCAAGAAGCTTGTAAGCAAGAGTTGTAATTCTCTGCTTTCAAAATAAAATGATCACATAAAATAAATACAAGTAGGACATTTTTTAGTGCTATTTCTTTGAAGCGTAACTTAGTTAATTGTGTTGATGCATTCTAGTATTTCCCAAAAATATTCCTAATTGAAAAATCAGTTGAACCATTTGCAACAAGATTATAGGAAGCATGAAGCATGGCAAAGCCAACGATACAAAAAATGTTTGGGAGTCTTTTGGTTTCGTCAATGTGTGTCTAGTTTTGACTTGGCTTTTTTAACACTTTATTGTTGTGGGAGCTGCCAGGCCCTCATCATTGTAGCAAACATTGGCAAAAAGAAAAAAAAGTTTTTGGTCTCAAAAAGCACACATTGCCTCCAGTGGCATAACAAAAGCCCCACAGCTCCCCTCGAAGGGACCCCTCTGCACAGCACCTGCCCTGAGTGAGTCTGGAGGGGGGGCTCCATGTTCTTTGCAGGGGGGCCCCACCAGTTTCGGTATGCCACTGATTGCCACAGTAGTTCCTAGCACTGAACAAAACTTTGTGAGCCAATATGCTCCTTGTGGACGAGTGAATGCAATCACTCACAGTAAAGCCAGATGATAGATAGAGAAATAGAAGTTTAATAAAAACAAAGGCCCTCATTATAGCCCTGGTGGTAAATCCCGCTTACCGCCGTGCTGAAGGCTGCCAACATACCGTGGCCGCGGTGGAAATCTGGTACGGGTATTACGACCCACATCTCGTAATCTGCCACAATACAGACACCCACACAAACCAGCCACACCAAAGGTCAGTGATAAACTGGCAATACCAAAACCCACACCGTCACGCCAACAAGAATGCGCCCACACTATCACGACCCACGAATCAACACAGCGGTCTTTCAACCGTGGTAATCCATTGGCAGTACACACCGCTGCACTCAAAATACACACACACTTACAAGACGCAACAACATTGGACCAATCGGAATACACACACCTGATACACATAAACACACCACACACTCACACCACTATAAACACACACACACACATTACCCACAACCCCTTACAATGACATTTTTGTGAAGAAGCACAGAGAGAGAATAGCTAACACTACACCAGCATCCACACAACACCATCACTCATACAACATCCAAGCACCTCAAACAACACACACCAACACAACATTTCACAAAGCACAACAAACATCACCTCGCACATCACCCACACCACATCATGGCACCTCAAAGACACCCCAGGTTTTCTGAGGAGGAGCTCAGCGTCATGGTGGAGGAAATCATCCGGGTAGAGCCACAAGCTTTTCGGATCACACCTCCATTGCAAGGAAGATGGAGCTATGGCGGAGAATCGTCAACAGGGTCAACGCAGTGGGACAGAATCCAAGAACAAGGGATGACATCAGGAAGAGGTGGAACGACCTACAGGGGAAGGTGCGTTCCGTGGTATCCAGACACCAGATTGCTGTACAGAGGAGTGGCGATGGACCTCCACAACCTCCCCACAACCAACAACATGGGAGGAGCAAGTCTTGGCAATACTGCATCTTGAGGGCCTGGCAGGAGTAGCAGGAGGACTGGACTCTGGTAAGTCATATCTTTAGTACTACATCCCCCACCCCACCTGCATGCCATCACATACCTCCACCCTCCCCCTCACCCCCATCACTCCAACACCTCACATATGCCCCTCTATCACAACCCAGCCATCCCAATACCAAGCCCTGCATGCAACACCAAAGCATGGACACCCATTGCCAAAGCATGTCCAGTACAGACACCCACACAGACCCCAAAACACTAATCACACAATGGCAAACACAACAAGGCAAGCACAGGAGTATAGGGTAACTCAGCCAATGCACAAGATGGCACACACAGATACTAAAACTATGCATTTACACCCCAACAGGACCCCTACCCAACGTCACCGGACAGGAGGTGCCAGACATATCCATTCCCCATTCCCCCAGAAGAGGCCCACAGTGACGACAGCAGCTGTGCACACCTGGATCAAGATGGCCAGCCCGGCCCATCAGGGACCTCTGGACAGTCGGTTCCCCTGTCACTGTCACAAGCTACCACAGAGCCTCCCCCCTCAGGAGACACCACCACCACAGCACCCACCCAGCAGGCCCATCCCTCTGTTCCCAGGACACGTCAATCAGCAGTGTGTCCACCACTACAGGGACCCCAGGCAAACCCACCAACCCAAGACAATCAGGGACCTGGGGTCAGTGGCAGTGGGCGCACGGTTCAGGGGACAGAGGCATAGGATAACAGGGAAGCTGGGAGGACTGCTGTGCGACAGGGGGAGGACAGGCCCAGGGAACCCACTCACCACGAGGCACTCTCCAACATCATGGGAGCATACCATCATTCCAAGGAGACCATGGGCACGGTACTGGACATGTTTCAGGAGACCCAGCGGCTGCAGAAGGAACACTACCTGGGGATCAGGGACACAGTGGCACACAAAGGGGCCCTTGACACTAGCCTGAACGATGAACAGCCCTCCACCTCCACTAGTGGACAGGAGGCCCCGCCACAGGAACAACAGGCCACCAGCACCCCACCCCCTGCAGAAGGAGAACCGCCCCGCAAACGGTGCCTGAGATCCAGGAACAAGACAGAGAACATTGCCAAGACCCCCCCACGAAATAAGACTCTCCTGATTGTCACCCTTCTGTCCCACTTTGTCACCCTGTCCACCTTAAACTGCCATTGCTCCACTTCCTATGCCCCCTTGGACAATGCACCTGTGAGACCAAGAGACTGAACTCTACCATGGACATTCCTCCACCATCAATCCCAGCCCATTGCACACCCCCTCCATTTATTAGCACAGAAATAAACACCCTTGAATCACAAATCAATCTGGAGTCAGTCTGTACTTATACAAATGTGTAATTGCAACCTTTTGGGAACATAGCAATGTCAATGTTCATGTTCACATACCAATGTTACACAGTTGTTGGGCAACAGTAAACAAAGCAGAGGGCACAAAGTGGGACCCAGATCTGTGAAATGGAAAGGCAACGTGACATGTCAGAGTCAATACACAGAGTTAAAAAGGCAGATTTATGCTATGTCCTACAGTAGTATGACATGTGAGAAACAGTGCTATCCTCTTACCTGTACCTGTGTCTCACTGGAAGTATTGCATGATGATGTTGTTTCGGTTGTCTATATCTTCTTCTGCCTCCTCTTCTTCACTGTCCACAGGCTCCACAGCTGCCACCAGACCAGCATAAGGCTCATCCTCCTGCAGAAAAAGCACCTGACGTTGCAAGCCAGGTTGTGCAACATACAGCATGCCACGATGATCTTGCACACCTTCTTCGGTGAGTAGTACAGGGAGCCACCTGCCAGATGGAGGCACCGGAATCTGGCCTTCAGGAGCCTGAATGTGCGCTCTATTATCCTCCTAGTTCGCCCATGTGCCTCATTGTAGCGTTGCTCTGCCCTTGTCCTGGGATTCCTCACTGGGGTCAGTAGCCATGATAGGTTGGGGTAACAAGAGTAACCTGCAAATATCGAGGGACAACTGTTAGACATCCTCCGACAATTAGTGACTCTCCCATACCCAGACACCTATTTAAACTGTGTGGGGACCTTGGGCTCACCTATTAGCCACACCCGTCCTCTGGAGTTGGCCCATCACATAAGGGATGCAGCTATTCCTCAAAATGTAAGTGTCATGCACAGAGCCAGGATACTTGGCATTCACATGGGAGATGTACTGGTCTGCCAAACACACCATCTGCACATTCACAGAATGGTAGCTTTTGCGGTTTCTGTACACCTGTTCATTCCTGCGGAGGGGGGGGGGGGGAGAGACAAATGCCACATGTGTACCATCAATGGCACAAATAATGTTGGGGATATGTCCCAGGGCATAGAAGTCACCTATCACTGTGGGCAAATCCTCCACCTGAGGGAACACGATGTAGCTGCGCATGTGTTTCAGCAGGGCAGATAACACTCTGGACAACACGTTAGAGAACATTGGCTGTGACATCCCTGATGCCATGGCCACTGTTGTTTGAAAGGAACCACTGGCCAGGAACAGGAGCACTGACAGGACCTGCACTAGAGGGAGGATTCATGTGGGATGGCGGATAGCTGACACCAGGTCTGGCTCCAATTTGGCACACAGTTCATGGATTGTGGCACAATCAAGTCTGTAAGTCATAATGATGTGTCTGTCTTCCATTGTCGACAGGTCCACCAGGGGTCTGTACACCGGAGGATGCCGCCATCTCATCACCTGCCCCAGCGGACGTGCCCTATGGAGGAGAAGGGTGAGCAGAGGGTCATACACCACATAGGTATCACAAGGCTGTTTAAGCACAATCGTTAAAAAATCTTTGCATGCCTTTGTCTGTCTGTATTCCTGGCCAAAAGTGCTGTGACGCAGTTAGTTGGCCTTCCATGTGGCCACCTGAAATGGCGGCTGTCTGACCTGTAAGGAGGCACAAGGGGAAATGAGGTAACTGCGCTGGCGTTGTGCAGTGTCGCGTTAGGCGGTCGAAGACCGCTGCTCAATTCAGCATTGGTTTTCATTGGGCCCTATGGGTTCCAGGAGCCAATGACGATGTACGCCGGCGGTGACGGTACACACCGCCGTGGACGTGACCGCCATTTTCTATCAGTTCCCTCACTTGATACCTGACCTTCAACAGGAGAGGACCTACACTGCAAGTGCTGCTGTGACCTGAGTATGGAAGCGACAATGGCAACAGTGTATGGGGAAAGGGCCCCTGCCTTCACCGCAGAGGAGTTGGACAACCTGGTGGATGGGGTCCTCCCCCAGTACACGCTACTCTACGGTCCACCAGACAAACAGCTGAGCACACTGTCTGCATGGTGGATGGCACATGATTGTATGGACTGTCATGGATGGAAGAGATGGGGGTGGGGGCACAGGCCAGCATGTGAGGAGGGTGAGTGTATGTTTTCTGGCCCAGGGTGGGAGGTTTGTGGCCAATGAGTGAGAAGAACTGGACGCGGGAGTAACATCCATTTTTAATTCACTTTTCCTCTAGGTCAGCACCCACCAGAAGAAGAGTATTTGGCGTGCCATCACCAAGGAAGTGCAGACCCTGGGGGTCTACCATAGCTGGAGCGCCCACTGCCAGAAAAGATGGGAGGACCTACGCAGCTGGAGCAAGAAGACGGCAGAGGCCCAGCTAGGGATGGACTCCCAACGTGGAAGGGGTGCCCGTCGCACCATGACCCCCTCGGATGTACCGGATCCTGGCGGTGGCATATGCTGAGTTGGATGGGCGCTTGAGGGCATCACAGCAGCCACAAGGGGGTGAATACAGTCTCATTCAGCTGACTCTGCGCGCTTGATGAGGTGTCTGGGTGGGGGAAGTGGGCTGTGGGTTCCCTTAGGCCAGGGCAGACGCGCCATGGTAGATCCATTGTTTTGCATGCTCAGTGCCACTCCAACCCCAAAAGTGGTAGTGGGCCTCTACAACTAGTCAGGCCCCTGTGGGTTTCAGGTGTGCATCAAATGGGTCTAGGCAGAGTCCCCCATGGGCATGCGCTTTTCCCCTGAACTGTTAGTGCATGGGCTAGTGCAAAGGGCTGCTCCCTGTGTGTTGTGTCCGCCAACGGTAGTGGTGTTGCAGGCATTGACCATGTGTCTCTTCTGTACCCCCCCCCCCCCCCGCCCTCCCCTTTTTGGTTTGTCACCCTGTCCTTGTGTGCATTAGCATCATCTGGCAGAGGAGCATTCGCACCGGAGCAGGACGGAGCTGCAACCCACATGGCCCTGGAGAGTGAATTTACGGAGTCTGAAGGCACCAGTGGGACGGAGAGCGAGGGGAGCTCCACGACGGGGACAGGAGCAGACACCAGCGACAGCGACTCCTCCTCTGATGGGAGCTCCCTTGCAGTGGTTGGCACCTCTGTGCCCACCGAAACAACAGGTACAGCCGCCACCCCCCCCCTACCAGCACCGCACTCCCAGCAGCCCCTCATTGAGTTTCCCGTGCCCGCTCACCCAGTAGGGTGGGCATCTCCTTCGCCCCAGGCACCACAGGCCCTGCCCCAGTCAGTCCTGCTGCCCTCAGTGAGGAGGCTATTGACTTCCTGAGATCCCTCACTGTTGGGCAATCAACTATTTTGAATGCCATCCAGGGTGTCGAAAGGCATTTGCAGCAAACAAATGCATACCTGGAGGGCATTCATTGTGGCGTGGCGGCCCAACAGAGAGCATTTCAGGCTCTGGCCTCAGCACTGATGGCAGCAATTGTCACTGTGTCCAGCCTTCCCCTCCAACATCCACTATCCAGACCCAATCCCCTCTACCTCAGCCTATCCCAAGCACACCTTCAGACAAGCATGCACACTTAACAACACACAAGAGTGGACATGGCAAACATAAGCACCACACATCCCAAAGGCACTCACACAAGCACCATCCCCATGCAGACACACCAACATCCACTGCCTCCACTGTGTCCCCCTCCTCCCTCCCTGTCTCGTCTCCACTCACACCTGCATGCACTACATCCTCAGCCACTACCTCCATCACCAGCACGCCCATCACCACACACCGCTCACGTGCACTCGCCACCCCCACACGTCCCCTGTGTCCTCTCCCAGTGTGTCTGTGAGCCCTCCTCCCAAACTACACAAACACCCACCCAACAGCCATCCACCTCACAACAGCCTCCGGCCCATGCACCTTCACCCAAATTCAGCAGACGTACACCTCCTACAACCACTACCTATTCCTCCACTCCCAAATCCCCTCCATCTTCCCGTCCCAGTGTGTCTAAGAAACTTTTCCTGGCTAACATTGACCTCTTTCCTACACCTCACCCCCCGTCCTTCCCCTAGGGCCAGGATGTCCCGGTCCCAGCCCAGCACCTCAGCAACCAAATCCTCCAGCACTGTGGTCTCAGCAAGTCCGGTCACATCGTGGGCGGCACCCATCAGGGCTGCCAGAGTGCCGCCTAGCGAGCCCAAGGATCAGCCCATTCCGCCACCTGCCAAGGTGAAGAAGGTGCCCACATGCCGTAATGAAAAGCCGCACCAACCACACAGCAAGGCCTCCTTCAAGCCAAAAGGGGACAGTGCCAAGGGACCAGCAGCGACATCCAATGTGGGGAAGGGACACAAGGCTAAGGGGAAGTCAGGACAGGGCACGGAGCCTCCGACTGAAGGACTAGAGCATGGATACTCAAAGTACGGCCCGCGGGCCTCATGCGGCCCCTCTGACCTTTACATGCGGCCCCTTGGGCAACAGGAGCCCTAACAATAAAAATATTAAATAGACACACAATCATTTATTTCAAACTTATTTGGTGTTAAAGAAAAGAAGTAACTAGGGACTCCTGCACTTAACTTTAGAAACGCCTTCATTTTTAAAGACATCTTGCAGCACAAGTGTAGAACTAAGACAGTCTCTTCAAAATTTAAAAAGTGTATTTAGTTAACATTCAGAACATTTTTGCCTTAGTACAATTTCTTTTATAAGTGCATTGATATGTATTCATTTAAAAGTGATAGATTTCATACATAAATTTGGAAACAAATTCTTTCCTCTACCCTGAAAACACCATCAATAGTAAATTAAAGAGGCAAGCCACTTGGTATGTGCACTTTATGGGTGGCCTGGGTTCCTATCATACATTAACAACATTATAGTTCAATAAAATCAAACATAGAAGCAGTTTTTGTGCAGCGCACACCATGAATCATGTATTTCGAGGCCATCTTAAATGTGATAATGTAGAAAAAGGAGGGAAAGTGAGACTAAACAATTGCCTAGGATCACACAATTTGGAAAAGTGGGTAAACCGGGATTAATTCCAGGTTTTCTGGTTTCTCATTGTTTTTTTTCAGCCAATAGATGTATATAATTTGCTTCTTTTACACCTACCTTGCCACCAATCCCCCCAGCTACTCCACCCGACCGGCACTGCCCTGACATCAATGCGGCCCCAGGCACGTCACAGACCAAACTTTTTGGCCCCTGGGAAAATATCTGCGAGTACCCATGGACTATAGTCACCCCTTTAGGCAACCAGAACAGCAACCTGTACGGCGGTTGACTTCGCCACCTGCACCACCACCTGCATGTCTGCTGCCTCTGCAACAGTCCCCAGCATCATCCCCAGTGGGCAGCCGTCCAAGGCTGCAGGAGACGTCCTGCTGTCTCCCTTAACAGGTGCTGACATATTCACCATCATCAGCATCAAGCTGACATGGCAAACATTCCCAGGGGACAGCCATCCGAGGCTGCAGGAGACGTCCTGGACCCTGCACAGCGTACATGAGGCACAACACCCAGCACTGTTTGTACCAGCAGGTGGCAGGCAAAGTCGCAGCAGGGTGGAGTGTGTGTCTGCCTCCATGGAGTATCATGATACCTGTTCCCAGGCGATCTCGTGGCACACACTCCCAGGTGAGGGAATAGGACCTGCCACACTGCATGTGAAGCACTCTGGGCACCAAGTCCCCTCCAGAACCAGTGGAGAAAAGCATCCACTCACCTTATCCTTGGCAGGATGAAGCACTCTGGGCACAAAGCCTCCTCCAGAACCAGTGGAGAAAAGCATCCACTACCCCAGTCCTTGGCAGGATGAAGCACTCTGGGCACCAAGCCCCCTCCAGAACCAGTGGAGAAAAGCATCCACTCACCTTATCCTAGGCAGGATGGAGCACTATGGGCACCAAGCCCCGTCCAGAACCAGTCGAGAAAAGCATCCACTACCCCAGTCCTTGGTAGGATGAAGCACTCTGGGCACAAAGCCCCCTACAGAACCAGTGGAGAAAAGCATCCACTCACCTTATCCTTGGCAGGATGAAGCACTCTGGGCACAAAGCCCCCTCCAGAACCAGTGGAGAAAAGCATCCAATACCCCAGTACTTGGCAGGATGAAGCACTCTGGGCACCAAGCCCCCTCCAAAACCAGTGGAGAAAAGCATCCACTACCCCTTTCCTCGGCAGGATGAAGCACTCTGGGCACCAAGCCCCCTCCAGAACCAGTGGAACATGTCAACAACTTGAGAGACTGTGGCTTTGCACTCCCCAGGACCAAACAGTGGGCAACCCACCCACTTGAGAGACTGTGGCCCTCATTACAACTTTGCCGCCCGCCAAGTTGTAACCGATGCGCGGCCACCAATGCGGCCACACTCCTGCGGTGGCCATTTCGACATCCCCGCTGGGCTGGCGGGCGTAAACCAAGTTTCTGCCTGCCGGCCCAGCGGGGATGACAGCCGCAACATGGGAGCCGGCTCCAAATGGAGCTGGCGTTGTTGCGGCGGTGCGACGGGTGCAGTTGCACCCGTCGCGCTTTTCACTGTCTTTTACCGCCAGGGTTGTAATGAGGCCCTGTGGCTTTGCACTCCCCAGGATAAAGCAGTGGGCAAACCACCCACCTGAGAGACTTGAGAGACTGTGGCTTTGCACTCCCCAGGATAAAACAGTGGGCAAACCACCCACTTGAGAGACTATGGCTTTGCACTCCCCAGAACCAAACTGTGGGCATAGAGCCCCCTCGTGGAGCAATGGCGTTGTCAGTTCATCCGGCTGAGGTGCCCCCCCCTCCCCTTCCCCGAGGTCCCTGTTTATTTTCGATCTGATGCCCCAGCAGTGTTCTCTCCGTTTCGAGTTAGGTATCGTGGGGGCTTCGCCCATGCATTTTGGGACCACTGGTCCACGGACAATGATTGGAACACTATCCGGACTTGTGTAGTTGCTGTACATATTTGTATATAATGATCTGTTACAGAGCTGTTTCCGAATCTGAATTTTCGATGATTACACTTGTTTCAATCATTTCATTTTGTCCTTGCGTTCTTCTAGGGGGTAACGGGGTGTACATGTAATGTTGCTGCATGTATTTGTGTGTATGTTGTTGTGGGTCAGGGTGGGGTGGGGGTGTTGCGTGTGTGCGTCACACTCTCTTTCCTCCCCCCTCCCCTGTGTGCTAGGTGCAGTACTCACCGTGGTCGTCGCCGGCATCTTTGCTGCTCCTGGTACAAGAGGAGGTAAACCAACATGGGCAGGACCTGTAACTCGGGCTCCATGGCGTCCTGGTTCCTCATAGGGTGTCCAGAGGTGAGTGGTTTCCGTTCCAAAGACTGTTTCCACCGTGCTCTTGATGGCGTTGGTACCGCCCCGGGAAAGGTGACGGATAGGCCTGTTGTAATACAGTGGGCAGTACACTGCCTTCCGCCTGTCTGTTGGTGGTTACCGCTACGGTGTTTGTTTCTACCGCTGTGGCAGGCGGAGTGTTAAAGTGGCTGTCTATGTTGGTGGTTTCCACCATGGTCATGATTAAATTTTTTTAACCGCCGGCCAGTTGGCAGTATTACCGCCGCTTTAACACCGACCGCCAGGGTTGTAATGAGGGCCAAAATGTCTTTGTGAACGCCAGACCTAATTAGGGACCCTATTCTTAAAGAAAGTCACAAAAGTGCACCCATGGCATATGTCTTTAAATTAGGGGCTTTCATGAATTCACAACAACTTACAGAAGTAGACCAGGAAATCAGCCCCTTAGAAAATATTTGTGAACTGTATTTTAGCACCAGCAAAAATCCATGTGCAGATTTGCTCATGTGAAAATTTATTGAGCTTACAAGTTCACTTTCCCTCTAACCACTTTTTTTTCCAACTCTGAAAGAACTTCTTCTGCCATTGTCAGGAGTAAATTTCCAGCCTTTCTCCTTATGGGAAAAGATAGGAGAAGAGCTGGTGAAAATCCTTAAAACATCCAAGTTAGTAGGTTTGCAGACTTAAAGGCATTCCAGCCTTGGAACAACTGCTTACTGCTTCCTCCAGCCCCAGTAAGTAGATCTGTGGAAAGGTGGCAAAATAAAAAAATTGCTGTAGTAGGGATTGAAACTGCACACATTCAAGCCCTACTAAAGTAGTAGCCCTTGCATAATCAGAGAGGCTATTATCAGAGCTCTTACATAAAGAGATAGCTGGCATAATTTGATGCCACAATACATGGCACACAAGGGAAAAGTAGATTTATTTACAGGACAAGTAGCTTTAAGAAGCAACCTGTCCCATGGACAAGTAGATCTTTTATTAAATTCCACACCCCTGATGAGGGGAGCCAGAGACAAAGACTGAACCCATTGTGGAAAGTTCATGGACCTCTTTAGGTTCATTTACAAGCTGCGCACACACAACATTTCAAGATTTAGTTCCTAACACAGGAGGGACATACATCAAAAAGAGTCTGCGCAGAGAAATAAGGGGGAATAGAAAACGTATCTGCGGTACAAAAGAGTATGCACTGTACCGTGAAAAAAACATATTTGAAATGGTGGGATATGGCAAGAGACGTCCCTGAGTAAGGTGGTATCAACATCAAATTTCTGAAGACAAGTTTTGGAAAGTGAGGTACTGGTTAAGATGGGTGAAACCCTACTCACACAGCATCCACGGTTCCTGTCAGGGTGAAGTCACAAGCAAATCCCAAATTAACTTGTGCTTAACACCCTGGTAGTTTGGCATAAAAGCAATCAAGCCTATCTTAGAGGCAATGTGTAAAGTATTTATGCAGCACTTCAAACAGTAATAAAGTGAAAACATAATGCAAGAACTGAAGATATCCGGGAGAAAGTCACAAGTTTAGGCCGACTGCGATGGAGCACAGACCAGATAAAACGACAAAGTTAGGTCTGCTGAACAAAGTACCTTAAATCCTGGTTGCCTAGCATTGCAAGATCCTGCATCAAGGATGTGTCACACAGGATGTGTGAGGAGTCTGTCATCGAGCATGCCATTGGCAAGAGGCTTGCGATGTGAAGTCCTGCATTGAGGATGCATCATGTAGTGGCAGTTCTGCAGAAGCTCCCTGCCCTGGCCCCAGCTTGTCTGAGGACACAAAAGACTAGAGTAAAAGCCCTTTGTGAGTACGCTGGCAGAGCCTTTGTGAGGTGCAAGTGTTTGGTAACAGCTCTTCCCCCACATCAAGTCAGAGATGGACCATCCCACCAACACCTATTGCCTCTTTGTCTCACTGCACTATACAAAGACCAACGGTCAGTTACACATAATCATGTTACCCAGCTACACAGTCATGTGACCCAGGAAACAGACAGCAGGCACTAAATGGTTAGGGCAAGAAAGTGCCAACTTTCTGAAAGCGACATTTTCAGAATTGCGACTTAAAATCCAACTTTACCATTAAAGAAGGTTTTAAATTACAATTCTTTAGACACCAAAATAGATGTTCCCACGTACTCCCAATTAAACGTTATCACTTATTAAATGTAATAAGTTAACCCAATGTTATCCTATGAGAGAGGCATGCCTTTTAGTAGTGAAAAACAAACGTAATAGTTTTTCTCTACCAGTACATGTAAAACTTAAAAGTACATCCAATGTTTTAAATACACCGCACCTTGCCCTTCACGCTGTTTAGGCCCTATCGGAGGTGTGAATTACATGTATTAAAAAGGAAGGTTTAGGCCTGGAAAAAGGTTTATTTTGCCAGGTCGAAATGTCAGTTTAAAAGTGCACTCACAGGCTGCAATGGCAGGCCTAAGGCATGCTTAAAGGCTACTTAAGTGGATGGCATAATCAGTGCTGCAGCTCCATGAGAAGCATTTAATTTACAGGCCCTGGGTACATGTAGTGCCACTTTAATGGTATTGTACCCACTCACCTAAACAGCTGATATTCGGCAGGGATGATGCTGAACTCCCTGACCTCCTAAAGCACCTCTTGGCCCTCCCACACAGTTAGAGAGTTCCAGCAGGTACCACAAGAGGGAAGGGGGAATTGGAAGAAAAAAAGAAACACTACCACTCTGAGATGCCTGGTCCTGCTGGGGAACGTGGAGATGGGAATTGCGTTCAGGAGAGGATTCTTTACTTTAGTTTTAGCGTCTATGAAGAGAGAGAGGTGCAATATTAGGCATCAACAACACACTCTCAGAATGACATATACAGGTATACACAGACTTACCTCAACTATTTTCACATGAAATCACCTTTAAGACCTTGGTTGTTCTCATCACAACCTTTAAAATAAATGAGTGGGATGGATTATGTTATTTAACCTGTAAGCATCTGTTTGTGGCATGTAGTGCTGTAGATTCACATGCTCTGCATACTCTTGCCATCTAGTGTTGGGTCTGGACTTGTGCAACTTCTTTTTCTTTGAAGAAGTATTTCAAGTCACGAGGTCGAGTGACTCCTCTTCTTGGTGATATTGCTCATAGACTACATTGTTAGACTGTTTTCCAGCAGGCCAGTGAGAAAGGAGTGAAAGGTATGTGTAAGAAAAGATACGTCCATGCTAACAGTAAATGTATAAAGTAGAACTGCAATGCCCACAGGTGTCTGTGGAGGAGGGAGGGCACATGTGAATCTACAGCACTACATGCCACAAACAGATGCTTAGAGGGTAAGTAACAAAGGCCATTTGATGGCATCTGTGGCTGTAAATACACATTCCCTGCATACACTGTAAAGACCCCCTCCTTAGAAGCGGTGGCTAGCCTGTGGGAGTTGCAGTGGTTTGAAAAAGGGTATGTAGCACTGCCTGACCTACACTGGCTTGTTGCCGTGCTAAGACACCCACACATTAGTGCTTAGTGAAGGTGTGTGGTATAGACTATGCACCTGCCTTACAAATGTCAGCTATGGGAATGTTTCTAAGAAAGGCCATTGTGGCTCTTTTTTTTTTTTACGAGTGGAGTGAGCTCTGGGAGTAACAGGTCTTTTGAATTTAATATAGCAAGTCTGAATACACTTGATTATCCATCTGGCTATGCCTGATTTGGATATAGAGTTGCCTTTGTGAGGTGGAGAAAAAGCTTAAAGTTTTAGTTCTATCTATGTAGAACATGAGAGCTCTTTTGACATCTAAGGTATGAAGAGCTATTTCTGCAACAGAATCTGGTTACAGGAAAAATACTGGGAGCTCAGTGGGTTGATTGAGGTGAAACTTTGACACTACCTAGGGCAGGAATTAAGGATTAGTATGAAGAACCACTTATTCTCTATGTATTTGAAAAAGAGGTTCTTCTAGGGTTAAAGCCTAGAGCTCACTAGCACGCCTGAGTGAGGCAATGGCGATTAAAAAATGGCACCTTCCATGACAGATACTGAAGTGGCCATGAGTGAAGAGGCTCAAATGGGGGACCCATGAGTCTAGTAAGAACAATGTTAAGGTTCCAGGAGGAACCTGAGGTGGAATAACTTGTTTGAGTCCTTCCATTAAAGCTTTAATAACTGGAATTTTGAACAAAGATAGATGTTGTCTATTTTGAAGACAAGCAGCTATTGTTGCTAGGTGTAGGCGTATGGAAGTATAAGCTAAATTTGCTTTCTGCAAATGAAGCAGGTAGCAGATAATATCCTGCACTATGGCTTTGACAGGATCAATTTGTTTGGGTTGGCAGTAGCAAACAAAACATTTCCATTCTGCTGCATAGCATGCTCTAGTGGTAGAGCTAAGTGCTTTCTTGAGAATGTCCATACATTCTTGTGGCAATCCAATGTAGCCAAACACTATGACCTCAGGAGCCAAATTGCAAGGTTGAGTGTCTTGGGGTCTGGGTGTCTGATTTGTCCTTGATCCTGCGTGAGAAGCTCCAACCTGTTGGGGAGCTTCTTGTGAGGGACTACTGAGAGATCTAGAAGTGTTGTGAACCAGGACTGACGTGCCCAGGTGAGAGCTACAAGGATCATGGTGAGAGACCCAGGTGAGAGCTACAAGGATCATGGTGAGAGACATCTGCCTGAGTTTACGAACCAGAAATGGAATGAGAGAGGGAGTGTCGGAAAAGCGAAGGCAAATATCCCTGGCCAATTCATCCACAGTGTGTTGCCCTCAGATAGTAGGTGTGGGTACCTGGATGTTAAGTGTGGGCATTTTGTGTTTTCTGGTGTGGCGAAGAGGTCTATCTGAGGGAATCCCTACTTTTAGAAGTATGAGTGGAGGACCTGTGTGTGGAGTTCCTATTTGGGGACTTGCTTCTGCATCCTGCTGAGCAGGTCTGCAAAGTCGTTTTCCGTTCCCGGGAAATATTCCGCCAACAGGTGAATTTTGTGGTGAAGTGCTCACTTCCATATGGTCTGAGACAGGTGTGATAGCTGTGCGGACCACATTCTCCTCCCCCTCCTCCCTCCCCCGCCAATTTTTGCAAATAATACATGGCTGTCATAATGTCTGTCTGGACCAGGACAACCTTGTGAGAAGGTGAGGAAGGAAAGCTTTCACTGCTAGGTATACTGCCTGAAGCTCCAGGTAGTTGATGTGTAGAGATTGACCAGTCATCCCAAAGACCTTGAACTGTCAGGTCTTGTAGGTGAGCAATGGAACCCATCTGTGATGCAACTATGGCGAGTGTTGTGATGTGAGGAACAGAGTCCAGAGAAGGCTGCCCCTTTAACAGGTTGCTGGAGTACCACCACTGCAGAGAATGGTGAGTATGGCGGGTTATCAACACTAGATCTTCCAGGCGACCCTGTGACTGAGACCACTGGCAAGCTACACATTTTTGCAGAGGACTCATGTGTAGTTGTGCGTGGGAAACTGTGGCAATGTAAGATGCCATCAATCCTAACAGGCACCCAACTGTCCTTACTGTGAGTGTTTGGTTTGACTGGAACTGGGGCCGAATTCCTTGGGAATTCTGAATTCAAGCAAGATGAGGGTGAGCTAATCTTAGCTGTGTGTTTAGGATTGCTCCTAAGTATGGTTGGACCCGTAATGGTTGTAGGTGAGACTTTGGTATGTTGATGAAGAAGCCTAAGCTGTGAAGAAGATCTATTGTTATTTGAGTGTGTAGCTGACACTGGTGCTGAGTGCTGGCTTTGATCAGCCAATCATCCAGGTAGGGGACTATGTGGATGTACCGTCTTTGCAGATGTGCTGCAACCATCTCAGGTATTTTGTGAACACTCGGGTGCGGTAATCACCCCAAATGGAAGGACTTTGTATTGATAATGTTTGCCTGCTATGACAAATCTTAGGTATTTGTGGTGAGCAGGGTGTATTGGTATGTGGAAATAAGTGTCTTTGACGTCTAGAGTAGTCATATAGTCACCCTGTTGTAGAAGCAGGATGACATCCTGTAGAGTGACCATATGGAAGTGTTCTGATAGGATGCACTTGTTTAGAGGACTGATATTTAATACTGATCTAAGAGGCCTGGCCTTTTTGGGGCTCAGGAAGTATAGGGAGTATACTCCTGAGCCTTGGTGTTGCAGAGCAACAGGTTCTATGGCCCTGGATGTGGTAGGTGTTCCTGTGACAATCTGTAGGTATAAGGGGGGGGATGCTAGTGGTTGTGGTAATGAGCTCCAGAAAATAGCCATTTTGGATAATGGCCAATACCCATTGGTCTGTGGTGATGGTGTTGTAGACTGGATGAAGTGCTGGAGTCTTCCCCCGACAGTTGTGTCGTCAGGGGGAAGGTGTAGGTAGTCACTGCTTTGTAATGGATGTTGGTCCACGTGTTGCGGCACCCTTTCCCCTACCACTGTTTGGAACTCTAAAGGAACCTGTGAAATAACCCTTGGTGTAGGATTACTGGGATTGCTTCTGTCGAGGTATGGAGGCGTACGTGGAGTAGGACTTGTATGTTTCTCTATAGCCTAGTTGACGAAAGGAGCCCCTGCGAGTGGAAGTTTGTAATGCTCTCATCACCTTGGATATATCAGTGACTTTTTTTCATTTTATCTAATGTTGAATCCACCTGTGGTCCAAACAGGTGCTCCTTATCAAAAGGCATATTTAAAACAGCCTGCTGGACTTCTACTTTGAAACCAGAACACCGTACCCAAGCAAGCCTTCTTAGCAGGATGTTGGTGTTAAAATACCTGGCTGCTGTATCTGCTGTGTCCAGTGAGCACCGTGGGGAGTTATTGGTGATAATCTGCCCTTTGGTGACAAGTTGCTGTCCCCTCTTGTGTTGTTCTTCTGGGAGGTACTGCAAGAGTTCCTCCATCTTATCCCAATGTACCTTATCATAGCGGGCCGAAAGGGCCTGCAAATTGGTTTGTGGCCTGTTCTGCCACCATCTTCCCAGTGGCATTGATGTGCTTACTCTCTGGTTCAGGAGTAGGAAAGTCCCCAGTGGCTTGACTGTTTGCCCGTTTGAGGGCAGTGGTTGCAACAATAGAGTCAGGTGGAACTTGTCTCCTAATAAAGAGAGGATGTGAAGGAGCCATCTTGTATTTCTTATCCACTGAGGGGGTGATAACCTTAGACCGGACTGGCTCCTTAAAGATATCCTCATTAGTCTCATCATGCCAGGAATCACGGGGAGGAACTGGGTGTTCTTGGAAGCAGAAGAAAGGGTGTCAAATAAGAGAATCCTGCTCTAGGGGGTTGTTATGGAGCTCAACCTTATGGAAGGCTGCCACTCAGGAGATAACGTGTTGGTATGAGGTGGTACCTTCAAGAGGGGAGGGACGAGCTGGATAGAGGTTCGGATCATTAGGAGTAGTAGGATAAGTGTTGTACCTGTTCCATTGGTTAGTGTCACCTAATGGTCCCATAGTCCCCCAGTATCAGAATGTGGAGACTTTTGAGGAGTATCATCGAGTGGGTCATGAATAGGGGATGTGGTGGAGGAGCGTGAGGAGGGCAAGGAAGCAGAGGTGATGGTTGGGGAAGAAGAGAATGGCGATAGGCAGGGCTGGTGGCTTTGTCCTTTGTCTTCTTTTTTGGAGGGATGTGTATGTCCAAGGCCTCCTCAAAAGTCAACCTCCTCTTCAGAGGTGTAGGAGAGGGAGGAGTTGCAATAAAGCATCCAGTCCCCTCTTGAATGTGGATTTTTTTCTGTCTGGCGTCCATCTTCTCGAGGATTGGCTTGACAAGTGAAGGAGAGGCCAAAGACGAGCCGGAGTCCTTCGGGTCCAAGGCTTTCGGTAGCGAAGGCTTGGCCTTGGACGGGTGAGACTATCAGCGCTGAGGTGGAAGGAAGCAGCTGCCGGCTTGGTACCGAGGGTCGGTGCTGAAACTTCCTCTTGGTCCCATGAGGTGAAGGTTGATGCCTAGGGCTTGGCCTTCATGGCACTCTTCGGCGCTGAGCCCATAAAGCAGGGCGGCTGAGACAGGTTTTCGAAACAGGCCATGGCCATGAGGCAGTGCTGGTCCGGTGACCTCTAACAGCAATAGCAGGGAGTTTGTGGGGAGCATGGATGGAGGAGCAGGGGCCACAGTACTCATGTGCTGGGCGGGTGGTAGGTCCTGTATTCCAAGTCTAAGCTTGATATCCGAGCCAGAGCTGTCTTCGATAGAGAAGGCCCCTTCGGCAGTTGGCTCCTCCTGGGCATGCTCCTGTCTGAAAACATCCAGTGTGTCATCGGAGGTCTTGCAGGTCCAGCAGCCTCTAAAAAACCTCCAGAGGACTGCCTGCATCACAGAGGATCAGGTACTCTTGTGGACAGCGGCCCTGTCCAAAGAAGAAAACAAGGACTCCCACCTCACTCCAGAAGTGAGAGTCCAAACCACTCTGCACCTGACGCCCACGGTCTGAGTCCAGGTGGCCCTACTGACCAGATAGGACCCCCAGGCAATTGCAAGCAAGTGCCCACTCTGGGTTGACCTCTCCACCCCTCCATGACGACACCTGCAGAGGGAATCCCAAGGATACCCCCTGACCGCGACTGCCCTGGACGAAGGTAACTGACACAAAAGGACCCACTGCACCCGCAGCCCCCAGGTCCCGGAGAAATCGACACCTGGTGCAGCGATGATCAACAGGCGGCCCCTGCCCTGTCCAACCGGTGGTGTGCCCGAGACACCCCTCCTGACCTCACCTGCAGTGCCTGAGTGACCCCTGGGGTCCCCTCAGAGTTTCTTTGGAAACCTGACGCCCTGTTTGCACCCTGCACCTGGCCGCCCCACTGCCACTGAAGGTGTGGGATTGGTGCCTACTTGGGGCCCCTCCAGGGCTCCTCTAACCCCCCCCCCCGGTCTGCCCTCTGAGCCGCTGGTACTTACATGCTGGCAGGCCGAATTCCGAGAACCCCCTGTCTCCATAGGAACCCACTTTAAAATTTCTCAATTTTGACCTCTGCACCTGGCCGGCTCCATGTTGCTGGTGGTGGGTATTTGGGGTTTACTTGAATCCCCAACGGTGGAGGCAACAATAGATAATACTAATGCTCTATTTGTGGTAGTGTGGTCGAGCAGTTAGGCTTATCAGAGGGTAGTGTTAAGCATTTGTTGTGCACACACAAGATTCAGTTTGCAGGTAAGTACATAAAATGCAAGTTACTTTGCATAGGTATAATAAGAACTTAGAATGGAATCAACAATGTATACAGTTTTCTTTAAAATAGCAAAAAGCCATTTTAAAAGTGGACACAGTGCAATTTTCACCAGCTCCTGGAAGGGGGGGTGTGGATGGAGAAAAGATTGCACAGTTTTACAGGTAAATATTCCACTTACAGTTCCTATCTCCAGGGTCTGGGTAGTCCGTTGTTGGGGGTTCAAGTTAACCCCAAACACCCACCACCAGCAACACGGGGCCGGTCGGTGCAGAGGCCAAAGGAGACCCAAGTTAACGTGGGCTACTATGGAGATAGGGGGTAGTCGGAATCCGGTCAGCCAGCAGGCAAGTCCCCGCAACTCAGAGGGCAGACCATGGGGGATTAGAAGAGCACTGGAGAAGCCACAAGTAGGCACCAAACACACACCCTGAGCGGCACAGGGGCGGCCGGGTGCAAACAGGACGTCAGGTTTCCAATGCAGGTCTATGGGGAGAGCCCGGGGGTCACTACGAAGCTGCAGGCGTGGTCCAGGGCAGGAGGGTGGGGCCTGTCTCGGGCACACAACTGGTCGGGAAGAGAAGAGGGTCGTCTGCTGGTCGATGCTGCACCAGGAGTCAGGTTCTCCAAGGCCTGGAGGCTGCGGGTGCAGTGGGTCCTTTATGCGTCGGATATCTTAGTCTGAGCTCGTGGTCAGTGGGGTCCTCTGGATTCTCTCTGCAGGCAGCGTCATGAAGGTTTGGAGGTGTCAACCCTGGGTGGGCTCTTGCTCCCAATCGCCTGGGGACACCTTCTTGCTGGGTGGACCACCTGGACACGGGCAGTGGGCATCGGGTGCACAGGGGTCAGGACTCAAGCATCCAGAGTGAGGTGGGAGTCCCTTGCTGTAGGTTTCATGGGACAGAGCCGCTGTCCTCTGGAGTTCTTGGTCCTTTTGGGTGCAAGGCAGTCCTCTGGAGTTGGCAGAGGTCGCTGGCCCTGTGGACGTGTCACTGGTTTTCTTGCAGGTTCTTTGAAGCAGGAGACAGGCCGGTAGGGCTGGGACCAAAGCAGTTGTCATCTTCCTTCTTCTCTGCTGGGAATTTCAGCTTAGCAGTCCTTCTTCTTCTTCTTCTTGTAGGTCGCCAGGAAATTGGTGAGCTGGGTTCAGGGAGGCCCTTAAATCCTAGATTTAGGGGCATGTTAGGGGTCAGAGGGCAGGAGCCAATGGCTACTGTCGCTGAGGGTACTTACACCCTACTTGTGCCCACTCCCTTTGGGTATGGGGTCACATTCCTATCCCTATTGGTCCCTGTCCTCCAAACCAAGATGGAGGTTCTTCAGGGAGAGGGTCACCTCAGCTCTGAACACCTTATGAGTGGTCCTGGCTGGGCTTGTCACTCCTCTGTTTTCCCTTATTTTCCCACTGGACTTGCCGCCAAAAGTAGGGCTTTGTCTGGGGGGCAGGCATCTGCACTAGCTGGAGTGCCCTGGGGCACTGGAATCCGAGGTTTGAGCCTTTGAGGCTCACCGCCCAGTGTTACAGTTCCTGCAGGGGGAGGAGTGAAGGACCTTCACCCAGGACAGCCTTTGTTTCTGACCACAGAGTGCACAAAGGCACTCACCCCATGTGGTCAGAAACTCGTCTGAAAGTGGCAAGCTGGCACAGACCGGTCAGTCCTACACTAGCAGTTGGGCTAACATACAAGGGGCATATCTAAAATGCCCTCTGTGTGCATTTTTCAATAAATCCCACAATGGCATCAGTGTGGGTTTATTGTGCTGAGATGTTTGATACCAAACTTCCCAGTATTCAGTGAAGCCATTATGGAGCATTTGGAGTTCGTAATGACAAACTCCCAGACCATATACTCAATATGGCTACAGTGCACTTACAATGTCTAAGAATGGATTTAGACATTGTATGGGGCATACTGCTCCTGCAGCTATGCCCTCACCTGAGGTATAGTGCACCCTGCCACAGGCAGTGATTTGTGGGCATGGCACCCTGAAAAGGGTGCCATGTCGACTTTGCCTTTTTCTCCCCATCAGCACACATAGGCTGCCAAGCAGTGTGCATGTGGTGAGTGAGGGGTCCCCTAGGGTGACATAATTTATGCTGCAGCCCTTAGAATCCTTCCCTGGCCACAGGGCCTTTGGTGCCATAGGTACCTTTTACAAGGGACTTAACTGTGTGCCAGGGCTGTGCCAATTGTGGAAGCAAAGGTACAGTTTTAGGTAAAGAACACTGGTGCTGGGGCCTGGTTAACAGGGTCCGTGCACACCTTCAATCAAAGTTGGCATCAACACTAGGCAAAAAGTGGGGGGTGTAACCAGGCAACAGTGGCACTTTCCTACAACTGTGTTCACTGGAATCCTGTCAACCAGGACCCCAGGGACTGTGCTCTCTTCTCTAAATTTAGTTACTGGTAACTTTTTCTCCCCACAATTGGCATACTGGTGCTCCCATGTAAGTCCCTAGGATATGGTATATGGTACCTAGGCACCCAGGGCATTGGGGTTCCAGGAGACCCCTATGGGCTGCAGCAGTTATTCTGCCACCCATAGGGAGCCCATGCAAAGGGTTCTGCAGGCCTGCGTGAAACCTGTTTTCACTACAGATCACTACACCAGGTCACTGTAAGTCACCCCTATGGTAGGCCATCTCAGCCCAGAGGGCAGGGTGCAGGTACCTGTGAGTGAGGGCACCCCTGCACTAGCAGAGGTGCACCCACAAACTCCAGATCAATTTTCCTGGACTTTGTGAGTGCGGGGACGCCATTTTACGTGTGTACTGGACATAGGTCACTACCTATGTCCAGCTAGATAATGGTAACTCCGAAACTGGGCATGTTTGGTATTAAACATGGCAGAATCAAACCCCAATACTGTTGCAAGTTTTTGAAGTATGATTCAATGCACTCTGAGGGCTCCCCAGAGGACTCCCCAGCATTGCTACCACCAGTCTTACAAGGTTTTCCGGGCAGCCCGGTTGCTGCCCCCCCTCAGACAGGTTTCTGCCATCCTGCTGCTTGATCTGATCAAGCCCAGGAAGGCAGAACAAAGGATCTCCTTTGGGAGAGAGAGGTAATACCCTCTTCCCTTTGGAAATAGGGGTCACTGGCTTGGGAAGAGTAGCCTTCCCAAGGCACTGGTTTGCTTTGAAGAGCACATTTGGTGCCCTCCATGCATAAACCAGTACACACCGGTTCAGGGAACCCCAGTCCATGCTCTGGCGCGAAACTGGACAATGGAAAGGGGAGTGACCACTCCCCTGTCCATCACCACCCCAGGGGTGGTGCCCAGGGCTCCTCCATAGGGTCCCTGTGTTCTTCCATCTTCTTTTCAAGGTTGGCAGGGAACTGTGGGAGCATATGAGTGGCCAGGCCAGGCAGATGATGTCAGAGTCCCCTCCCGATATGTGCTTACCTGGGTAGGTGACTAATCCACCTTTCAGGGCTATTTAGGATCTTCCTCTGGGGTGGGTCCTCAGATTCGGCTTACAAGATTCCAGCAGGACTCCTCTGCAACCTCTGCTTCGACTTCTGGCCTATGTGTGGCTCCAGCCCCCAGCACTCCATCATGTGAAGCACAGCCTCCTGCGTGGTTCTCCGGCGGTGTGGGATCCTCTTTTGTAGTGCTGAGTGGGTCTCTTCTGTGACTCCTGTTTCCCTGTCCTGTGGGACTCCTGTGGGTGCTCCCTCTGCTCCTGTGGACTCTCTGTGACGCTGAGGGTCCCCTGTGACTCACCCTCCTGGGATGAGTCCTCCCGGGTCTTACTGGTCCCTGGCAGCACCACTTTTCCACTAACCGCGAGTGTGCCTTTGCCAAGGCTTGTTGGTGGAATTCCTGCCCTGACTCCCATCTGCAATCTTCCATCCTGTTTGGGACATCAGCTGCATCCATGAGAACTCTTCTCTCGCTCCAGGGCTGCACTGCTGACCTGTTTTTCATCACCGTTGACCAACTCCTGCAACTACAGCTGGATGGGTGTAGCTCCTACTCCTCCTGGACTCCACTGTGACTCTTGGATTTTGTCCCCTCTCTCCACAGGTCTTCTTTCTTCTGGAATCCACCGCTGGTTTTATTGCAGTCTTGTCTGGGTGTCTTCTTTTTCTTCTTTTCCTCCTTTTGGGTGGTTTGGGGAAAATCCAGTGATTTAATCCTGCATTCCTGTTCGCTGGGGGGGTACTGTGTCACTTACCTCTGTGGTTTTCTAGTACTCGCAGCTCCCCTCTACACATTTTACTTACCTAAGTTGGGCTCCTGTATTTGCATTCCATTTTGTTAGTATATGGTTTGTGCACCCCCTAGCGTCACTACTGGTTATTGCTATTTGCAGTGTTTTCTAACCTTTTCTATGCCTATTTCTGTTTACTTGTGTATATATTTAGTGTATTAATTACCTCCTATTGGTGGGGTACCCTTCTAGTATTTGTGGTGATTTGTTTAAAAAATAAAGTACCTTTATTTTTGTACAACTGAGTGTTTTCTTTCATGTGTGTAAGTGCTGTGTAACTAGAGTGGTATTGCATGAGCTTTGCATGTCTCCTTAGATAAGCCTTGGCTGCTCATCCACAGCTACCTCTAGAGAGCCTGGCTTCTAGACACTGTCTACACTTCACTAAGAGGGGATACTTGAACCTGGTATAAGGTGTAAGTACCATAGGTACCCACCACACACCAGGCCAGCTTCCTACAACGTGGGATCCCACGTCCGCGTAGAGACTATGAAGCAGGTGCGGGTCGTTGGCCAGGTGGAAATGGGCATGGCTGGGTGGCCCTTCCGTAGCCATGAAAGGGGCGAAAAGCAGACTGTGTGGGGCGAGGAGCAGCTACGAGGCCAAGGGACCGAGTCGTAGCCCGCGAGTCCTTAAAGTGCTCGAGCACCAAGTCCAGTTTGTCTCCAAAGAGAAGGGTGCCATCAAAGGGCATGTCCATTAGAGACTGCTGGACATCCCCTGAAAAGCCAGATGTCCTCAACCAGGTGTAACACTGCAAGGCCACTGTCGATGCGACTGATCTACCTAGTGAGTCGGTCGCATCCAGTCCACAACAAATGATGAACTTTGCTGCATCTCTCCCGTCAGTAACAGCTTGGGAGAGAACCACCCGGGCCTCCTCCAGGACTTGAGGCAAAACCTGCGCAACCATATCCCAGAGAGTATGGGAGTATGGGCATGTGGTGTTCACGGACCGCAGCGCCAGACTGTCGGAAAAAAACTATTTGTTCCCAAAGTTAGCCAGTCTATTTGATTCCCTATCCGGGGGAGCGGAAGGGCATGCAACAGAAGAAGAGGAAGCCTGGATAACAAGGCTCTCAGGCGTAGGCTGCTGGGTCAGGAATTTTGGGTTGGTCAGCACAGGCCGATGGCGGCGGGCACCCGTACTATTCACAGGAGCCCCTGTGCTGGGTCTGGACTAAGTACCCAGTAGGACGTCTGTAAGGGCTTCATTAAAGAGTAGGAGAGGTTCCGAAGAGGAAACCCCAGGCTGAAGCGCCTAGGTCAGGAGGTTAGTCCTGACGTCCATAGAAGGAAGCTCAAGGTCCAAAACCACAGCTGCCCTTCTCACCACCATGGAGTATGAAGCTCCCTCCTCTGTAGCCAGGGTATAGGGATAAAGCATGCCAGCGTCAGGAGAGGTATCTAGTCCACTAGCGCCACCCAAATCCTGAACCCAGTCCATGTCAGGGTCAAGCTGGTATTGTAAAGGGTCCAGCGTCCCCTCTACATTATCCGCACCATAGAAAGAAGGGTCAGGATCCATCCTGGGCCCAGTAGAGTCCATGGAAAATGAAATTGCGTTGAGCTATGACATTCCGGCTTGTCAGGGATGAGTATAGGATCGACTTCAATTGCAGGCCCAAACGACGTCAGGAGCGTTGACCTCTGTCCCGATGCGGGGAAGGTGACCTTGGCACGACTGGCGTTGCTACGGATCCAAGAGCGGATCTAGAAGTGCCTCCCGGAGGCAAGTCCAAAGCCACTGGTGTGGAACCCGACCCAGACGCAGGCTCCGAAGATGGGGGCCTAGAGCATTGACGCTCTTCCCGCGTCACATGAGCGACAGGGCGAAGTCGAAGAAAGTTTGGCCTTCTTCAACTTCTTGTGACCCGAGCGTCCCGAGGACTTAGAATGGAACAAGGATTGGTGATGACTCTCCATGCCGTCTTGTGACCTTCCTCTCAATCGAGACCGGGAGTGACACAGAGTTGAGTGCTGAGCCGCCATGAGCTTGAAGGACCGCTCCCTCAAAGCATTCGGATTCACGGTCCGACACTGGGAGCATGACTTTGGGTCGTGGACGTGATGCAGATCCATCACCGACATCATTCGGTGACAGGAGTCGCAGGATTTAAAACCGGTCTTCCAGGGCATCCCTCGACACATCTAAAACTCGTCAAAAAGATTTAAACAAAAGTGTTGCAGTTTGTCAGACAATGACTAGGGGTAGCTCTTCTCCAGATCTGCATGCAGGCTGGCGCGGAAAGAAAAGAACCGACGTCAGCGCGTCGGGGTGGTGCCTACATACGACCGCGACGTCATCACGGCGACCACGTCACCACCTGTTGGCACACAGGGGTACTGCTCGAAGAAAAATCTCTGGATCCAATCTGATGCCTGGGGGAAATTCTAAGGTAAGGAATCTGCAACTAGAAGTCTCAATCAGATAAACTGTACAGAGTCCTAAAAGCCAACGAAAACAGGTTCAGAAAACAGCAGGGTAAAGGCAAAGAGTTTAAGAATGACCCCTGCAGAAAGGTCAAAGTCTAACATCAAGTAATAACAAATAGCACAAATATCTTTTTAAGGATCTTTGCTCCACAGAGCAGAAAATGAACTAATTTCAATTAACAAATTACTGGACTCCTGGAACAAGCATCAGCATGGCTCTTAAAGTGACAAGTGTCACTATCTTTGTAAGGAGGTTGTTGACAATTTACCCCAATTTCTTCAACTGTCTTTTATAAAAGGAATATGACTCACTAACACTCTTACTGGTAGGATGTTTGCACATCTTTGTGCCAGGACTTTTTAAAAAACGCAGAGATAGGGCATTCAGACACATGTACCCGTTTTGTTTTGTTCTACATAGATTCAAACCATATGCTGATTTTTTAGCAAATCTGGAGATATTTATTGGAGCAATAACATCTTACTACACTATGAAGAAGGTAATGAAAATCATTAAGATTACTTTTTTCTGCTTACAAATTTAGTGCTTTTTTCCTGCAGGGAAAGACAAATTCTTGAACACTATCAAGAAAATGTGGATCTGTATGCTTTGACTACGATAATAGTAAATTGTTAGTTCTTCTGGGAAATGTGGCTGCACCATAAAGTATATAATACTACAGAATATTGCCAAGTAGTTCCGAATCAATGTTTTTCGTGCACTATTCATCTGATGTTAGCTATTAAACCGAGGACAACTGGGAAGGTAAAAACAACATATTTTATAATTCTGCACAACCCAGGGAATCTACTTAGTGGCAAGCCAGGACAGCTTATGGAACACTGGAATTTTCTTTTCTTTTTATCTAACAATGTAAACATGGTGAAACTTCTAATGAAGTTCCTTCATACAGAATCATGTAGTATGGACAAATAACACCATATGTTGAGTCTTAGGCATGACCTATGTGTGAGGACTTCAGGGATGTGTTTTTCAAATGGGTTTTTGGGTCCCACAGGCAATAAACTGGGCATTGAACAAATGGACAATTTTGAAAGTAACAAGGCAAAATACTGGTTTGGGGACATGTATTTTAGGCAGAGATATCACATCAGGGCCTTTGTAAACATACCAAACATGTTTTCAATATCTACACATTCTGAAGTTTATACTGACAAGTATCAGAATGGTATCAGGCTGTCCAGGGGAATACACTGACCATGACGTTGGTCATACAGGATGTTGGTTATATTTTAAGCAATTTTTTCAAACTTGGAACCTTCCACAACTTTCCTTCATGCAAATATCCCTGCCATGTCTTGACACACATCTTTGAACCCTGTATCACCTGATTGTGGGGGACCACGCATATGTCAAACATCAAATAAAAGCAGTGGCCTCCTCCAGCTTCCACAACCTCTGCATGCTATGGAAGATCTTAAAATGGATTCACATCGAAACCAGAAAAGGGGTCACCCACGCCATCACCACTAGCAGACTAGATCACGGAAACACCCTCTACGTATGACTCCCTGCCCAGCTCTTCCACTGCCTCCAGACCATTCAGAACGTATCCGCGAGACTCATCCTAGACCTTCCCAGAAGAACCCACATCACAACCACCTCAAAAGTCTACACTGGCTGGCAGTGCACAAGAGGTGCAAATTCAAAGTTCTCACCATTTCCTATAAAGCACTCCACAACTTCACACCCAAACTTATCAACCGTAGACTCACCTTCCATCAGTCAACTAGGGAGCTACGCTCAACAACCCTTGCTTGTGTCCTGAAAATCCAATGCAGCCGCTGCGACCTAGCTGCCAAGAACTGGAACAACCTACCTAACACCCACCGCCCCCCTCTCAATCACCCCCCCAACCTGGCACACCCTCTTCGAATTCTCCCCCCAACCTGTCACACCCTCCTCGACTTCAGGAAGAAACTAAAGACATGGCTCTTTGAGGAGTAGCTCGGACACACAGTGACAACCCTGAGCGCCTGGATACCACCCAGGTGATAGGCCGTGCTTTACAAATACTATGACCGATTGATTGATATGTCGATTTTCAATGAGCTTGGAGTGTCCATAAATGATTAAATTTGTGCTTTGCAGGAGGGCAATTTCAGAAGCATCTGTTGGATAATGCAAGTTTGAGTTATTTATTTTTTGTAGGCAGATATCACATCCGGGCCATATTGAAAGATATCACAGCTATATAACATTTACACACCCCTAAGGTGTCTATTACTTTGGGCTGACTGCCTGTGATCAGTGTGGCTGTCAGGAAGAACGTTTTTAAGATGTGGCTTCTAAACCTTTTGATGCAAACTTCCATAAATCAAGCGTTTCTCTTTGGTCTCCTTCAAACACTAAAAGTTAAGGTCTATTGGCTGCATACACTCTTTCAACGGAGTCTTCTGAATGTTGGGATACCAGACATCAGCAGTTGCATAGAACACTGGGCTGCCTTGCCTAGAAATGAAGCTTCCCTTATCATAGCCTTGGTTGTTTTGTTGGCAATAGTCCCTTATTTCTTTGGCAAACAATCTGAGGGCCATAAGTCAACCCATTATAACATTTTCAAACACTATACACCCTAAGGATTCTCTAGCTGTATGCCAGACCTCCCTTGCGCTGACTGGCAAGCCAGGAGGCCATGTTGAATGTGCAGTTTTTGTGGTTTTGCCATGAATTTTCATGTGGTAGATATTTCTTTAGGTCTCTCACCTACTAGAAAATGTTAGCTGGATAGCTTCTTCCAGCCACTGATGCTCTGGGCCTCCTATGAGATACAAAACATGCACAGGTTTAAGTATGAACCAGTAATCTAATATCGTGTTTCACTGCTGAATAAACCTCAGGGTTTCTTTTCTTTGTCCATTCTTTCATCCATGTTTGGCCTCAGGCCACACTACTAACCTCTTATCGTGGTCCCCTTACTTATTATTCTTCTGTCTCTATCCCCTTGCCCGTACTTCTACTTTCACACCCATTTTTTCTTCTCTCATCGGTTGTATTTCCTAGTTTCCTCACTCGCCTCTTTCTTATCCATCCTTTGTCTTAGTCCATTCTCATCTTTATTACACATTCATCTCCTATATCCTCCATTATGTGCTAGGGTGCTTCCTCTTCTGTCTTGAACCTTGCTCCCCACTGTCTTCAGCTTGTGTTTTGTTACCTCTTTCACAGATCTGGTGACTCAAGCACCCCTGTAAGCTTTTTTGCACCGTGGTCAACTCTCTTATCTACACTGAACGTTGGTATCCACTGAAATTCATAATTTGCTATGATCATCAGTTCCCAGTCTCATCCACAGTGTATGTATCGGCCCCACTCATCCATCTACGTTGCGCAGCAATTCCCCCATTCGTTCATCCATTTTATGCTTTGCTCCCTTGACCTCAATTCTCTCTCTCATCTAAGTTCTGTCCTACTCTCTGCTATCATCCAGAATGTTTCCTGGTCTCATTTCTTCGTCAAGTGTCCAGCTTAGACCTTCATTCGCCTTTTATCTCTGTTTCTTCACTCACTTTGTGGCACAGTGCTCATATGAACGGCACTTTGATCTCCCTCTCTCATAGGTAGGTGGAGTGCTAGGTTCACTCTCCTATCGTCCTTGAACATATAGCTGTATACTAATTTCTACTCTGCCCTTGTCCCCTCACCTCATCTTTCCTTTGCCTCACTGTACCCCATACCACCAGTGGCACAGTCCTGTCACTCTTCTTGTACAGTAGTCCTGTTTCCAATCCTGAATGTGCCTCATTCTTATCCCCCATCCCACTTGTGCCTCTGTTCTCAAGCCTTCTTGAGGCTTACACCTCAAACCCTTCTGTAGCCTGAATCCCATACCGCATCCACCAATTCGCAGTCCTCATACCTATTAGAATCTCACTACACAATCCCTCTTGTGCCTAATATTATTGCTCCAATCCCATGGCCTCAGTTTTAATGGCCACTTTTTCTCTGTCTTCAACCTTCAGCCCTCTTTTGCCTCATTACCACATGCCTCTTCTTAGTACCTAACTTTTATGTGCAATGTCCCTCCAATCAATTTCGCACCTCCATTTAATATTGCTTCAACTCCATCCCTCTTGCACCTCATTCCTATTCCTGTGCTACAGTCTGCCAATCCTGATGGATGGGCCCTCGGTTCCCTTCTACCAAACTGCTTGTTTTTTAGTACCCCATTCTGTTGTATCTCAATCATCCATCTCTTTTCTGCCTTGGTTTCCCATCCCTTTACGGCTTGGATTCTCAATTTCCTCACCCCATTCCCCATGTCGTGTCTTCTTCCTATTCCCATGCCTCAGCTCCTATCCATCTTGTGTTGTATCTTAGTGTTCAGCCCAAAACTTGCATGTTCCTCAGAACAATGAGACTGGACACAACACATTCTACGTCTGCTGTGCCCCATCACTTTATACACTCACAAGAGGGTGATGGAGGCACATACAAAAAGACTCCCTTTGTCCCCTGACGGCCTGCAGCCTTTTTAACTCCAGAGTGAGGGTCGAAGTATGAGAGTCTAGGAAAGGCTTAGAAGGACTACTCACACTTCAACAACAACTCGAAAGTGAAATTTACAAGATGGTAGGGGACATAGTACAAAAATGATATAGCCCCCCCTCCCCTCTCCTGTTATCTACTGGTCAGTTTGCTTGAAACGACCAAGTCAAAAGTAACTGCGTGGCTGAGAGTTTGGGTATTTTTAATATTATTTTCTTCTTTAAACTCGGAAGCTATTGGCCGCGGTTGATCTATATGATGACTGACAATCTGCTGGTTACCAGACACCCACACATCATCAGGCCCTCAGCTGTTTTGCAACCTGATGCCAAAGCCTACCATCCTCCCTCCCACCCATCTCTCTAGTCATTACTGCGCTCTCTAACATCACTCCAGCGCACCACAAAAACAAATTAACTGCATCACGAAGTTGGGATTGGAATGGGAGTGACTAGGAACAATAATAAACCCTTCCCTTCAAATCTTGATTTACCGTTTCAGTTCTTAAGTTGCTGCAGTGGGAGTGATGCTTGGAAGGATGGAAGGGACAGGTTCTGTCACTCTTTCGCTCACCTCTTTTCTTTGCTACCAAATGAAAATCAGGATTGGGCCACTAGGCATGGCAAGGGAGGAACTGGAAGCAATGATGACTGCCTTTAGTTCCTCAACTAGCCTGATCCTGGACAGAAACCTGGGAGGGGCTGGGGAATGACTTTCTCTTCTTTCTGATAAGTATCTGACATCATTGTGATGTTACATGCATATCAACATATAATTGTGCAAGCTGCAAGAGCAAATAAAGCTTTAATATAATGAGTTGTTTGTTTTCAAGTCTAATTGAAATTAGAAACCAAAAGGCAGATATTCCATGCTGATGAATAATAATAGATTCCTTCATGAAGGCAAATAGTATCTCAACTACGTATAAAGTTATGTGAACTGTAGACCATCGATAACCCATACCTGCTATTTGACTAAACACACTGTTTCAACCAACAGTCTATAATCTACCTATATATTGCTTTCAATGCAATTTTGGTCTAAACATGTATTTAACTGGTCACATTCTAAAAATAGCTTTAATCACTGTCTGCCACTATAAAGTGCAGGTAATTGCAATTTCCTGAGGAAAAGTTCTGAAAAATATGCTGAACAGGTTCATCAATTTTTGAGCTTCAGAAAGGCTAGAAAGATAGTACTTTAAATGATAGAAAAAGGTTTTGTTCAGGGCTACATAGGCTGCTACTTAATTTCCATTAAAGGACATACTGCCTGCATTACCTTTTTTAAAGATGATGGTTTCTTCGCCTTTGGTACTTCCCTCTGCTTGCCTTTTTTGACAAGAGGTGCGCTTGAGTCCAAAGGGTTATGAGGAGATGTTCCCTGCTTCAACTGACTGTGTTTCACCACAGGAGCAGCTTCTTTGGAATGTACTGGGATGGCACTGCCAACTGAAATAAAAATAAAATCACATTTTCCTATTCTTTTGGAAGGAAAGCTGCCAATGATATCTACTGACAGGTCTATAAATTCCTAGAAAAACTGAAGAATATCAGAAAATGGCCATGGCCTGGACATGATCACTGGAGCTCAAATTCTGAAATGCAAGTTATTAATGCAATAATGTTATAAAATAAATCATTTGCACATGCTTGGGATGATGAACCAACTCTAATAAGCATGATAGTGTCACAATTAGACCTGAGAGCTAATATGGGGTGAGGTGAGCTAGGAGGAGATGGGGAGAAGTTTAGATCCATCGTCCCTCAGTGTGGGACTGACCCAGCAGAGGTGAACAACTCTGGTGGATGATGGTCAGGCAGTGACAAAGTGTAGAGTGCAACTAAAGGAACGTACCCTCTTTTTGGCATGGTTATCTCCACTTTTTGCCTGGTGTCAGTGTGTTTTTGACTATGTTTACTGGGATCCTGCTAACCAGGACTCCAGTGACTGTGCTCTCTCCCTCTAAATTTGGTTATTCCTGACTTTGTGCACCCCACATTTGGCATACTGGTGCCCCCATGTAAGTCTCTAGTATATGGTACCTAGGTGCCCAGGGCATTGGGCATCAGGGGTTCCCAATGGGCTGCAGCATGTATTATGCCACCCATGGGAGCCAATACAAAATGTGTCTGCAGGCCTACCATTGCCGCCTGCGTGAAAAGGTGCATGCACCCTTTCGTTACAGGTCACTGCACCAGGTCACTGTAAGTCACCCCTATGGCAGGCCCTCCTAGCCTAGAGGGCAGGGTGCAAGTACCTGTGTGTGAGGGCACCCCTGCATGAGCAGAGTTGCCCCCACGATCACCAGCTCCATTTTCCTGGACTTCGTGAGTGAGGGGAAGACATTTTAACCGTGTACTGGACATGGATCACTATCTATGCCCAGCTACACAATGGTAACTCTGAACCTGAGCATGTTTGGTATACAGTATTGGTTCCATGATTCCATGCACTCTGGGGGCTCCTTAGAAGACTCCCAGCTTTGCTCCTACCAGTTTGCAAGGTGTTCCCGGGCAGCCCGCGCTGCTGCCATCCTACAGACAGGTTTCTGCCCTCCTGCTGCTTGAACAGCTCAAGCCCAGGAAGGCAAAACAAAGGATTTCTTTTGGGAGAGGGAGGCAACACTCTCTCCCTTTGGAAATAGGTTTTATATGGCTTTGGATGGGGAGTCTCCTCAAGACACTAGTATACTTTGAATGGCACACTTGGTGCCCTCCTTGCATAAACCAGTTTGCACCAGTCCAGGGACCCCCAGTCCCTGGTCTGGTGCGAAACTGGACAATGGAAAGGGGAGTTACCACTCCCTGTCCATCACCACCCAAGGGGTGGTGCCCAGAGCTCCTCCAGGAGGCCACTTGATTCTGCCATCTTGAATCTGCCATCTTGAATCTAAGGTGGGCAGAGGCCTCTGGGAGCATCTGAGTGGCCAGGCCAGGTAGATGAGGTCACAGCCCCTTCCTGATAGGTGGTCACCCTGCTAGGTGACTAATCCCCCTTTTAGGGCTATTTAAGGTCTCCCTCTTGGGTGGGTTCTCAGATTGGACGTGCAAGATTCCAGCAGGACTCCTCTGCAATATTTACTTCAACTTTTGACCACTGGAACCACAACTGGACTTCACAGGAACCTAAAATCTGCAGCTCCAACAACAACTTCGCTCTGCAACATTTGTTTCCGGCTCCTTCCAGCAACTGCAAAATTTCCCCTACTGTGCATCCTCTGAGGGCAGCAAGTCTTCAGTCTGCACCAAGAAGCAAGAAGGAATATCCCTTGGAGTGAAGGAGTCACTCACCTGCATCCCCAGGCACCAACTACATTGACGACCAGCTGCGTGGATCCTCTCTCCTGCAACTCTGTGTGGATCCTGCAACACAGGTGGTGGGGTCTTGAGTGGTCCCTTCGGTCCCCTCTACCAGCTGTCCAACTTGGGAAGAGGTGAGTCTTTGCCTCTCCTTGCAGGACAGTACCCCTGTGCATTGTAACTCTTGCAGCTACCAAGGCTTGTTGGCTCTTCTTCCAAGGAATCTTCAGGCTTCATGTAGCCCCAGCCTTCAGCACTCCTCCCTGCAAAGAAAAGTCTCCTGCCTGCTGCTCCAGCGACTCCTCTCCAGGTGTGCTGTGTGGGCCTCGCTGCGACACCTGTGCCTGCTGCCTGTGAGGAGCTGCATCCTCGACTTCTGGCTCTACTCACTGCTGAGGGCCACCTGGGACTTCCCTCCTCGAACCTTCCTGGTCCCCAGCAGCTCTGCAACTCTTCTTCTGAAACCCTTAACTTTGCCAAGGCTTGTTGGTGGTTTTTCCACACCACTGATGGACTGCAATTCTTCCCACGTGGGACATCAACTGCATCACTTCTGGAACTCTTCTTCTGCTCTTGTGCTGCATTGCTGACTCCTGGTCTCGACTGTTGACCAGGTCCTGCATCTCAGAAGAGTGGGTAGCGGCTCCTGCCCCAACTGGACACTTCAACTAAAACTGAACTAGGTCCCCTTCATTTGCAGGTCCTCTTCTCTCAGGATCCATCTTCTGTTTCTTCCAGTCCTGCTTGGGCCTTGCACAGTCCTCTTACAAAGTTTACATGTGGGTTTGGGAAAATCCAGGTACTTACCTCTTCCCTCGTGATTGCTGAGGGGCACTCTAGTACTTACCTTTTGGGGTTCCTAGTTCCACCAGCTCCCCTCTACAGATTCCACTTACCTGGGTGAGCATCTGCCTTTCGCATTCTATTTACTTAGTATATGGTTTTGTCTCCCCCTAGGGTCTCTATTATTTCCTGTTATTTCACTGTTTTCTATTGCTTTCTACGCCCATTCCTGATTACTAATGTGTACATAATAGTGTGTTCACTCACCTGCTGGTAGAGTATTGCCTATATAGTATTTTAGTATTTGTGTTACTATAATAGAGTACCTTTATTTTTGTAACACTGTGTGGTTCTTTCATGTGTTTAAGTGCAGTGTAACTATAGTGGTATTGCATGATGTACGAAGCTGGCTCTGTATATACTATATCAAAATGTGAACAGAGTCCAGGGGTTCCTCAGCGGCTTAACAGAGGCTAAAGTAGATAATATTAATGCTCTCTTTTGTGGTAGTGAGGTCGAGCAGTTAGGCTTATCAGAGGATAGGGCAAACCATTTGTTGTACACACACCGACAATAGAAGAAGCCTACACTCAGTGACTTAACTCCAGACCAATGGTTTTTATATAGCAAAAATATATTTTCTTAGTTTATTTTTTGAACCACAAGATTCAAGTTGCAGGTAAGTACCTTAAACGTTTTTGTATCTCACACAGGTATCAACAATACTTTGTTTGAAACAGGTAATTAATTGAGTTTTTCAATTATTGGCAATAACCTATTTTAAAAATGGACACTGCAGTTTTCAGAAATAGTTTCAGGGGTGCAGGGTGGGAAGAAATGTTAAATCGTTTTACAGGTAAATACAACACTTACAGTTTCAGTCTCTGGGTTTTAGGAAGTCCCCAGTTGGGGTTCAAGTTAACCCCAAACACCCACCACCAGCAACACGGGGCCAGTCAGGTGCACAGGTCAAAGTTGAGCAAATTTTAACGTGGGCTCCTATGGAGACAGGGAGTACTTGGAGTGAGGCCAGTCTGCAGGTAAGTACCCGTGGCCCAGAGGGCAGACCAGGGGGGTATTAGAAGAGCACTGGAGGAGCCACAAGTAGGCACCAAACACACACCCTCAGCGGCACAGGGGTGGCCGGGTGCAGGGTGCAAACAGGACGTCGGGTTTCCAATGCTGGTATATGAGGAGACCGCAGGGGTCACTCAGAGGCTGCAGGGCGAGGTCCAGGGGGTGTCTCGGGCACACCACCGGTCAGACAGGGAGGAGGGCCGCCTGCTGAACGTAGAGGCACCACTGGTCGGTTTCTCCAAGGCCAAGGGGCTGCGGGTGCAATGTGTCTTTAGGTATCGGATATCTTCGTCCAGAGCTTCGCAGTCAGCGGGTCCTCTGGATTACCTCTGCAAGCGTCATCGTGGAGAGGTCAACCCAGGGTGGGCACTTGCTTGTAATCGCCTGGGGACCCTCTCTTGCTGGGTGGACCACCTAGACATGGGCTGTGTGCGTCGGGTGCACAGGGGTCAAGACTCATACATCCAGAGTGAGGTGGGAGTCCTTAGTTGTAGGTTTCTTAAGACAGAGCCACTGTCCTCAGGAATTCTTGGTCCTTTTGGGTGCAGGGCAGTCCTCTGGAAGTGGGCAGAGGTCGCTGGTCCCGCTTGATGCATCGCTGTTCTTTTGCAGGTTATTTGAAGCAGGAGAAAGACCATAGGGCTGGGGCCAAAGCACTTGTCTCTGCTGGGGGTTTCCGCTTAGCAGCCCTTCTTCTAGTAAGTTGCCAGGAATCTGGCAAGAAGGGTTCAGGGAGGCCCATAAATCCTAGATTTAGATGCATTTCAGGGGTCAGAGGGCAGTAGCCAATGGCTACTATCCTTGAGGGTGGCTACACCCTACTTGTGCCCACTCCCTTTGGGAAAGGGGGCACATTCCTATCCCTATTGGTCCCTGTCCTCCAAACCAAGGTGGAGGATTCTGCAGGGAGGGGGTAATCTCAGCTCTGGGCACCTTAGGGGTGGTCCTGGCTGGGGTGGTCACTCCTTCGTGTTTTCCCGCCAGACTTGCTGCCAAAAGGCAGGCTTTGTCTGGGGGGCGGGCATCTCCACTAGCTGGAGTGCCCTGGGGCACTGTAATCCGAGGCTTGAGCCTTAGAGGCTCACCGCCAGGTGTTACAGTTCCTGTAGGGGGGAGGTGTGAGGCACCTCGACCCAGGACAGGCTTTGTTTCTGACCACAGAGTGCACAAAGGCACTCACCCCATGTGGTCAGAAACTTGTCTGAAAGTGGCAGGCTGGCACAGACCGGTCAGTCCTACATTAGCAGTTTGGCTAACATTTTTCAATAAATCCCACGGTGGCGTCAGTGTGGGTTTACTGTGCTAAGAAGTTTGATACCGAACTTCCCAACATACAGTGAAGCCATTATGGAGCTGTGAAGTTCGTAATGACAAACTCCTAGGCCATATACTCAATATGGCTACACTGCACTTACAATGTCTAAGAATGGATGTAGACACTGTAGGAGCATATTGCGCATGCAGCTATACCCTCACCTGTAGTATAGTGCACCCTGCGTTAGGGCTGTATGGCCTGCTAGAGGGGTGACTTACCTACGGCACAGGCAGTGATTTGTAGGCATGGGACCCTGAGAGGGGTGCCATGTCAACTTTGTCTTTTTCTCCTCACCAGCACACACAAGCTGCAAGGCAATGTGTATGTGCTTGGTGAGGGGTCCCCCCTGGGGTGGCATAATACATGCTGCAGCCCTTAGACACCTTCTCTGGACACAGGGCCCTTGGTACCATGGGTACCTTTTACAAGGGACTTAACTGTGGGCCAGGGTTGTGCCAATTGTGGAAACAAAGGGACAGTTTTAGGGAAAGAACACTGGGGCTGAGGCCTGGTTAGCAGGATCACAGCCCACTTTCATTCAAAGTTGGCATCAACAGTGGCACTTTCCTACACATGAACTTTGCATGTCTCCTAGATAAGTCTTAGCTGCTCATCCACAGCTAGCTCTAGAGAGCCTGCGTTCCTAGACAGTGACTACATCTCACTAATTGGGGATACCTGGACCTAGTATAAGGTGATACCACCCTAGGTGCTCACCACACACCAGGCCAGCTTCCTACAGTAACCTTGCAAAGAGCCCCGGCTGAGTGTTGTATTCAATGCTTCTACTCTACCCAAATGAGGGGATGCTTGATGGCCAGATCTTCAAGGAGTAACTCTTCTATTCTGAAGTAGAATTTGTAATGAATCAATAGTTTAGAAACAACAGGGGTGGGGATTGGGGTGTGACGGGGGAACAGTAAGTGACCGTGTAGGATGTCACACCAGTAACTTGAGAAACACAGACGGCATTATCAGCTGCCTTTAAGAAAGACGGAGGCTGTCTTGGGACAGTCAAAGGTTTAGAAAGCTACAGAAGAACAACCAAGGAGTTACTATAGAAAACTTGCAGAGGTTACAAGATAACTCAGCCTGTTCTTCACAAGTAAAGGAAACTACCAGGTTAAAGTTAAACTTTTACAAAAGGAGTAACAAAGCTGACCAACACTAGCAACACATTAATTAAATGATAATCAAAGAGATAACAGGATTTAGAGGGGGAGAATTCAAGGTACTTGACTGAGAGTTGTATGAGAACTCCATGACTAGCCACAAATTTCAAAAACATTACCTTGGAAGGATAGACATTGCTAGCAATCCACCTCAAACACTGCAAAAAGTTGGATGCCCCGAGATTGCATGATGAAGTTTGGGGTCATTTAGGCTTTAAAACCAAATATGCTCCTCATTCCATTTACCTTCAAAGGCTCACCCTACAACAAGAAGTCCTTGTTCTGTTAAAATCATTTAAGAAGGTATTTCATGCCATGGACCCCATCCTGCTTGACCTGCTGCAGTACCTGGTGATTCTGATCTCCTGTTCCCCCTTACCCTTTCAGAGTTGCCAATACAGGGGGTAATAATATTTCTGGGGAACCGAACTAAAGGGTTTTACCAGTAGGACCCTTACGGTCCCTTAGATATGAGGGAATATTAGAAGAATCAGTAATGCCAATCCAGATTCCCTGGTTAATTTTCATTACGTACCTAATATTTCACCTGGATTTCTGCTGCTTTTGGCAACTAGCTTCTGTGTAAAATACACTGTGTCTGTAAACTTTTATTGCTGAGGGAGCTGGTAACACCCGTTACTGCCCTCTCAGGATTCCTAGGAAGATTACACAAGGCCATTTTCACGTAAAAGGTTCAATTGCACAGGCTGTGAAGGAGGCAACTATTTCTGTCATTCCAAAATCAGGGAAATACCCAGTTTTGTGCTATTCAACCTGTCCACTAGCACTACTTAGTCTACATGCTAAAATGAATATAACGATTCTCATCACCAGGCAGGAGATTATTTTCCCCACTGAACAGACAGGCTTTTTTTTTTTAACTCAGTAGATATTTAGTAATACAAAAAGGATTATCCAAATAAAAAGGACAGTGTTCTTTGCACCACCATCTGTGGTTAATTCTAATGATTAATTATGATCAGAGCTGCTGAAATTATGGAGCAAAGGAGGACTACAATATGTAAAAAGTATTTCTCTAGCTTGGCATTTTAACATACATACATACTGATGGGATCAAAATCTCACTTCTGTATCATTTTAACACCTGACAAGTAAAATTTTGCAAAGGGTCTGCCACTGTGTAAAAACATTGATAGTCATTGTGGTTTAGTAACTTTTGATCCTTTTACGTTCAAAGGAAATTGTTACTTACCCAGTAAGCATCTGTTTGTGACACGTAGTGCTGTAGGTTCAAAAGCTCTGCATACTCCCGCCATCTAGTGTTGGGTTTGGACTGTTGAAAGTTGTTTTCTTCAAAGAAGCAATTTCGGGACACAGGATCGAGTAACTCCTCCTTCTCGATGCTACTGTGCACGGGCATTGACTCCTTTGTTAGATTGTTTTCCAGCAGGTGGGTGAGAAAAGGAGTGTAGAGGAAGTATAGAATGAGAGATATCCATGTAAATATATATATATGGAAAATGTCACTTACCCAGTGTACATCTGCTCGTGGCATGCAGTGCTGCAGATTCACATGCTGTGCATATATTGCCATCTAGTGTTGGGCTCGGAGTGTTACAAATTGTTTTTCTTCAAAGAAGCTTTTTTCAAGTCACAGGATCGAGTGACTCCTCCACTCGGTGATAGTGCGCATGGGCATCGACTCCTTTGTTAGATTGTTTTCCTGCAGGAGGCTGAAGTAAGGAGTGAAGAATTGTGTATGGACAAACACATATATATATATATATATATATATATATATATATATATATATATATATAATAAATATGTCCATGTAATCCATATGAACAAGTTACATACCTTCTGTAACACTTTTTCTGGTGGATACAGTAGCTACCTGTGGATTACTCACCTTATGAATTCTCCCAATGCACCAGCATTCAACTGCAATTTTCTTCCTAGCTCTCCACGTCGACGAGGACATCACAATTGCACGGCTCCGCACGCAACTCCATCTGACGTCATCGTGGCAATAAGAAGTCCCCGCCGGCGTGCTGATGTCAGTTTCACCATTTTTTACGTGCCTTTGAGGCGAACAGGTGAATAACGACCTTATATTTGTTTATATAAAAACACCAAAAACGTATATACATTTATAATAAAAGAGGTCTTGGTATGACCAGACAGGCAATGGGGAGGCGGGTGGGGCTGTGAGGAATCCACAGGTAGCTATTGTATCAGCCAGAAAAAGCGTGACCGAAGATGGATACAACTACCTGTGGATTCCTCACCTTATGAATAGAATCCCAAAGCAGTCCCGCCCTTGAGGTGGGTGCCTGACCTGTCAAACCAAGAAATCCTGCAAAACAGAACGCGCAAAATGACCGTCCCTCCTAACTTCTGAATCTAAGCAATAACGCTTCGCGAAAGTGTGGAGGGCAGCCCAAGTTGCGGCCTTATAAATTGGGACACCTCTAGCCAAGGCTGAAGTAGCAGACTTAGCCCTGGTGGAATGGGCCCTAATACCTTCAGGAGGAACCTTCTTTGCAAGTGAATAATACATATTTATGTAAAGAATGACCCACCTGGAAAGGGTTCTCTTGTGGACTGCCTTGCCCTTCATCTTGCCCACATATCCAACGAAGAGTTGATCATAGACTCGAAAGTCTCTTGTCCTCTCAATGTAGAAAGTCAGAGAACTTTTTGGATCCAAGCAATGAAGTCTTTCCTCCTTCCTTGATGGGTGAGGAGGAGGGTAAAAGGATGGGAGTGTTATAGACTAACCCATATGAAAGGGAGTGACTACTTTAGGAAGGAAAGCCGGCCTGGTTCTCACCACCATCTTGTCAGCATAAAAGGTTGTAAAAGGAGATTTCACACTAAGAGCCTGAAGCTTACTTAAACGCCTAGCCAACGTGATAGCCGTTAAGAAAGCTGTTTTTAAAACTAAAAGCCTCAACGGGCAAGAATGCACAGGCTCAAACGGTGAACCCATTAGGAAAGTCAGAACCAAATTCGAGTCCCACTGAGGTATGACAAACGAAGTGGAAGGAAACTTGTTAGTCAAACCTTTCAGGAATCTAATAACTATAGGGGACTTAAATAAGGAAGGCTGATCAGGAAGGCAAAGAAAGGCCAACAGCGCTGATAAGTAACCCTTCCCAGTCGCAACTGCACATCCCTCCTGTGCCAAGGTAAGGGCAAAAAGCAAAACATCAGACAAATGGGCCTTTAAGGGATCAATTTGCCTCTCTCCACACCAAGCAACAAATTTTGCCCATCTGTTAGCATAGACCATCTTGGTGGAGTGTCGCCTGGCTGATAAGATAACATTCACCACTTCTGGAGGGAGAGAAAAAGAACTCAGATTGCCCCGTTCAAGCTCCAGGCATGTAGGTGCAGACTCTAGAGGTGGGGTGTAGAACCTGCCCCTGCAAGAGTAGGTCTGCCCTGTGAGGGAGATGGCGTGGAGGGCACAATGAGAGTTGGAGAAGTTCTGTGTACCACACCCTTCTAGGCCAATCTGGGGATATTAAAATGATTTGAGCCCGATTTTGGCGAATCTTCCTCAGAACCCGAGGACCTAAGGGTATGGGGAGGGGAAACACATAAAGCAACTGGTCGCACCACGACATCTGAAATGCGTCCCCCAACGCTACCTGCACCGGATACTGGAGGCTGCAGAATGATGGGCAGTGTGCGTTTTCCTGAGTGGCAAACAGGTCTCTCTGTGGAAATCCCCACATCCGGAAGATGAGAAGAACCAGGTATGGAGACACCACTCGTGATCAGCCAAGAAATACCAACTGAGAAACACCACTCATGATTGGCTGAGAAATACCGACTGAGACTGTCCGCACGTACGTTGAGAACTCAGGCCAGATGGTTTTCAACTATGCAAATCCGATGGTCCTGGGCCCAGGAACAGAGCCGCAGAGCCTCTCTGCAGAGAAGGTACGACCCTACACCTCCTTGCTTGTTGACGCCCCACATCACAGTAGTGTTGTCTGTCAAGACTTGAACTGACTAACCACGAAGGGACGGGAAGAAGGCCTTGAGAGCCAGACGCATTGCCCGTAATTCTAACAGACTGATGTGAAACATCTGTTCCGCTGGAGACCAATGGCCCCTGATCTTCAAATCACCCTAGAGTGGAAGCATCCGTTACGACCCTGACCACCGGAGGTGGGAGGCAAAACTGCCTTCCTTGGGAAAGGTTGTCGTCCACAGCCCACCATCTTAGATCAGCTGCAGCGTCTCTGGAGATTGTTATCGACTCCTCCAGATTCCCTTTGTGTTGAAACCACTGCTTTACAGAGGCACCACTGAAGCCTTCATGGGCCAATGTGCATGAGTCACCAACAGAATGCAATAGGCGAACAGACCGAGCAGACGTAGGACCTTGAGGGCCGGAACAGCTGCTCCCTTTTGAAACATTGGAATCAACACCTGAATGTCCTGAATCCTCTGAGGCAGAGGGTGGGCCCGATTCAATGTTGTATCCAGTACTGCCACTATGAACAGGAGGCGCTGAGAGGGCTTCAGGTGAGACTTGGGCACGTTTACCGTAAAGCCCTGATTGAACAACAACTGTGTTGTCATTTGCAAGTGATGCAGCTCAAGCTGTGGGGACCTGGCTTTGATCAGCCAATCATCCAGGTAAGGTAATACAAATACTCCCTTCCTTCTGAGGTCCGCTACAACCACCGCCATCACCTTTGTGAAGACTCGAGGCGACGAAGTAAGACCAAAAGGAAGGACCGCAAACTGGTAGTGTTGCGACCCTACCACAAACCGGAGATATTTCCTGTGCGACTTCAGAATGGGGATATGAAAATAAGCATCCTGCAACTCGACAGACACCATCCAGTCCTCCTTGTTCAACTCCAGAAGCACCTGTGCTGGGGTCAGTATTTTGAATTTCTCCTGTTTGAGGAACCAATTCAAAATCCTCAGGTCCAGGATAGGCCTCAATCGACCATCCTTCTTGGGAATCAGGAAATACCTTGAATAGCATCCCTGACCCTTTTCCCCCTCTGGAACCAAGTCCAGTGCGCCCTTTAACAAAAGGACTTGCACCTCCTGCTGAAGCAACAGGATATGATCTTCTGTTCAAAACGAATGTCAGGGAGGGATGGGAGGGGGAAACTCATGAAAAGGAAGGGAATAACCTTTCCCCACAATATTCAGTACCCAAGAGTCCGATGTAATTAACTCCCACTTGTGGAGAAAATGAAATAGCCTTCCCCCTACGTGAGAAGTATGATGCAAGATGGAGAGAAAACTAGGGCTGCTTTCCTGATGGGTTACCCCAGAGGAAAAGGGTTGAGACGGGAGGCTGCTGAGTTGCTCCTCACGTTCTAACCCTCCCCGCCCTCTATAAGACCTATAGAGAGGGTTGGCAGGCTGCTGCATGCTGGACTGTGGCCTCCCACGAAAGGAGGACCCACGGCCAAAACCCCTGAACCAGCAAAAAGATCTAAAGGGTGTGGACGCTGAAGCTTGGAGTCCCAAGGACTTTGCAGTAGCCCTGCTGTCTTTAAAGTGCTCCAAAGCTGAGTCGGCCTTTGATCCAAACAACTTCGCCATCAAACGGAAGGTCCAACAAAGTTGTCTGAGCATCAGTGGAAAAGCCATAAGACCTAAGCCACGCCTGCCTCCTGGTCGCCACCAAAGTGCCCATTGCCCTGGCAACTGAATCCGCCATATCCAAACCAGACTGGATAACCTGCTTGGCCGCCGCATGAGTGTCAAACCGGAGTTCATCAAACTGCCCCTGCACAACCTGAGGCAAGCTTGGCACCACAGCTCTTGCCGTGTCCATCAAGGCATGAATATACCTCTCCAGCACACAGGTAGCATTGACAGACTTCAAGACCATACTGCACAAGGAGAAACACTTCTTTGGTGTTTGCTCCATTCGCTTAGACTCTCTATCTGATGGAGTAGCAGGGAATGAACCAGGTGCAGACCGGGCAGAACAAGAGGCTTGCACTACCCAGCTCTCAGGTGTTAGATGCTGAGACAAAAACTGTGCATCCCCTGGAGCAACTCTGCACCTCCTAGCCACAGTCCTGTAAACCGCTGGAGTCATGACAGGTTACCTCCAAATGTCTTGAATGGGCTCAGTAAGGGCATCATTAAAAGGTAGTAAGGGCTCCAAAGACGTAGAGGAAGGATGCAACACCTCAGTCAGGATGTTCGTCTTCACCTCCGATGCTCATAAAGAAAGTTCCAAGAACTCTGCATCCTTTCTTATCACGCTGTGGTAAGATGCTGCCTCCTCTGTGAGCTCGCCAGGGGATGAAAGATCCCGCTCAGGGAATGTATCTAGGCCACTTGCAGAGTCCAGGCCCTGAAATTCACCAATAGGCTCAGGAATCTTCCCTTCCTCCAACAGCTGTTGCCGACAGTCCTGCTCCTCCAAGAGTCCTGCTCCTCCAAAGGCCCTCTTTCCTGACCTCAGTATGGCCTCCAACCGCGGCATCAACCGAGAATTAGCCGACGTCGACGACGCCAGTTTCAAAGCAGATGGATGCTCCGGCGGAGGAGAGGGTGGAGAGACACTGCGTCCCGATCTGGACCCATCAGGCGCAGGCATCAACTCCATCAGTGCTGTCAGTAACATCACCTGGGGTGACAACGTCATCAGTGCCGAACCAGCTCCTTCATCTGGATAGGAGGGTACAAACGGGGCCTGTTTGTACAGCGCCGGCGAACCCAGAGTGAAAGTTAATGGTCCCGTGGGACCAGCCGGTGCACCAGCAGGGGCTATAGCTCTGTTGAAAATGCTGAACATAGCATTAAGGAACACTGCTGGATCCACTCCCGGAGTCGAGAAGGCAGGAAAGCTCTGCTTGTCCTGAGGCGCATGAACTGAATCCGAAGGTTGTACCACCGACTCCTGCTCCTGACCATGAGCTGACACAGGAGAAAAGTGAACCTGAGGACTCGCCGGGGACTCCAAGACCTCTATCAGCGACTGTGCCGGAGAAGCCTGTGGACTCTGAGGCTGAGGGTGACAGTTGGACTGACCCCCCACACGGTACGGTGCCGCCTCAGAGGGGACCGAGACCGATCCTTGAAAGAACGGCGTCCAGAATCGTGCCGGCGCCTCTTCTTATGTGACCTCAAGGACTTATATGAAGAAGAGTCCCTCGCCTTAGATCTTCGATGACCCTTATGCTCCTTCTTAGTTTTGCCAAGAAGAGCTTAGCCTCTCTCCCCTTCAAGGCCTTCGGGTTCACCCGCTGGCAGGACACGCACCCCTCCACGTAGTGGTCCGAGTTTAGACACCACAACAAGTCCTCATGAGGATCTGTAACCGATGTGCGGCACTCATGACAAGGCTTAAAGCCCGATTTTTTCAGTGGAGACATTGTAACTCGACAACAACTCCTTCGAACGTTAGCGTCGAAGGCGCGGAAAAAAGGGAACTGACATCAGCACGCCGGCGAGAACTTCTTATTGCCACCATGACGTCAGACAGAGTCGCGTGCGGAGCCGTGCAATTGTGACGTCCTCGTCGACGTGGAGCGCTAGGAAGAAAATTTCAGTTGAATGCTGGAGCATTGAGAGAATTTATAAGGTGAGGAATTCACAGGTAGTTATATCCATAAGAAACATATTTACATAATAAAGTACTGCAATAGCTACAGGTTTCCAGGGAGGAGGGAGGGTGCATGTGAATCGGCAGCACTACATGCCACGAACAGACATACACTGGGTAAAAGACATTTTCCGTTCGATGGCATGTGTAGCTGCAGATACACGTGCTGTGCACAGACTGAAAAGCAATCCCTATCCCAAGTAAACAGTGGTTAGCCTGTAGGAGTTGAAGTAGTTTAAAATAGTGTTTTAAGCACTGCTTGACCAACATTTGCTTGTTGTCAAGATAACACATCCACACAGAAGTGTTTAGTAAATGTATGCGGTGTGGACCATGTGGCTGCTTTGCATATATCTGCCATTGGTATTTTTCCTAAAAATGTCATTGAAGCTCCTTTCGTTCTAGTTGAATATGCTTTAGGAGTTACAAACCCTTTTAGCTTTAAGATAGCAAGTTTGGATACACTTTACTATCCATCTGGCTAATCCTTGTTTGGAAATGGGATTACCCTTATAAGGTTGTTGGAAAGCCACAAAAAGTTGTTGAGATTTTCTAAAGTCTTTTGTTCCATCTATATAGTACATGAGAACTCTTTTAAGATCAATAGTGTGGAGAGCTCTTTTTGCAACTGAATCTGGCTGTGGAAAGAAGACTGTCAATTCCACTGACTGATTAATGTGAAATGGCAAAACGACTTTGGGTACAAATTTTGGGTTTGTCCTAAGTACTATTTTGTGTTTGTGTACTTGGAAGAAGGGTTCTTCGGAAGTGAATCCTTGAATTTCACTTACTCTTCTTAAGGAAGTAATTGCTACTAGGAAAACAACCTTCCATGAGAGAAACTGAAGGGCACAAGAATGCATGGGCTCAAAAGGTGGACCCATAAGTCTTGTGAGCACACTGTTAAGATTCCATGCAGAAGCTGGTGGAATTGTAGGTGGAATAACTCTTTTAAGACCTTCCATGAAATCTTTTATTACAGAAATTCTAAACAGAGAGGTATGTTGTCTGTTTTGGAGGTAGGCTGATATTGCCGTTGAATTAATTTTAATAGATCAATATGCTAGATTTGCTTTCTGTAAGTGAAGCAAATAACATACAATATCCTGTACTGATGCTTTAAGTGGATCAATGTTTTTAGGTTGGCAGTAATATACAAAACATTTCCATTTATTTGCGTAACACTGCCTGGTTGTAGATTTACGTGCTGGTTTTAGTATCTGGACGCAAAGATTTGGCATTTTGCTTTTTTGCTTGTTGCAAAAAGGTCTATGTTTGGGGTCACCCACATTTGAAAGTAATGTTAAATTACTTGGGGGTAAATCTCCCATTCTTGTATTTGTTGCTGCGTCCTGCTTAAGAGGTCTGCTAACTGGTTGTGTATCCCTGGGATGTACTCCGCTAGCAGGTGAATGTGACTGTGAATTGCCCATTTCCAAATTGTTTGTGCTAGGAGTGACAAGTAGGATGAGTACCCCCCACCCCTCCTGTTTTTGCAGATAATACATTGTTGTCATGTTGTCTGTCCTTATTAAAATTGTTTTATGTACAATCTGTGGTTGAAATGCTTTTATGGCTAAGAACACTGCCAGCAGTTCCAAGTGGTTTATGTGATAAGTCTGCTGCATTGAGTCCCATTCTCCCTGTATTGTAAGATTGTCGAGATGGGCTTCCCAATCTGTCATTGAGGCATCCATGGTAATTATGGTCTGCGGCACAGGTTCCTGAAATGGCCGCCCTTTTGATAAGTTGGTGTCATTCCACCATTGCAGAGATTTGTAAGTTTGACGGTCTAACAGCACTAAATCCTGTAATTGACCCTGTGCCTTAGACCATTGTTGGGCGAGACACTGTTGTAGTGGTCTCATGTTTAGATGTATATTGGGCACTATTGCTATGCATGATGCCATCATCCCTAATAACTTCATGACAAATATTACTGTGTAGGTTTGATTGACTTGTAATTGGGATATGAGATTGTGAAACACTTGGATTCGTTGTGGATTTGGGTAGGCTAACGCTGACTGAATGCTCAGAATTGCTCCTAGATATTGTTGAATTTGTGCTGGTTGAAGGTGAGATTTTTGGTTAGTGATTGTGAACCCTAACCTGTGTATGGTATCTATTGGGTACTGTGTATGTTGTTGACAGTTTTGAATGGTGCTGGCTTTTATTAGCCAGTCGTCCAGATATGGGAAGACATGTATGCGTTGTCTTCTGAGGTATGCCGCAACTACTGCAAGACATTCTGTGAATACCCTTGGGTGCTGTTGTAACTCTAAAGGGTAGTACTTTGAATTGGTAGTGCTTGCCTGCTATTACAAATCTTAAGTACTTGTGGTGTGCTGGATGTATAGGAATGTGGAAGTAAGCATCCTTTAAATCTACTGCTGTCATGTAGTCTTGTTTTTGTAACAAGGGAATTACGTCCTGTAAAGTGACCATGTGAAAATGTTCCGACAGGATATACTGATTTAGAGGTCTGAGATTGAGATTTGGTCTGAGAGTGCCATCCTTTTTTGATATGAGGAAGTATAGAGAATATATCCCTGTGCCTTGATGACTGATGGGAACCATCTCTATTGCACCTTTAAGTAGAAGAGATTCTACCTCTTGTTTCAACAAAGCAATGTGTTTGGGATGAAGCCGGTGTGATTGGGGTGGAATGTTTGGTGGAGTGGAGGTGAGTTCTAGGCAATAACCATTGTGGATAATTGACAGTACCCATTGATCTGTTGTAATTTGTTGCCAGTGAGGATGGAAATATTGCAGTCTTCCTCCCACAGGAGATGTATGCTGTTTGGGAATGCATGGTGAGTCACTGCTTCGATAACGTAGAAGCACCTCTTGCAGCAGGAGATTTATCTCTGGATCTAAAACTGTGTGCTCAGGAGGAGACGTTTCTGCTTTCCTTCCTTTTTTGGTGGGTGATGGGTTTGAAGCTTGAAAAGGGCTTGGGGTAAGGGAGTAGGGGGGTTGTGGGTGAGGGACACCACCAGGACAGACCTTGTAATATCTGCATCCCTAATGAGAATCAAGGCTCATATTTCACTAACCTGTTCCATAACCTGGGGGACTGGGGCCCCATTAGTTTGTTCTGGTTAGGAGACTTTAACTTGGTTCCAGATGGGTTACTGGATAGGCATCCCAAGACAGATTCCTGCACAGCTCGATGCCTAAGAAGCTACTCCAGGGCATTAAACATTACGGCTTGGAGGATACCTGGTGAGGATTACATTCTAGTGAATGGGAAGTTCATTCTTCTCCAATGCATACAGGTCTTATTCCCATTTGGAACAGATACGGGGAACACAGGACATAAAGGAAGCCACAAAATCTATTGCACATGGCACAATAGTGACATCACACCACGTTATAGTCATTTGGGGGAGGACCCAAAGGATGGGGCTTCTACGGTGCCTGGCGTGGAAGTTTGATAAATCCCTCATGGAAGACGGTGTCAAAAGACAAGAGCTTAGGGATGTCGATTAAACAGTGTTTTCAGGAAAATTATACAGGGGAAGTGTCTGCTAATACCCACTGGGACGTCTTCAAGGCTGTTTTCAGGGAACGGTGCAAAGCTGAGAGGCTGTGGCTATGACAGATAGGTACAACACACAAGCTCATGTTACAGGCAGAGCTTAAACAGGCCACAGAACGTCATATGGCCTAGGGCTCTTTTAGGGATCTACTGGCCACGATCTCTCTTGAAGGCAAACTAGACTAATGGACGACAGAGAAGTTGGAGAAAGCCCCATTGTGTACGTATCAAACATTTTATGAGGGGGTAACAAGATGCAGTCGCTATTAGCCCGCTGATTACGTGCACAGGTGGCTTCCCGAAGGATCCTGACCCTGCCCAGAATGGTGGGAGAAGTACTAGATAAAATCTACAATAAATTACAAGTGTTTTGGGACTTCCATCCCTTGCCCTATGGAGTAGGCCAGGTGTCCATGAGCGAAGTGGATTTTCTTTCAGAGGCCCACCTCCTCAGATTCACGAAAGCCAATACTGACCACATGGAAGAATTAATAACAGAGGAGGAGGTTGTGAAAGCCATCTCAAATCTGCACCTAGACAAAACACCAGGGCCCGATGGCCTCACAAACCAGTTTCATAAGCCTTATTGATCCACACGGTTTACGCACTTAGTGGCCCTTTTCAATTTCTACTTATCCGCCCAGACGATCTCTCCCTTGATGGCAGCGGCCATTATCACTTTAATCCATAAACCAGGAAAACTAGCTGAGGAATGTGGGGGCCATAGGGTGATAGCATTACTAAACTCAGATGTCAAAATATTCACAAAAGTACTTGCAAACAGAATCTTACCTCATTTACCATACTTTCCTGACCCGGATCAATCTGGCTTTGTACCCACAGACCGGCCCGTCAACATCATCAGGAGAGTATTACACGTAATAGAGAAGATTAACTACCAGATATGACGATCCTGATCTTGCCGTCGGATGCTGAGAAGGGGTTTGACAGGGTCAACTGGTTTTTTTATTACCACAGTGCTGGAGGCGGTGGGTTTTGGCCCCCAGACGCTGACCTGATTAGGTGCTAGTTATTAGACCCCAATGATCCTAGTTATAGTTAAGGGGGAACCCTCAGAAGAGATCCCCTTACGAGAGGGACCAGACAGGTCTGCCTGCTCTCACTACTACTTTTTGCCTTAGTGGTTGTGCCCTTTGTAGCCTACAATAGGCGAAACAAGGCATATCAGGGAAATGCCTGTTACAGAGGAAAAAACATCATGCACCTGTTTGCTGGTCCTCGAGACACCAACAGACATGTTACGGTGGATACCTCAGGTGATGGACCGCTTGGAGAAGTTTGTTGAGGTTGTCTAGGTTCAAGGTGAACTTGGCTAAATCTGAGATGCTTGGCATGGTGCTGCCTCAGGAGGTGAAAATTAAATAACCCCTTGCAGATGGTCCCCGGATAAAAAGTTGAAATATCTGCAAGTGGTTTTAATGCCACGGTATCACATGCTATATGCTGCTAACTACCCCCGTTTACTGGGCACTATCAGGAAAGACCCCCACAGGTGGAAACATTTCTATGTCTTATGGCTGGGCAGAGTAGACTCCAATAAACGAAATGTACTGCCCCACTTACTCTATCTTTTCATTGCACTACGAATTAACTTCCCAGAAAGGGATATTCAAACCTTTCAGAGAGATACAGTCCGATTTGGGCTAGGAAAAAGGAAAGCGTCTATAGGGCAATAATGATGGCATCAATAATGTCCTTCCAGACACACGGAAGTACTACCAAGTGGCCGAACTCCGAATTTTTGTAGAATCATCGTTGTATAAGTGAGAGCATTACTGGGGCAACATGGATTCTACGGTCATGGGACAGGCTTCATATGCAGTTCCCTGGCTTCCCAAACGTGCTAGACCCACGGTATGTTATGTTTTGGAGATCCTCAGAATATTTAGGATTAGTTCACCAGAGGCAGCGGGCTGACAACTTTCCCATCCACCTTTACACCCTTGTTAGGCAACACAGACTTCGCCCCAGGGATCTGTACACAGTGGGACAACGGGGGTGTAGAATGTTACAGGACATTTTTGAGGGCAGGGGAATCAAAGACTTACTTTCTAAAATGTAAGCAGGACTACCAGTTACAAGAGAATGAACACTTACGATACTTCCAACTCAAACACTGGGCCCTTCACTCAATCAGTAAAATAGTAAAATGTCAGCCATTCCTTCGTTAACAGTCTGGGAAATGTGATTCACCACACGTTAGCCTAAAAAGCTTAATGTTAAACATTTACACTAACCTATACAAGAGCCCTCCCTATACAGATTAGCCCCATATGAAAAAGTGGTCAAAGACACTTGGAAGACAACTTGTCTACATTTAATTTGTTTTTGCCTTGTTCTGCCAATTTCGGCCATAATCCACCTGCGGAGCTGTAATATGCCACATGGGGGAGTGGAATGGGGAGGGGAGAGAGTCACTTTCTGTCTCTGTTTTTACTTCTTTTGTACGAACTAATGTAACATTCAATCATGTTTTTTTTTTGGAAAAGAAAAGTAACTTTAAGTTTAAGGCTTGTAATATACCTGTCAATGTATTAGCTGACAAAATTAGTCATATTCATGATACCTGTATTACAACACATACCTGACAACACCACAGGTTTGCACAATGGTTTCGATTTATCAGAATATTGCCTCTTTTCTAATGCTGCTAGCATACCACCCAAATCCAACTGTACTGGAACTTTACTTTTCTTGCCACCGCTCTTGGGTTTGGGATTTTCCTGAGAAGACATCAAGTACAAACACAAAATTAAGAAAAACCTTGAAACGGTGATGGGCCATACTTCATTTATTTTTATTCTCATTTTCACAGACCTTTACCATTCCAACTCTCGTTAATGGCAGGCCATGCACTATGAAAATCTTTATGAAGATAAATATGTCTTGTCATTTTAAACATACTTCCTAAGGTTGTCCTGTTTTGCCTGACATATCAGCTAAATTCATTTCCATCAGCATGTGCACCTACAACATGGCCAATTTGGCCCATATGCGTGCATTGGTACTTTATGTCCTAGGCGACATGAACTATTATGGTCCATGTTTGGTTTGATGGAGGTTCGCCTCACTATGGCAGTTACCTGCGGCAGATGTGTAGAAGTGCCCTAACCAGTGTTTTCTTGTACATTTTACCCATCACAATGAGTAAACCTTTGTCCCACTATTCCTGGGATTTAGAAATGAGAATGTGTCAGACACCATGCATGGAATTTTTGCTGAATGTTTTTCGGCTAAGCCATAAGCATGTAGTAACTATGTACATGAATATTTGCTTTTAGGGTACTACATTGTACTTGGTATTCACCCTGACGCAGTCTAAAATTATTTACGGCCAAAACGCATTGCGTACAACATTGGAGGAGTCTAACAAAGATTTATTTGAATTAAAGGACTCATTGGACTTTTTAAATAGAAAGGCTCAGCAAAACAATGCAGAGCCTTTCTTTTATGAACTACCTTTGACTAACGAGTATTGCTGAATGTTTGAATCACATTAACTCACATAATTTTTGGATAAAATGGATGTCTTTTGAAAACAATTAATTTCACTTTAGAATAAAGTATCAAGACATTTACAATAATTGTTCACATACTGTGGGAGATTAATGACGAAATAACCAGACGTATTTTACCACACCCTGGTCAGACATAGGTTACAAATAGCCGAGTAGTAAAGCAACAGTTAGCATGCCCTAATAATAATAAGTGCATGATTTAAGACTTGTTGTTCATATGTCATCCATCCTCTATTACACCCTCTCTATATTATTCTATACTTTAATAGCCCGGGCTCCAGGGGGGTTATTCGGGTTACCCGCATATGGTTCTTGGTTTATATAATAATACAAAGCAGCCTGTGATCCCTGTAAAAAAAAAAAAAAAAAAAAAAAAGCCTGTCACGAATTTCTTCATTACAGTTGAGTTGTGAAGTCTCTTGTAATCTATAAAACAAATGACTTACCTTCGGTAGTGCTTTATCTGGTAGCGATGCTATCTAGCCAAAGATTCCTTACCGTAGAGATATTCCCCAGTGTCAGACTGAATCCGGAAACTTTTTCGTGAACAGTACCCGTGCGGGCTAATAGGTTGAGTCATTCAGCTCCAGGTGGGGTCGTCGTCTGCGCCGGAGGTGGCATTTGCATTGCCTATAGCCGCCACCCAGGCACACTGATGCCAGGTTTTGTTCGCGACTTTCCATGTCAGAAACCTAGAACCATGAACAACACTGACCACTAGTGGGGAAAAAATAGGGCCCGAAAGGATAACAGCCCCGTCCTTAGAAATCTGTTTGCAGAGCGGGGAGTTTGGGTGGGTCGGCAAGGAATCTGGGGCTAATAGACTCTCTAACAAATAAGTAGTTGCCAAAGGTAAGTAACTTGTTCATCCAATAGCGACTTCTAGACGCAGATTCCTTACCTTAGAATAGATACCCAAGCACTACTGTCCCCAGAGGTGGGTCTGCAGATTAATTTCAGATGATAAAGACCTGCAGGAACTATCGGGTAAAGTGCCCATCCCTACAGACCTGTCTGTCCAGGCAGTACTGCTTTGTGAACATGTGCAATGAGGCCCAAGTTGCTGCCTGGTAGATGTCCAGGACTGGAACTCCGTGTGCTATCGCAGTGGTCACCTCCTTAGCTCTGGTGGAATGAGTTTTCAATCCTTGAGGGGGTTGCTTCTTGGTCAACGCATAGCAGATCTTGCTGAGGAGGATGATCCATCTCGAGATGGTCTGCTTTTGCATGGTCTGGCCATTCTTCACTCTATAATACCCCACAAAGAGTTGGTCTCCACCCAGAACTCTTGTGTGCGGTCAAGTTAGAATGGCAATGCTCTCTCTGGGTCCAGACGGTGGAGTCAATGCTTTTCCTTGGAGTGATGTGGAGGAGTAAAATTGTAGGCTGGGTGATCGATTGGCCTATGTGAAAAGGAGTGACCACTTTCAGAAGACAGGTGGTTGTTGTGTGAAGAACCAGTTTGTCAGGATAGTGAGGTGAGGCGTAGATGGCAGGGTGTGAAGCTCACTGACCATCTGGGCAGATGTTATGGCTACAAGGAAAGCTGTCTTGATGGTAAGTAGCATGAGAGGGCAATTTTGAAGCAGCTAAAAGGGGGCACACTTAAGAAATGTTAAGACAAGATTCAAGTCCCACCTGAGGCATGCTAATGGGTGAAGGAGGGAGCATGTGCTGAAGATCTTTCAAGAACCTATTTACAACAGGGAATATGAAGAGGGATGGCTGATCAGCCAACAGCAAAAAAAAGCAGATTGCAGAGAGATTGCCCTTAAGAGTGCCCAAGGCAAAGCCCTGCTGGGCAAGAGAGAGAAGAAAAACAGGAACTTGAGAAAGGGGGCAGAAAGGGTATCAATTTGCTTTTCTGAACACCATGCCACACATTTTTTGACAACAGCAGGCATATACCATCTTAGTGGCGGGACACCTGGCTGCCAAGATAACATCACACACTGCAGGAAGAAGGTTGAAAGCTGTCAACTGCCACCAGTGAATCGCCACACAAGAAGACGAAGAGTTGACAGGTTAGGGTGGAGAACCCTCTACTGCGCTGTCACAGTAGATCCTCCCTAAGGGGCAGCCTGATCGGAGGATTGATGGTCAAGCTCAACAGCTTGGAATACCAATCTCTCCGTGCCCAGCGCGGGGCCACAAGAATGATTCAGGCGTGGCCATTCCTGATGATTTTGAGATCTCTGGACTGGAGTGATATGGGTGGAAAAAAGTACAGGAGGCCAGAGCTCTACTCAAGACGAAAAGCGTCCCAGACCGAGAGCTGTCTTTTAATGTCCAATGCGCAGAAGTGCTGACATTGCACATTCTCGGCGGTGGCAAACAGATGTACCCAAGGCTCTCCCCACTGCTGACAGACTATGCGCCACCTCCAGCTGGAGATGCCATATGTGATCCACTAGGCATCTTCAGCTGAGTTTGTCTGCCCTGGAGTTCAGAGAGCCCACCAGGTGCTGAACCACCAGGAAAATGCCCTGACGTTCCAGCCATGTCCAGAGATGCTGAGCCTTTTGACCAAGGGTCCAAGACCCCACCCCACCCTTTTTGTTGCAGAACCACACAGCAGAGGTGTTGTCTGTGAACATCTGCACTAGCCTTCTCTTCATGGAGGGTAGAAAGGCTTTCAATGCCAGCCGGACTGCACGTAGCTCTAACAGGTTGATGTGAAGTCTGGATTCTGCCAGAGACCAGAGTCCTCAGATCTACCCCGGAAGGCCACCCAACCCCAGAAGCATTGTATATGTTACCACTGTGAGAGCTGGTTGGGGAAGAAAGAGGGGTCTGTTGCTGACCCAATCGCAGTTCATTAGCCATCACTGCAGAACGTTTGCACTTCCCTCTGAGAATCTTGACAATGGCGGAGAGATTCCTCTGATGCTGCACCCACTGGAACAACAGGTCCCACTGAAGAGCCTGCATATGCCAGTGGGCATGTTATCAGCAGAATGCAGGAGACCATAAGTCCCAGCAGCCTCAGAGTCAGTTTGACAAAAAATCCAGGGCTCAAACATCGGTATCATAGCCTGAACATCCTGGACTCGACGTTCAGGAGGATAAGCATGAAACTGCAGTGTCCAGAATTGCTGTGGTGAAAAGGTGCGTCTAAGAGGGAGTCAGGTGTGACTTTGTTTATAGTGAATACCTGAGAGTGCAGGATGTTTGCTGTAGTCTGGAGGTGGGAGATGACAGCCTGGGGCAAGACCACCTTTAACAGCCAGTCATTGAAATAGAGGAAGACTGGCACCAAGAAGTAGCTGGAATAGCAACCACTACCAACTTCTGGAGTCAGCACCCTCTATATGGCTCCCTTGGCCAAGACAGCCATAACTTTCTGGCTCAGAACAGACAGGTGACCCTCTGTCATCCGGTCGTAAGTGGGTGGCATGGGGGTAGGAATAGTTACGAAGGGGAGGGAATAGCCCCTACAGATGATTTATAAAGCCTACCTTTCCAATGTTATGGACCCCCAGTTGGGCAGATGATGGTTTATCCTGCCACAAACTGGGTGCCCATGATGGTAAAAGGGCAGATTAGGAGGGTTTGGAGGCTGCTGGCTGCCCAACCCACAGGGTCTGTGGGTACCACACCCTCAGCACGTAGATGCATGGGAGCATGTGTGGTGCAGTGGCTGGGAGGGTAAAGATGCAGTTGGAAGCTCCTTCTGTAGCCACACAATGAGTGAAAGGCTGATTGTGAGTGATAAGGGGCCATGGAAAGGCCCACAGACTTGCCCATGGCCCGACTGTCCTTAAAGCCCTCCAGCACCGAATCTGCCTAGTTTCGGAAGAGACGGGAGACATCAAAGGGCATGCCCATCACACTTGATTGGACCTCCCCAGAAAAGTCAGTCGTCCTGAACCAGGAATGGTGTTGTAAGGCCACCATTAAAGAAACTGCTCAGTCCAGTGAATCAGTGTTGTCCAGTCGACACCTTATTGTGAACTTCGCTGTGTCTCTCCCTTCTGCAACAGCCTGAGAAAGTACAGCCTGGGCCTTCTCTGGGACTGATGAAAGCATCTGTGCAACCGTATACCACAGTGTGTGGGAATAGCGGCCCAAAAGGCATGCAGTGTTCACGGACTGCAGTGCCTGGCTGGTGGAAGAAAACATCATCTTCCCCAAGGTATCCTGTCTTTTGGATTCCCAATTCGGGGGTGCGGTAGGGAAAGTGTCAGGATTTACATGAGACATAGAGGCTTAGACTTCCAAGCTCTCTGGGGTAGAGTGTTGGGTGAGAAAGTTTGGGTCTCCTGGAGCGGGGAGCTGGCAGCAGTAAATAGTCCTATCCATAATGTAGGAACCCAACTCTTTTCTATGATATATCAAAGTCAGATATATTGTACAAAGGGTCCAGGTGTTCCCTTATTAATGGAAAGGGGCTTGCTCTAACAATTCCAATGTTCTCTTTTAGGGGGTAGTGTGGTTGAGAAGCCTTTGGCTTATCACAGAGGAGTGTCAGACATCTGCAAATACACACACCATCAATAAATGAGACACGACTCAATAAGGAAATCCACACCAATTTACAAAAATAACAAGTTTCTTTATATAGGTTTAGGCACCAGAATCCTTATGACCACGTAAGTACGTTTTGCAAGAGAAATACTTTTAGGTTTCAAAAGTAAACAGTGCATTTTTCAGACTTATCAATATTATCACATGGAGGAAAAACAAGTACTGTATGCAGGTATAATACAGTGACTCACAGGACCAATCTCCTAGACTTAGGGTAAGTACTGGGCAAGGGTCAAGGCCACACCAACAGGTCACATTGGGAGAAACTGGGGTGGCCGGGTGCAGAGGTGTAGTACGGTATCAGGTGCCCAATATTAGCCTATGGGGATTCGTCCGGTTGCACAGAGGCTGCAGGTTTGGACTGGGAGACCAGTTGGGCTGAACCAGCAAGTGGCTCAGCTCTCATGACGCTCGGGACGTGGGGACACCTTTGGTCCTCTTCTCCACGGACCAGGAATGAGAGGTGCAGAAGTGTCCTAAAGCGTTGGGGTTTCTCCACCAGGAGCACTCGCAGTTGAGGGGGCCTGTGAACAGAGGCTGCATGCGACGATGAGTTTTCATTGGGCAAGTCCCGGGTGGGCATTGTCTTTGGGCGGCAGGGGGACCACATTGGCACCGCTGGTTCGCTTCAACTCGAGCTAGGAGGCATGGGTGCAATGGTCTTTTCAGGTATCAGGTTTTCAGTGGTCCGGAGTCTTCACAGTTCTCTTCGGGTGCCTGCAAGATGAAGGGTAGCAGCTCTGCTGCTCCACGGGAGTGCCTGGATCTTTGTAAAAGGCAGGCAGTTCTCCCAGGCTTTTGGAGGCACAACACCTTTCAGGATAAGATGACTTTGGTGCAATTCAGTGGGAATAGCAGGCAGGCCGGCAGGGCTGGGGCCAAGTCAGGTGCTTCTTCCTCAGTCTTTGCTTTTGCAGCTCTTTGTGTCCTTCTCCTTCATAGGTCAGTAGGAATCTGATTTCGTTGAGCCAGGGGCTTCCTTAAATACTGAATTTTGTTTAGGGAAATATAGGGCTGCTTACCCCTGTGGTCACTACACCTCCTATATGACCACTTCCTGAGAGTACTGAGCATAAACCTGTTCCAGGATTCCTAATTCTGCCAACACCAAGATGGCAGATTTCTAAATGTGTTCATGTCAGAGAGATCATCGTAGGGGTGCAAATGACATGAGAGGTGGACACACCTCTCTGAATACAACATTTCCAGCCTGTCCAGGAGCCAAATGGGACCTGGGGCAGGGGGACCGGCATCTCCCTACTGAGGTGAGCCGGATCTGCATACCAAGGGCAGTGGGGTTCTTGGAAGCCCCCTGCCTTGGGATGCAGATTTGCAGGTCACCAGGTTGGGAGGGGTGTGTTAAAAGACGTTATTCCTGTCTGCCCGAGAGCAAAGGCTCTCACCCTTGGGGGTCAGAAATATGTCTGGTGGTGGCAGGCTAGTTAGACCTAGTTAGCCAGCACACGGGTAAATGGTAGGTTTTCAGTGCATGTATGAATAAATCCATCAATGGCATCAGCGAGGGTTTATTAATATGAGCTGTTTGATACCAAACATTCCTATTTTCAGTAAAGCCATCATGCAGCTGGGGAACTCATACTATCCAGTACATGTACTTAAAATGGCTTAGTTGATTACTCACTATGTCTAAGAACCGACAAAGACATAACAGTGGCATATATGCTTTAGCAGGTATGTCCTCCCATGTAATATAATGCACCCTGCCTTAGGGCTGTAAGGCCTGATGTAGGGGTGACTCACATATTTTGCATGCAGTATTAGGGGACATGGCACACTGGTTGTGTGCCATGTTGTGTTTTCAGTTTTAGCTGCACCAAGACATGCAGCCCGCAAATGGCAGTCTGCCTGTGCTAGGTGAGGTGTCCCTGAGGGTGGCACAATACATGCTGCAGCCCTCGGGGACCCTCTTTGGTACCCATGCCCTAGGTACCAGGGGTACCATTTACTAGGGACATACAGGGGTGGCAAAAATATAGCCAATGGAGGAACAATTGCACAGTGTTAGGGAAAGAGATCTGGCACTGGGGGACCGGTTAGCAGGATCCCAGTGCACTTTCAGTTACAATTGCATCAAATACCAAATCAAAAGTTGGAGTGACCATGTAAAAAAAGGGGCACTTTCCTACACACAGGAGCCCCTGTGTTGGGCTTGGACCAGGTTCCAAGTAGGACGTCGTGGGGGCCTCGCTGAACTGGAGTAACAGTTCTGAGGGGGACATTCCTAGTTTCAGCACCTCTGTCAAGACATTAGTCTTGACTGCCACCGAGGGAAATTGAAGGTCAAGGACCTCAGCCATTCTCCGCACCACAATGGCAAAAGACACTCTCTCCTCTATAGCCATGGTAGGGGGACAAAGCATGCCAGTGGCTGGAGAAGTGTCCAGTCCACTGACCTCACCCAGATCCTCACACCATACCACATTGGTAGTATAAGGTGTTGTAGTGGGACTCTCGCTCCTAAGCGAGACTGCTGGTTTAGGGACAACAGCACTTTTGTTTGTGGACGACTAGGCCAATCCTACAACAAGTCACAACTGTCGCCCAACCCTCCTGGCTCATAAGCAGTACCTCACCAAAACACCCAAACAGTAAAAGGTGATTTCTGGCAGCCTCACGCATGGAATTCTAGAGTGCAACATCTCAGGGGAGTCGTGGTGGAACGGAAGTTATGCTTTTCTCACGTTAGCAATAAGCCTCAGTCACACACAGACAATGGAGGACATGCAGGAAAGTTTTCAATAGGCTTATTGAAAAGACTGCAATCTACGGTAAAATGCATGAGCTGCAATGATTAGGATAACGAACAATAAAAGCAAAATAATTGTGAAGGTGAGTTGGGAATACAAAGACCCCCAACCATCTTGCAATAAAGATGAAATGGAAAATCTCTAGCATAGAGAACCTACTCCCTAACCTAATGAGAGCTAAGTGTGATAGACTTAATCTGCCAGTACCAAGTCCAAAAAAAGCTCCCTCCAACCCTCATTACCTTGGAATGAGGCCTCTAGGTCAGACTTTACAGTGATATGAAGGCTTAGTTCTGCAGCAGGGTGACGTGCAGCGTAGATGGCATAGATATCATCTGGTATGAATTCCTCTGATAACATTGTCTCTGTGAGTGTATTTATACAAATCTTGTAGGACCCCTGATGTAGGTATTTTCCCATAAAATTGTTAAGGAGGCAGACGTGTGGCGGCGATTATGTAAACAATCCCCAACAAGTGTACATTAAGTTCCTGTCACATGCAAGTGAGAAAGGGACATGATGTGAATACCTACGTACATCACTTGATTATGATGCTGATAATGATGTCTTCAACAGAGTGGCATTGATAACGCAAATCAAATAATTTTTATAACTATTAACAATGACAGCCATCTTGAAAGCAATAATAAAATAAATGGACTAAAACAGATCACGCTAAGTAGGTTAAAAGTCACTAGGTGATAGGGACACGGGCCTGCAGGCCAAAGGGCCAAGCTAACCTCCTGAGTCCCAATAAACGCTAATATGGATTCACTTCACCCTCCCCGTTGCCGGAACAAGGATGCTAATACGCTAAAGAAGGTGCATGAGTCCAAGCTAAAATGCTCTGAACTAAAAACACGCTACAATCTATTTAAAAATTAGGCTAAAAACACACAAGGAGATAAAATGTCGACCATAACAAGCACAGCAGGCAAAATGCAAATTGAATTAATACAGCAATTTGGCATTACATTTTAAAACTTTTAGTAAGGCAAATGGTCAAATTATTCAACAATAGTTGTGTTCTTGAAGAATGTCTCTGAAGTCTTGGTATTCCTCAGGGTTGAACAACCCCTTCTAATTCTTCCCACATCCTAGTCCATAACCTCAGGCTCTGGCTTGGAAGCCATGGCTCCAGTCAGCGTCATAGGCGGAGTCGGACGACACCCTTCCGGCTCCATGTCGGAGTCGGTGAGGAGGATTGGGGCAGTAGCGCCGGAAGCGACTACATTGGGACTGGCACCAGGGGAAGGTCAACTTGACACAACCGGCATCGATCCGGATCCAAGATGGGATCCTAGGCGCCCAACTGGCGTCGAGGCCAGAGTTGTCAGTGCAGAGGCAGTAGAAGCCCCTGCAGAACCCTCAGGGCCCAAAGCCGAGCCGTAGGGAATAGGCTGCCCAAATATGAGGCACATGGCCTTACGGAACTCTAGGAGTTGGGTGGGGGTCGCTCCAGCTCCCAGAAACTCAGGGAAGCTCGTAGACAGCCAGCCCATGTGGTGGCTCTACCACAGAGCCAGGCCTCGACGAGCAATGCGCCCTCATCTCGTCAGCAAAAGTGAAGTCGAAGACCTCTTTGACAACGTCTTTTTGTGGTGGGGCTTACCCGAGTGACCCAACGACAGAGTGCGACAAACATCTAGGTCTCCGTGACCACTATCAGGACCTTCCTCTTGATTGGGATCTGGACTGTTCCGGTGTCGCATGTGGAGCCACCAGGGCCTTGAGGGATTTCTCTCTCAAGCCCTTTGGGTTCATGGAGTGGCAATCGGTGCAGGCCTTTGAGCCATGTTCACGCTCAAGGCACCAGAGGCATAGAAGGTGCGGGTCTGTCACCGACATTGAGCAGTGACAGGCTCTGCAGAATTTGAAGACGGCCTTCCTTGATTTCATCCTGCCACACCAGGAGGAAAAACCTCAAAAAGATGTCGACAAAAAAAAAAAAAAAAGTTATCAAAAAATGGCTAAGAGGAGCTCTTCTCTCTGGATCTGCGCTGACTGGCACGGAAAGAAAAGAACTGACATCAGCATGCCTGGGTGGCGCCTACATAGGCACCGCAAATTACACTTCCGGTGCAGACAACCCCGATGCCACACAAAGCCGAACGGCACCATCTACCTACCTGCAGGGGTACTACTCAAGAAAAAATTCCTGATCCAGTCTTTCGCCTAGGAATAATTCTAAGGTAAGGAATCTGTAACTAGAAGTCTCCATCAGATATAAAGAATTTTGATAGCTGTTCCACTGTAATAAGTTTGTACAGTTGATCTGTGAATTCATAATGCTAGCTATCAGAGCCGGAAGACGAGGTGAAAGGCAGGCTACAGAGGGCAATTAGAGCTGCAGTTTAAGCAACAACAATTACAACTGGCTTTTCCAACTTCTGATCTGGCTTTCTAAAAGAACAATAAGCAGAAAGGAGATATTGGTGGTAACATTTTATTTTCTGCACGCTGTAGTTCATTACCAGAAGTACAGAATCTCTGTGCATGACATTCTGAGGTACTACATTTTATAAATCCTGCTAATATTAAGCTGATTCTAATATTTTTTGCAACAAATTACTAACTGCCTTTGGTGAAATGTTGCACTACAAATTCTACTATTATTCTTCATGTCTGCAAATTTCCTACTTCTTTCATGTGAAAGAGCCATACACCAAGCATTTAAGAGGTCTGAGGGAAGGGTTACATTGTGACCATATAGTATAAAGAATAAAGTATCCTCTGCTTTACATTATAAGGATATTGCAAGTCACCTAGAAATTCCATGACCTTATAAAGGAATTACTCAGATACCTGCAATATCCTTATAATGTGAGGCACAGGGTACAAACTTTTGTGAGAGGTTTGTGTTCCTGGATGTAAAAAAAGAATGTTATACATGTAATCTTTCACCTGTGATACACTGAACAGAGAGGATTCGATTGTCATACACTGAACACAGAGGATTTGATTGTGATACAAAACAGAACATTTCAATTAACAGTTTTTTGAAACATGGGTTTTAATGGAGGTCCCAAACGCAAGCAAGGAAAATGCCAGGAAACAAGCATTCTCTTTCTTTGCAGCCACCAGTAAAGTAGTTCCTCAATGTCCCAAATCCCTTCCTGAGATGCCCCCGTAGGACTACTCTGCTGATGATAAAGTGTTAGACTTGGCATCCTTGGCGTGGTCTCCCCTAACTTTTTCACTTTGTTTCCCAGGTTGTTGATGTGTGCTGGACTCTGTTTTTGCTGTTTTTGTTACTCTGGGCACTTTATCACTGCTATCCAGTGCTGAAGTGCAAGTGCTCCTATACAAAATGTGTATGTAATTGGTTCATTCATGATTGGCATATTTGATTTACTGGTAAGTCCCTAGTACAGTGAACTAGAGGTGCCCAGGGCCTGTAAATCAAATGATACTAGTGGGCCTGCAGCACTGGTTGTGCCACCCACATTAGTAGGCCTGTAATCATGTCTCAGATCTGCCACTGCAGTGTCTGTGTGTGCAGTTTTTAAACTGCCAATTCGACTTGGTAAGTGCACCCACATGCCAGGCCTAAACCTTCCCTTTTCTTACATGTAAGACACCCCTAAGGTAGGCCCTAGGTAGCCCCAGGGGCAGGGTGCAGTATATGTTTAAGGTAGGACATATACTAATGTGTTTTATATGTCCTAACAGTGACATACTGCCAAATTCTGTTTTCACTGTTGCAAGGCCTATCCCTCTCATAGGTTAACATGGGGGCTGCCTTTAAATATGATTAAAGTGTAGATTACCTTTGGGAGTGGATAGACATGGGAGGTTTGGGGTCTCTGAACTCACAATTTAAAAATACATCTTTTAGTAAAGTTGATTTTAAGACTGTGTTTGAAAATGGCACTTTTAGAAAGTGAGCATTTTCTTGCTTAAACCATTCTGTGACTCTGCCTGTTTGTGGATTCCCTGTCTAGCTCAGTTTGACAGTTGGTCTGTGTTAGAAATGGGGTTTTTGGTTGGCAGTCAGGTTACCCCCTGTCCAAGCAAAAGCCCTCACTCTAGTCAGGGTAAGTCACACACAATCCAAGATTATCCTGTGCCCATCCTCTGGTAGCTTGGCACGAGCAGTCAGGCTTAACTTAGAAGGCAATGTGTAAAGTATTTGTGCAATAAATCATACAATACCACCATATAGCACCACAAAAATACACCACACAGTGTTTAGAAAAATATATAATATTTATCTGGATAATTGTAGGTCAAAAAGAATAAAGTTTGCAATGGAAATTGTAGGGATATCACTGAAAAGTGATATACAGTGTCTTAAGTCTTTAGAATATAAACAAAGTCTCTTTCAAGCACAAGTACCTGGTTTGGAGTGGAAAAATCTCCTCAGAGGGCCACAAAAGAAGAGGTGCGTGGAAAAAGGGTGTGTGCGTCGATTTCTCCCCAGCACACACGGACTTGCGTCGTTATTTTCCACACGGGAAGTCGTGCGTCGTTTTCCGGCGCGCGGACAGTCTCTTTTCGTGGATCGCGGGGATTACCAGATGTCCCGGGTCTGTGCGTGGATTTTCCTGCTTGTTTTCCGGCTGCGCGTCGTTCTGCGGGGCTGCGCGTCGAAATTACGATCTCACGGCAGGCGTCGCGTCGATTTCTTCTCTAGAGGTCGGGCGGCGTTGTCCTTGCGAAGCCGTGCGGCGGATTTTCGGTCATCCCAAGAGCGTCGCGTCGATCAGAGTCGGTGTGCGGCGTTTTTCTCGCCACGGAACAAGCTGTGCGTCAAAATGTTCGGCGCACGGAGCGTCCAAGTGAAAGAGAGAAGTCTTTTTGGTCCTGAGACTTCAGGGAACAGGAGGCAAGCTCTATCCAAGCCCTTGGAGAGCACTTTTCACAGCCAGACAAGAGTTCAGCAAGGCAGCAGGCCAACAGCAAGGCAGCAGTCCTTTGTAGAAAGCAGACAGGTGAGTCCTTTGAGCAGCCAGGCAGTTCTTCTTGGCAGGATGTAGTTTCTGGTTCCGGTTTCTTCTCCAGCAATTGTCTGATGAGGTAGGTCAGAGGCCCTGTTTTATACCCAAATGTGCCTTTGAAGTGGGGGAGACTTCAAAGAGTGGCTAAGAAGTGCACCAGGTCCCCTTTCAGTTCAATCCTGTCTGCCAGGGTCCCAGTAGGGGGTGTGGCAGTCCTTTGTGTGAGAGCAGGCCCTCCACCCTCCCAGCCCAGGAAGACCCATTCAAAATGCAGATGTATGCAAGTGAGGCTGAGTACCATGTGTTTGGGGTGTGTCTGAGTGAATGCACAAGGAGCTGTCAACCAAGCCCAGCCAGACGTGGATTGTAAGGCACAGAAGGATTTAAGTGCAAAGAAATGCTCACTTTCTAAAAGTGGCATTTCTAGAATAGTAATATTAAATTCGACTTTACCAGTCAGCAGGATTTTGTATTACCATTCTGGCCATACTAAATATGACCTTCCTGCTCCTTTCAGATCAGCAGCTGCCACTTCAACAGTGTATGAGGGTAGCCCCAATGTTAGCCTATGAAGGGAGCAGGCCTCACAGTAGTGTAAAAACGAATTTAGGAGTTTTACACTACCAGGACATATAACTACACAGGTACATGTCCTGCCTTTTACCTACACAGCACCCTGCTCTAGGGGTTACCTAGGGCACACATTAAGGGTGACTTATATGTAGAAAAAGGGGAGTTCTAGGCTTGGCAAGTACTTTTAAATGCCAAGTCGAGGTGGCAGTGAAACTGCACACACAGGCCTTGCAATGGCAGGCCTGAGACAATGAAAAGGGGCTACTTAAGTGGGTGGCACAACCAGTGCTGCTGGCCCACTAGTAGCATTTAATTTACCAGCCCTATGCACATAAAGTGCACTTTACTAGGGACTTATAAGTAAATTAATAGTCCAATCAGGTATGATTGAAGGTTACCATGTTTTAAGGGAGAGAGCATATGCACTTTAGCACTGGTTAGCAGTGGTAAAGTGCGCAGAGTCTAAAAACCAGCAAAAACAGTGTCCACAAAGTGGAGGGAGGCAGGCAAAAAGTTAGGGGTGACTACCCTAAGGCTGTCAGGTCTAACAGTCTGTTTGCACCTCTCTCTAGACAGTGACACAAAGGGAGCTGGGGTGTAGCCTGCATATCCTGATGAGCCATCTGTGCTAGGAGGGAGGGGAGGAGTGGTCACTCATCTGAAAGGGCTGCACCTGCCCTCACACAATGCAGTCCTCAACCCCCTGTGTGTGTATGGGTCCTGGTCTGGGCATGGCAGGATTTCACTAACAAGAGAGACTTTTCTTTGAAATAAGCCTACTTCAAAGGGCAAAATGGGTATAAGAAGGGCACCCAAAACCACAGACTTTAGATCACTTCTGGAAACCAAAAAGAACCTCTGCCTGGAGAAGAGCTGAGGAAGAAGAGCTGTCCTGCCTGTGACTGTGCTTTGTAGAGCTATCCTGCAGTTGCTGCTTCTGCCTGGTGAAAGAGAACAAAGACTAGACTTTGTTATGCATCCCTGCTTGTGAAGAAATCCCCAAGGGATTGTCCTGAGATAGTCTTCGGTTGTTGAAGTCTCAGGGCCATCAAAGACTTCCCCTGCCAGCACCTGGACTCTCTGCTGAGACTCCTGCCCTGCCAAGTGGTGCCTGCCAAGTGGTGCCCTAGCCAGTTCCTGCGGCCTTGACAGGTGAAGCTAGCAGACCAAGTCTGAAAATCCACACTCAGACTGCCATGCGGGGAAATTTCCAACGCAACCTACGAGAGCTGGCTCCGCAGCGGTTTTGCTATCACCGTGCAGCAAGATTTTTGACGCAAATCTTGCTGGGCATAGAAAAACGACGCAACGACTGCCTCGACCCCAGTGCTGCATGAATCGACCCATCGCTCCCCTGCAGGGAGGAAAAACAACGCACACCGGTCCAACCGGACAAGGAGAAACAACACACGAGCTCGCTTGCCGGTGAGAAATCCACACACTGCTTACCTTTTTCCGACGCACACTTGCCCATGCGTGTTATTTTAACGCAACCCAGGTACTTTTCAATGCTAACAGTGTTTTATCTGTTTACCAAAGGATTTAAGACTCTTTTTGCTTTATAATTAATAACTTGACTTGTGTATGGTGGATTTTTGTCGTTTTGGTCTTGTTTTGTTTAGATAAATAGTTTCTATTTTTCTAAACCTGTGTTGTGTCATTTTGTAGTATTTTCATTAGGTTGCTGAGTACTTTACACCTAGCACTATGAAGTTACGCCTGCCTGCTCGTGCCACGATACCAAGGGGGTGAGCAGGGGTTAGCTAAGGACGATTCTCTTTTACCCTGACTAGAGTAAGGGTCCTTGCTTGGACAGGGGGTATCTGACTGCCAACCAAATACCCCATTTCTACCATAAAGCTATAATGTTTTTTGAATGCTCACATTCTAAATATCAATCAGTAACCAGTACAATATTTTAATGTCCGCTGGAGGTTAGGTGACATCATATAAATACCACTGTAAATATGTTTTTTTTTAAAAATCATCTGATGTTTTTGGGGCTATCCTCTCTTTAAACTTTAGAAGGGTGTCCATCTGTGATGCTGTTTTGATACTTCTGCATAAAAAAGGACACTTGAACATGCTGCGGGTCTATCTGTTCAAAGTACTTCCTGTGAATTCATCCTCACCATTAATGTAGCTAGAGTACAGACGCTATGACAGGATGGTATCATTTTAAATTGTGGTTGTAATGAATAATCTCTTAATTTAAAATGCAATTAGTCGATAATCGACTGTATCTAGTGCTGTACATTAATATGATAATGTATTTTTGCTCAGGTATGTATGCTGGCATATGCATAATTAACTTTGGTAGTTTGGGACTTGAAACAGTAAGAATTGTTATTGGTAATACTATGTGCACTTAAAGATATAAGTAAGAGTTGCATCAGTGATTTAAGAAGTTGGGCTACATGCCCATGATGCTTTTGACTAAGGAAAATGTTAAGCAAGTATGTTAAGATAACTGGTCAGGTGAAGCTACTGGGTTATCGTGTAAATGGCTTTTGGTGTTATCACTAGAAAGTGTTGCTAAGCCTACTCAAGTGTTGGACATAACTACTCATTATATCACTTTAAGACTGAGAAGCCGTTAGCATGCTTTCATTAATCACAAACGTTTATAAACGCAATATCTTCCTCAAGCCAGCCAATGGAGCAAAGTAGAAGAGGACATAAGTAGAGTTAACAGTACAGTGTCAAATGTCCCTGGGGCTGTGTACATGTTGCAATCTACTCCTCATTTTATTGTTCTGTCAGCTTAGCTTTGTTTTTTAGTGCAACAGACCAGTGTCACAAGTCTCCTGTCTCTGTTCTAAATCACTTATGAATATTGCTCTGCAGCAGAGCACTAGCCTCTCTTGGATAACAGAGGTTACGTCAAAGTGCTAACAGTGTGCCAGTCAGAGATGATTGCAAGAATCAAGAGAAGGCATTACATCCTTACAGAGTTGCCACAATAGCTTCCGAACTTACAAAGCTAGTCCTGCAGTGGAGAACTGTATGCTGCTGCTTTCCTACACTCCAAAATTGCATGCAAATTAAAGGAGTGATTTAGTCCTTTACATCTCAAAACAGTGTTTAGGCCTTGCCAGGCATTGTTCTGAAAGATTGATTCTGCTGAATTTGGCCATGCGAAATATGCTCGGGGACTCTGTTGCCCACCTTCCACAGATGTTTGCAGATAGTGTTTGAGGTGTGAAATTCCACCCAGGTGCTACACAATAGGTCATTGTGATTAACAGGGCGGAGTGAATGGGCAAGTAGAACTTTTCTGCGCTCAGCAAAACTGAGCCCCTCCTGACACCACTGCTGTGTTAATTCTTTGATTGATTTGATTTGATTTGATAAGGCACATATAAAAAGTATGCAGCCTTCTAAAGGAGCAAGCAGGAAACCAGGACAATCATTGAGTAACCGCTCTCTGGTTCCTAATGAACCATGCTTTTTCCTTCTAGACTTCTGTCTCCTGTTTTTTGTGGGTACAGGGCCTGCTTCAAACTGGATTTTAGTGTGTGTTAGATGTGGAAGGACACTAGTGATTACCACAGTGCACTCCCTTACACACCCATGGTACTCTGAGCACAAGTTTAGTGTAGTCAAGGACTTTCACCACCTTGACACATGGCATTTTGGGCCAGCTTGCAATAAGGCAAACAGGAACTACTGAAAATATGGGTAGGGTGTCCCATGGAACCTTTACCCCATTGGTTGCAGAATGCCCAGGAGTCAACCTCACACACTATTTGGGCAGGGCATAAGTGTGGCATCCAAAATTCTCTCCTTAGAACACTTTCTGGAACTGTGGAAGAACAGAAGAATACAGTCACTGCTTAGGATCTGTGAGGAGACCTGAAGGCTGGATAAGCTCCAACTGTGCCCAGGACAAAGAAGTTGGATGACCTTTTGTGTGGTGACAGGAACACTAGGTGCAAAAGTCATTTTTCCTAATGTGCCCAGCTGACTACTAGCACTTGAGATGGACCTGCTGTTGGCCTGTCTCCGTTCATGTGAGTCTTCAAGAGGTACTGTCGACCTTATAAACATACTCCTGTGGTTGGTTTGGCACCAGAAGAAAGGTTGGAAACTTTTGAAAACTCTTCCTCCAGACCACTGGTACTTAGTAACATTTTTTAACTTTATGACCAATTCACATGATGTATCCGACCTGGGTCAGCCTGACATTGCTCCTTGGTCAAGGACTACCACGACCATTGACTAATGTTGGCGCGCTACATTTCTTAGCTCTATTTCCACTCACTTCTTTACAAATTCACATCTCCATTACCCCATTTGATTTTTGTTGTTTTGCTGTCCTTTGGCTTATTTATTTAAATAGGAGTGTTTTTTTTTTATGTTGTGTTTTCCACTTTAACTATTGTAGCACTTCTAAATACTTTGCACATTTTTGTGAAGTTAGCCTGTCTACTTTTTGCCATAGTTACCTGGGTTTGAGATAAGGTTTAAATTATTGAACTCTTTGACTGGACTAGGTTAGCGACTTAGGTGCTTGTGGTATACACCAATCCACCAAACATTTTCAGAAAAGATTAAGCCACATGGTCAGATAGCATATTCTTCTTTAGGAATCGTTTAAAAGAATACCATCTGCCTCCTTCAGAAATTTTTAACTACTTAACTCGGACAAGTCTATTGAAAATCTTTTTATCCATGCGTAATTCAAATGAGGAAGGGAAGAGTAATATATTGACTAAAACAATCTCAAGAAGCCTAGCTGGCCTAAGAACATTTCTGATTATGCAAAAGAGAACTTATAGCTCCTTGAAAAATGTAGGATTGGCCGGGAAGTAAGGTTAGAGGGAGATATTACATGACTGAAACTCTGAGTGACACACAAGGTAAATATCAAAATGCAACATCTGTTAATGCAACAAACAATTTAGTTTCAGATTGTATTGGTGTCCTGTATTAATGTACAGATTGTAAGTGATTTCAAATGACAGATATGCAAGAAGTAAGACTCACAAAGATTCACTTAAGACATGACTAGAAGTTAATGAACATAATACTGTCAAACATTCAAATATTTATGCAACACATTGGTAAAAGCTAATTTTTGATCACTAAGCCTTAAATGACAAAAAAATTGAAGAGCAAATCACCCAAAGGAAATACATATGGATTAAGAGAGGTGTATCAGCAGGGACAAACATTAACTCTAAGAAACAGGAAGTCCACAGAAATTTGCAGAATAGGAGACTGGATTACCAAAATTAGCAAATTGGCAACCACGAAATGGGTCATTTGCAAATTTAGAAACAGAGATTATATGCTCGATGAGGCAAGACAAACTATTGTGAACAGTATACAACACAGTTACTATGCTGGACTCTGTTTTTGTCTCCTCCTTATGCTGTAAATATGGAGAATATAGTACAGACCCCACATTTGTAAATGCAGCATGTCCAGAGATTTTTTATTTACTAGCAAATTTTACCCTCTGTGATTTCTACATTGTTATAGTCTCAATTAGTTGCAAAAGCTATGTTTGCATTTGATTATAATTCTTCACCCTTATTATCTTAAGGATATTTACTGATCATTGTACAGAGCAACTAGCTTTGTATACATATAAAGATCTTGATCTATCTTCTTAAATTGTGTTTGAGGTTTATATTTATAGAGACGTGTCACCTGAGACTTGGGCAGCTATTCTATGAAAATTAAAAGCTGAAATCTTCTTCAAGGCTAATTTGTTGTGAGCAATAATCACCGAGCACTGCTGTTCACAGAGTACCCTTCCATCTGTGTGATGGTCTTGTTCACCAAATTATAATAAGTTTTGGACCTAATTTTTGCAATGTTATTATTGGTCACAACAAATTAGCCTTAATGACGTTTCTAGAGAGGAACAAAACACGTTGGCTGATCGATTGTGTATGACACTTTCATTGTCAAGAAGACGTTTAAAGTAACCTGGAGTGCAGATACAATGCACAGGATAATGTTATTGCCAAGAAAAATTAAAAACTGAAGCTTGGACTATGAAGTAACAATCTACTGGACATTACAGTCACACTGGGTCTACAATACATGTAACAATGCATGCAATGAGTGTCTCTAGCACTTTGGCAACATTTTTCTTGGTAATCCCTCCAACAAATAATTTATTATACAGTCATCAGATCACAAACCTTATTAGATAAAAGGTGAAAAGATAATGATCCACCTTCATATTAGGAGTAGTGATAGACTGACAAAAGTCTTTCAATGGGGTTAAAAAAAGGGTAGTATGAGAGGAATAAGACGGAGTTTTTATTTTATTTCAGCAACTTTGCCGCTGTGTACCAGCTCATGTTTCTAGGGTTTTTCCTCTGTCCCTGGACAAACATGAGGATTTGTTTCTCTTCTTTCTCCCAGGCAAATGCATATCTACACAAGTTTATTAGCCACTTCTTGTGTCTTCACCATGTTTATGTGTACTATTGTTTGAGGTTTTGTTGTAGTATTTTGAGTAGTAATTCTAAAAAAAAAAAAATGAATAAAAAAGGAACTTTGATACTGGCTTGGGTTAATACATCTTCCTCAAATATCCAGCCTGCAACAAACTATGACAAAGGGCAGATATATTTAATCACTAACATTCTTTTGATGTTGGATAGCGATCCAGATGCATGCACTGGAGCAGGGCTACCCTAGTTTAAGGTTGCATATCCAGGAGAAAACTCTAGTAATCCATGTAGGTTCAAAATCATACGGGTATTTTTCAAGGCTGCACTTTGTCTACCCAGGTAGCTAAGTGCTTTCCATGAGACTGCAATGCGGGTGTACAAGTGTACAGGCCAGAGTGGTACATCCTTTCCCCCCTTCTAATGCAGATAACACAAATGTGCTTCAGGTTTTGTCTGGGCAGCTGGGCTATACGTCTTCTTGACTCATGAGCACTTTTTTTGGGAGGTCAGTACTCCGTGGAGCTCTTCATAAGCTTGGCCATGGTTCCACCCACATTCTATTAGGGCTGATCCTCTCACCTCAGGCCTGTAACACTCTTTCTAAGTTTCAGCTTGGTCCAAGTTCTACGTCTCACTTCAAAGGAAAACAGCCACCTGGTTTCTGGTTCTAATATGTGTTTCTCTCTACTGGTACTGCGGACTTTCTTCCAAAAGGACAAACAAGTACTAGGTACTGGCTTCAGAGGGCCAGTTTCTATCCACCACTGGGAGCTGGTTAAGAAGCTTAAGTCCAATCAGGAGGACTCCCACCTTAAAATGTAGATATTAATAATTATAACAAGTTTTTATAAAGCGTTCCAAAGGGCAGGTCTGCTGTTTATAAACCAACAAGCAACGTCAGTAGGGAAACTGACAGGTGCAAAATAAATGCCCACTGGAATGTGGCGTCAAAGCCACAGGCCAGATATCCTAGTGAAGTCCATCAACTACTGATCGCTCATGCACTGACTAATGTAATTTCCTGTATCGTAAGTAAAAGGCTGCTGAAATAAAATAAAAATGTATGCAAGTCTCTCCTGCAAGACTCTTGATTCCAGAGTTTTCAATACTTAGTCCTAGGTAGTTTAGTGTCCTCATACTTGTCAGTAATTACTTATTTATCTCTCAGAACGTCTGCCATCTGCCTGTAGAAGCTTTTTCCCTTTAGGGATCTTCTCCTTTGCATCCTTTCTTGAGGGAACTTGCTTACCACACATTGTTTGCTCTGCATATGTTGCACCATAGCCACAGGAAGGAGTTGTGTAAGCATCAAGCAGCACCAAAGTCAAAGCAGAAGCATTAGTCCAATATGAAATCTGAGAAAACATCAACTGAGGTCTAACTGGCTTTACATTTTATTATTTAGCTTGTGCTAGAATGGCTGCCATAAAGTGGTAGAGTGCACTTATTTTACTGAAATATTTTAATGAGAAATATGGTCTTGATTATCAATTGCTGAATGAAAGAGTCTATTGTCAAATTATCAAATTCTTAGGACAGTCAATATGTGAAAATTATGTCTTTCTGTTGATACCAACTGAAAACATCTCACCATGCTTTGTTAAAACTTCTATAAACTTAGTATAATATGGCCATCAAATAACTGGGGCCAAAAATGTTATTAGTTGTATTTTCTTTTATATGTGTTTACCTATATGGCTAGTATCATGAACATATATTGTAGCTGTATTCATATAGCACTCATAACCCTGACGAAGTGTTGAAGTGCTGTGCGGACAGTAGCACTGTACTCTAGGAGTCCAATGTTAGAGGTAAATAGGTAGAAAGTTAGTAAAATGGGATTCATTTTCCAGTTAGGATTAGTTGTGTTAAATCTGTTGCATTTGTGCTCTAGAGCTCACACGTTTTCACTTGTGTGTTGAATAGGAACGGGTTAATTGAAAAGGATTAACAAAGGGATAATGTGAGATGCTATTTAGAGTGGTGGACGTGTGTGCCTCTTAGTGGGATGAATTGGATAGAAAAGACAGAGTTTGGAAAGTATTACTGGATGTTCATAGCAGACAAATGTTAAGGTTGAGTCAAGGAGTGGAAAGAAAGGAAGAGATGGATTATTTTCATTTATTTAATTATTTTATTTAGTTTAATGTATGTACACATATGTAATTATTTTTAAATAAAACCCACTAAATATATGTACAAAGACATACACACGCATATATAAATATATACAAATATAATGTGCAGAGGTTGTTTGAATTATTTTGGTATTTGAGAACATAAAACAATGACTTGGGGGGGGGGGGGGCGGGGGGGGGGGGGGGAAGGCTGCATAGGGGGAAAGGTCTGTACCAAAGATTAGCAACATATTAGTCTTCCAAAGAGTTCATGTTATTTATCTGATGTCAACTGGGGAGGACATAGGTAACCCATGAGTTTAAGGAGAGAGATTTTATAACTATTTTGAAAATATTTAAGATGGAGTTGAATTCTCAGAACAGGTCGAAAGTAATTCAAAGGAGTGGCGACACAAGGGAAAAGGAATGGAATAGCAGTAAAAATGTATTGTGTGATCATTTAAAATCATTACAATTTACATAATTATGAAAAGTAAAATAAGCAATGTGCAAAATTATGTGTTGAATAACGCTGCTCCAAGGGACATGAACAAAATTCCCTCCTGTAATTTCTTTCATTGGCATAGTTTTTACAGCTTATTCAGCCTGCTGTGCATCATTTGAAGATTCAGTCAGCTTCTTTTTCTGATCTCTTTTCTTTGCCCATCTTCCTTCCCATTTATCTAATGCTCCCCATGTTTGAATGCATTGAATCGACTCCTTAATGTGAATGTTCATTTCAGGTGATCTCATGTTTACAATATCTCTCAAGTCAAATTCTAATCTGCAACTCTTCTTCAATTGTTTGGATTTATTAATTTCAATTTCATATTTCTCAGCCAAATTAGCTAATTTCTCATACACCTGTCCGGCACGAAGAGTAATATCTTTGCGCATGAAGCACAATTCAATTTCATTATAAGAATCTAGTCTGTCCAACTCATGGGTTCCCGCAATCATTTTATTTAATACCAATTTTCACCTGGCCATGTTCAAAGTCTTTTCTCCATATGGTTTATTCCCTGGAACTGATGCCCGCTCAAATTATCTAAACATTCAGTCAATTGTTGGGGTTGTCAAATCTTCTAAATTAATGTTATTTCCTCTACCGCAGGGCATAAACTGTGGAACATTGCATGGGACTCCCCTAACTTGCTCATGAGCCATCACAGATGATCCCGTTGAGCATGGGGGAGGGAGGTGTCACATCAATCAGTGGAGCAACTCAACTATCCGTCTGGTTCAAACCAAAAGAATTCATAGGGGTCATGGCTGGAACAGTAGTGCTCAGTCTCTCCATTTCTGCACAAGCTCAAACAGGTGAATTAATTGGGGATTCTGGATTTGGAATCTGGGGACCACTCTTGTAATTACACTGGGCATACAACAGGACTACTGGACCTATGGTTAGAGGAATGGTTAAAGTTTCTGGACCTGACAAATTCGAATGACTTTTCAGGAACATTAATCCTTTACTTTGGCCAGTTAATACTGTACCAAAAGCTTGATTTGACTGAATCTGGACAATATTCTGCTGTGTCGTTAATGGGGAATACATAGGCATGGCCTGTCTCTGGTTCACAATTTGTGCAGGTGTCTGTACACTAGGTGTGGACTTAAACAGAGTTATTTCTGCATTCTGAATTCTGAATTAGCTGCGGCAGAACTGGAACATTCTGAACTGTTAACATTTGGAACTGTAGGGTGAATTTCTGGCACATGTGCAACATTTGCGGTAGACACATTTGGAACTATCTGAACCAGGTTCTGTACATCTGGGGCTGTGGCAACACTCTGGACTACATTCTGATTTACTGATTCGACTGCATTGTATGGTGGAGGGTGATTCTGCAACAACTGGGTTATAAACTCATCCTCTGAATCACTCTCAACATCTGCTATACTTTTATTTTCATCCAATTTCTGTTATGTATCTTCCTCAGATTTCTTTTTGACTTTGGGCTTAACACTTCCATCACCTTCCTGAGTAATTGCTGGAAACAACTTAACTGTGTGTAATGTATCTGCTCTGCATCCCACCTAGTTTCTGCTAACATTTTTCTGCTGTCCTCATTGTCCTTACAAATTTCTGAGCCTTTTTTTGTCCAGCAACTAATTCCACAATAGCATGTGCATCCGATTGTGCAGGTCTAGAAAGGGGGTTTGATTCAGACAGCACCTTCCTTAGATTCTCCAAAACTCTCAAGTTAAAAGTTCCAGAACTAGGAAAAGCTAAGGTGCCTTCCTTCTCAGTTATTTTGCACAATTGATTTACCCAAAAACATGCTGAAACTCCTTTTCTCTTCCATTACTTCGAATGCTGGTGTACCTTCAGGTGGAGTAGGCTCACCCTCCCTAACTGGAATAAAAACATTTTCCCTCAGCGCGCTCTTTAAAGGTTTGAAAAACGTAATTATTAAACAAATCTAATTCACAAACCCAAAATCAACAAAACCAGGAAATAATTTTCAATCCCACAATCCTATTCACAAGCTGCTCTCAATCAATAGAAGTGCAGTCTTGTCCCACAATCAGTGCTTAGCTTTTCTCACCAACCAACCTATCCCAGCACGGACCAAATGACGTCACACTCACTGCATTCAGCAGCTGCGACTCACTTCAGAGCTGCCTCACACACTCCTTATGCAAAACCTAAATGCAAAATATTGCCAGCACAAAACCAAAACCTACACTAAAGGTAGGCTTCAAATGCTTTGAAAGCCTGTACGGAACTTTCGACCGTGGTCTTTCGCACAAACAGCTACTCTTCCAGCTGTGGTATTCTCACAAACACAAGTAAGGTCTGACCCGCAAATCTCACTCTCATTTATACAAATCCTCCATGTGCCCACAGGATTCACTCAATACCAACCAACCACTCACACACTCAAGGGAAATACTACTGGAGTTTGACAGTGCTCAATCCACCAACACCTTATCTGCAGACAATAAAACAACCAAGGGTCTCCATACACTTGTACAATACTCTTAAGCCTCGCAGAACCTGTTACAACCAACAACCACGTGGGCAGTTTGTAGTGCTTAAGCACAGTAATGATAGCAGCGTTCTCCGCTGCGCGTGCCGCGGTCAGCTGAATCAGCTGTTTAATGTGCCGCACGCGCAGCGGAGACGCTGACACGCGCCCGTGTTTTTGTTTCTCGGTGTTCCTCGTTCTGAATTACGCAACGAGGAACACCGGAGATTTCTTGGTAGCGGTCGGACGGCAGGGACGGGGAGTTTCGACATCGGAGGGCCAACTGCTGTGCGCTGGGGTGATTTTAATGTTCGTTTTTCATGAACATTATTTAATAAACAGCTGAGAACTCATTTACCTCTCCTCGCGTTGTTTCAAGCTCACTTCATTTTGGCGACGAGCTGTGAAACTGTATCACCCCAGGCAGACGTTGCGCAGCCCACTCGTGCTGGAACTATTCCTCTGCTGATTGCTGATCTCCGGGACTGCAGTGAGTTTTTTTTGGTGTTTTTCCTCCCATGATCCTTCATTCAGGAGGTGATGGTGCAGGCAGGCCCATTTTTGATGGGAAGTGTGGCGGACATCTTTGAACATCAGTGATTTTCAACCTTAATAGTGTTTTTATCTAGCAGTTGTTGCACTGGACCTTTCAATTCTGCATTGAATTCATTTTTTTATGGGTCTGTGTTGCCTCTCTCTCCAGTCATGCAGTCAGTCAACCCTCTACCACCTTTTTTGGAAACACCCGGTGAGCCAATTATACCATGGAGGCAATGGTATGATGCGTTTGAAACATATATGGGTGCTATTGGAGCGTCAAGGTTTAGACCGGAAAGGAAAAAATGCCTGTTACTCCATTCGTTAGGTTTTGAGGGGAGGTCGGTATATAAACATTTACCAGATGTTCAAGCGGATGAAGGCGAGGAACTCGATGAATTTGATGAAGCTCTTAAGAAATTGGCCAACAGATTTGATGCACCACCAAGTTTAGTCATTTCAAGACATAAGTTTTTTAGGAGAGACCAAAGAAGTGGAGAAGATGTTAATACTTACATTTCTGCATTGAGGAAATTGGCGTCTGAATGTCGTTTTGACACATTTACGGATCAGTTAATACCTGACCAATTTATTTGTCACTGTTCTGATAAAGCTATAAAGCAAAAATTGTTGTCATTGGGAGATCCGTCTTTGTCGGATTCCATTAGGATTGCTAAAAGCATTGAAACTGCTATTAAATCTTCTAAAGAATTGGAATGTGCTCAAGCTGAACAGGTGAATGTAGTTCAGAGATCTGATGACAGACGCAAGTCTACGGGATTTTCTCACAGCAAAGTCGAGGCGGACAAATCTGGTAGCTTTTTCAAGCAATCTAATATTTGTTTTAGATGTGGCTACACTTTACATGTAAAAGAAGGAAAAGCATGTCCAGCAAAGATTATTCAATGCAGATCGTGTGGCAAAATTGGTCATTTTGCAAGGGTTTGTCAAAGTAACAAAAATAGTTTCACTAAGGTTAATGCAGTCAGTGATGAGAATGATGACAGGATGGATGAATTGATGACTGAAATCCAAGATATGATTCTGGCGGTTGGAGACCAGGACACTGTATCTAGTAATCCTGAGCACTGTATTGAACCATATGTTTTTGTTCAAGTTGGAGACAAAAATGTGAGTTTACTGGCTGACTCTGGTGCTAGAATCACTATGATCACTCAGGAGCTATTTGTACAAAACTGGGGCACACGAAGGTTGTATCCACCAGATAGGACTCCTATTTCTTATGAGGGAAGAAGGATTGATTTAGTAGGGTTCTTTGAAGACATCATGGTTTTCAAGGGTCGACGCATTATTGGGAAGGTTTACGTAGCAGTGAAAGGACTGAACATTTTAGGATGGTTTCACCAAGGGCTGTTTGGAATGGTTTTGCGCCCAGGCACGTGTGAACAGGTGTCAGCTATTAGAGATTCCTCTGATATTGAGAATTTGTTGAATGAGTTTCCGAGGGTTTTCTCAGGTGAGTTAGGGAAGATAAAAGGTTTTACACACAAGATTAAGGTGAAGGATAAAGCCATTCCTATTAAACATAAGTTGAGAGGTGTGCCATTTAGTGTCAGAGATGAGTTGGAAAAAGAATTAGGAAGTTTACAAAAAAAAGGAATTATTGAACCAGTTGATTCTTCCTTATGGTTATCTCCATTAGTTGTCGCAAAGAAAAAAAATGGGGACTTGAGAGTATGTGTGGATTTGAGGGCACTTAACAAAGAGATCTGGGTAGACTCTCATTCTTTGCCTAAGATTGGTGAGATGCTCTCCTGTATTAAGGGAGCGATATTATTTTCTAAACTTGATTTGGCTACCACTTATCACCAAGTTGAATTGACTCAAGATTCTCGGCACTTCACGGCCTTTGTTTCCCCGTGGGGAACATATCAATATTGTCGGATGCCGTTTGGGTTGGCATCAGCGGCGTCTGTATTTCAGAGGATTATGTCTACTCTCCTCAAAGGAATAGACAAAGTGTGTATTTTCCAAGATGATGTGTTGATACATGCGTGTGACCGAGAGGAACATGATGCAATTTTGAAAAAAGTCTTAAGTAAGTTTGATGGTGCTGGTGTGGTCTTGAAAAGAGAAAAATGTCAGTTTTTACAAAGGTCAGTAGAGTATCTTGGTCATGTCATCACAGATGAAGGTGTGTATCCCAGACCAGGTCTGGTGGATGCGATTGTAAGTGCACCAGCTCCTCAGGACAAAGGTGGGGTCAAATCGTTTTTGGGACTTTGCGAGTTCTATTCTAGGTTCATTGAGAATTTTGCAACACTGGTCAGACCCATTTCTAATTTACTTAAAACTAATTCAGAGTTTGAGTGGAAAGATGAGTGTATGGAAGCTTTTGACACGATTAAGCAGAAGCTGTGTAGTGCTAAAGTTTTACAATCTTATGATCACAATTTGAAATGTTATTTGACAGTGGATGCCAGTAAATTCGGTCTGGGTGCTATTTTGACGCAAATGAATGAGAAACAGGAACATACCATTGGATTTGCGTCAAGAGTACTCAGACCTAATGAAGTACATTATTCTGTAATTGAAAAAGAGTTATTGGCATGTTGGTGGGGTATAGAGAAATTTAAATCGTATTTATGGGGTAGACATTTTTTTCTTCAGACAGACCATAAACCATTAGTTTCTATTCTAAATGGTACCAATATTAAAAGCAGCACACCAAGAATTGCAAGATTTGCTGCCAGGTTGTTACAATTTGATTTTTCTCTAGTACACATTTCTGGGGGAAAGAACGTGAGAGCTGATTATCTCTCCAGGTATCCGTGTTCTGAAGTCTGTGGAGAGGAAATGGACTGTCAAGATGAAAACTGTTTCATTGCTGTCGTTGAGTTGGAATGTACTGGGTCGTTCACTGAAACACAATGGAAAGAAGCGGCTGCAAATGATCATGTTCTTTCTAGAATTTTGACTTACATTGAGGATGGGTGGCCACATGAAAAAAATTTGAATCAGAGTGAACAACCATTTTCAAAACTGTCTGAAGAACTTTCGATTGAAGATGGGATATTGTTGAGAAATGACAAGATTGTTCCTCCTGATGTTATAAGGTCTAAGATTATGCATAAAGCTCATGACGGTCATCTGGGTGCTACTTTTACAAAAAAAAGGGTGAGAGAATACTACTGGTGGCCGCAAATGGACAGAGACATTGATACATTAGTCAAATCGTGTCTTATTTGTACATCTAGTGATAAGACTCTCAAAACGTCAAATCCTCCGCTTAAGCCCATAGATTGTCCGACAGGTCCCTGGGAGAAGTTAGGAATCGATCTGCTGGGACCGTTTAATTCTCTTCCTTCTAAGTTACGGTACGCGTATGTTGTTATTGATTACTTTTCCAAGTGGCCTCATGTGAAGTTTGTGAGTCATGCAGATTCCACGTCAGTTGTAACATTTTTGAAGGATGTATTTTTAGAGGAAGGGATTCCTAAGGAACTTGTGTCGGACAACGGGGTTCAGTTTGTATCCAGTGAATTTGATAGTTTTTTGAATGAGTGTGCCATCAAACATTTGAAAAGTTCTTTCTATCAACCGCAAACTAATGGTTTGGTTGAACGATTTAATAGAGTGATTGGTGAATGTATTCAGTGGGCGTTAGCTAATGGATGTGTAGTTGATGCCGCTGTAAAGAGTATGATTTGGTTTTACCGAACAACACCTCACACCACCACAGGGGTATCTCCGTTTGAGGCACTTAAAGGGAGAAAGCCTGCTACTCTTTTTAGGCCAGCTTGGTTGGCTAAGTTCGTCAAAAATACTACATGTAAGGAACACATACATTCTAAAATTCGTTCAAATGTGGAAAACGCTCAACAAAGACAGAAAATGTATCATGATAAGAAAAAGGGTGTGAAGGATGTCCAGTTCACTGTTGGTGATTGGGTGCGGGTTAAATTGCCGTTTTTTGTTAAGAAAGGTGACTAAGTTTTCTGAACCATTGAAGATTGACAAGGTATGTGGTAATGCTGTGCGGGTTGATGGACGTAACTGGTGGAACATGGGCAAAGTTGTTAAAGTAGAATCAAAGGGGGTTTTGTTGTCTTCTCAAGATAAAGGTGATCATTGTTTGAAACAGAGGGAATGCTTAAATGTACAAAAATCTGGAGCAGCAAAGGACTTCAGTTCAAACAGGTATCGTTGAAGTGAATTTGTTTAAGTTGAATTAGTTTTTAGACAAATGTTGTAATACTTAACATGTATAGATATCAAACTGTTGGTTGTTTTCTGTAGGGGTATTTTTGTAAGTTGTTTCTTTGTTTTGTTTTTTTTGTCGTTAAAAGAAAAAACTAATTGTAGTGCTTAAGCATAGTAATGATAGCAGCGTTCTCTGCTGCGCGTGCCGCGGTCAGCTGAATCAGCTGTTTAATGTGCCGCGCGCGCAGCGGAGACGCTGACACGCGCCTGTGTTTTTGTTTCTCGGTGTTCCTCGTTCTGAATTACGCAACGAGGAACACCAGAGATTTCTTGGCAACGGTCGGACGGCAGGGACGGGGAGTTTCGACATCGGAGGGCCAACTGCTGTGCATTGGGGTGATTTTAATGTTCATTTTTCATGAACATTATTTAATAAACAGCTGAGAACTCATTTACCTCTCCTCGCGTTGTTTCAAGCTCACTTCACAGTTGTTTAGCACAAAGCACCACATTCACTTGGAGTATGCCAACTCCCCTACTCTCATAGTTGGAGTATGCAAACTCCCATCTCAACTACCTTGGAGTACGCAAACTCCCTACTTCACTCATACATCACACTTCACCGCGATTTGTCAAAGCACTGCAAGCACAAACCCTACTCAAAACACATATCGTACATTTGGAACACAACTGAGATTTCATCAAAACTAACACTACACCAAGAACTCACAGTGCAGGCGAATTCTGACTCTTTTCCTCACAAGACATAACCATCCTCTGTTACCAAAAACTGCTGGAGTGCCGCTAGTGCCTCAGAAAGGAGTTTTCACTCTTCTTTTCCGGGTTCAACAACCACAAGCGCGCAGATGAGGAACTATCACTTTTCTCACCTATGGTGGTCAACTGAATTTTTGGACTCAGCAAAAAGTGTAGTAGTCAGAAACATTCAATCACAAATCAACAACTTTATACTATAAAATTTCCTGGACACTATAAAAAATTTAACTCCAAATCAGTCTCCAAACTGAATAAAGTTTAAAGCTTTATTGCAATCCCAAAATTAATGTTACATAGATGGTGCGCAAGACTAAATTATAAACATATATGAAGACCAGACCACAGGCTGACCAAAACGTCTGAAAAGATCCAGTCTACTAAACATCAAGACTGTTAGACACTCCAGAGGAATTATGTAAATTAGCAACACTACAATATGAGCATTATTACCAGATTTCAATGCAGATGATGGTGACATCAGTAATACATCAAAATACAGTTTTTTGTTCAGCCTTTGGCTATGGCCTTTCGATTTATCTGTCAAGGTGTCTGATGTTTAATTGTGATACTCATATTTGCTCACAACATGTTAAAATGTGCAGGAGATATCGGTGGAAAGATAATTCATTTCTAGATTTTAAAAAGAAAGATATTAAGGTGCTTCAAGTTAGCATACTTTTGTAGTGCCAAAAGATTTCAGATGAGTAAATAAATGCAGTGTTATACAATTCTATTTCTATGCCTCAGACAAAATGTGATGTAGGGTTGGGGATGTGAAATTAAAGTTATGAATTGTAATACACTGTTTATTAAAGGGGCAATGTAATGTAGAGATAAAAAGAAAACACCCTTTAGTGAGGTAACGATACCCATTTGAAAATATATTTCCTGGTTGGCTATACATCAGATGTTTGTTTATAGAGAACTGCTAATTCTCGTGTCCTTAGGAATTTGCCTGTTAGCTCTTCCAAAACAGTGGGGTTTTGATGTACTCTGCAAAAGCGAGCTAACACAATATGTAATTTTATTGGCAAAAAAACTCACGATCAGGTATTTGGACTCATTCACTTTAGAAGGGTGTATTCCAATTGATGTCCTCTAGCTCGTAATGGTGATTGTTTTTAAATAATGAACAGGGCTTTGTAGATTAATATCTTGGCTTTTCACTTATTGCTTAAAAAACAATATGCAAGGTTTCACAGAATGTAAGAAAGTGAAAGACAGTAATGGCTTTCATATCAACTGTTAAATCTGAATATGTTCAACAATGAACAATGTTCAGACACAATATATTAACTACAACATAGTATAAGATAGGGAGGAAGTTCATACCAGAGAATTAGGGTCATACAGAGCTTTAATGACCTTCCTGTGCTGAATGCTAAGGGAAGGTGCATCCAGCCTTCACATTGCTTATATGCTGACATGAATAAGAGCTGGTGTTTGTTTGATGAGCACTGGCTCTATTGTTCAGAAGAGCTATGCAGGTGTGAATTATCTTTTAAACTCGAAGTAGGCTGCTTAGGTGCTTAGTTAGGAGAGATAGTGGGGTAGGCGATAGGGATGTAAAAAAGCTTTTTCATTATATCATGATGTTATACTATTCTGCCCACTGTTAAGTATCATTGTCACTATCTTGATATTTTATGACTAGGATATTATTTACATTTTTAATGAATATTGAAAATATGTTCCTAATTTCCATAGTGTCATAGAGAGTGCCTTATGATGAAAGAGGGTTTGGGTTCCATTAACTATCCCTGTGAGATCTTCCAGAATTGACTGTTACCTAAGATGCATCTCACTCAAGTACTGCTCAATGGGTTGCAATCCACCGGGTTTTCTATCTCAGTTTGGCATACTAGCTCAGTCCTTGGTGCCAGATGGTGTAAAAATCCCATTTCTAGGCCAGGTTCTGGAAAGAAAATCCAGAAAATGTATCAGTTTTTCTTATAACCTGGAAGTAAAAGCAATAGCTGATTCCTCATGGGTGAGCTTCACAGCCCCAGCAATAAATGGCCTTCCCAGTTTCTATCTACTAGTTCTCCAAGTCTTTATGGCCTATGCATCTTTGTGCCTCTGCTGTAACTCCTTAAGGTTTTTGGTAAATAATGTCTTAAATGGCTGAGAATGTTTTTTCTGTAGGCCTGACCCCTGGAAAATTCAGTCAGAGACAGATTTCTGCCAATGAGGCTGCTGGCTGGATAGCACAGCATTTTTGGGGTCCAGGAAAGGGTTGGTAATGTATTGAAAAGTGGTTGATGGAGAGGACATTTCTGTTTGCTGTTGCAGTCTTACCATGTGATCATACTCTGTGGAGTGGGAAGAATCAGGAGTAATAGAAAATTTGCCTTTTCTCCATGGTCATCCCGTATTTTTCACCTTTTGGTGGAGCGAGAACTCTGTGGACTTTAATCCTGCTAACCAGTGGTAAAGTGAATGTGCTTACCCACATGGTCAAATTGTCATATTCCTAATTAGTATATTTAACTTATCTTGTGCAGCGACGCCTGTTTTGGCCGCACTGCGCTTTACAAGATGTATTATGTTGTATTGTATTTATAAGTCCCTAGTATAGTGTACAAAATGTACCCCGGGCTTGGAAGTTAAATGTCATATGAGTGAGTCACACCTACAAAGGCCTTATAGCCCACAATGCAGGATGAATGGTATTTAAAAGTATGACATGTAGAAAGTTATTTTAAAATCCCAATACTGTATTTCAGGAATGGGACTAGCAAAATTAATTTGCATTTTATTGAATTTTATAGTTGAATTGATACAATCATAAGAAGAAAAAGATAACAATAAGTACATGTTCATCCAGCATATGGTTATGTTCAGTATACAGTTATCCTGATGAATAAAGTCATCCGGGCCACCAATCTGGGTGAGCCTTTCTAGCCGCTACTCTCCCCCTACCCAGCCCTCCCCTCTTCGATACTGCTCCCATGGCCACTATAACACTGTGTTTCTTAGGACATTCCCAGGCCTTAAACACCGGTTTCTCTCCCTTACAACAGAGATCCATTTCTGTCCTCCAGGCACTCAGGGTGGGAGATGATTTTTGCCGCCACTGGAGCGCTATATCCCTCTTGCATATCACAAAGCCAAGTATCACCAGTATTTTCTCTGCCAGTGTGTCCCTTGTCTTGTACAATATTAAGAAGGCCCATCTTAGGGGTAATGTCTATCAGGCACCCAATGACATCCCCCAGCTTGTCCCTAACGGACTCCCAGAAGGGTCGAATGATTGCACAGCCTCATACTGTGTGGAAGAAGTTGCCCACTGCGACTCTGCATCTGAGGCGGTTGGGGGACAGGAGCTATGGTATTTGTGGTGTAGGTACTTGAACTGTATAAGTCAGAATTGCAGTGTTGCTGCTGATTAGCTCGGTCCCATCAGTGTCATCCTGTGAGCCCAGGTCCTCCTCCCACTTCTCTCTCAATCTCAGGAAAGAGTCAGTTGTGTTTATTATATTTTACAGCTACAGGACTCTAGCAGGGAGGGGGACCATTGTCAATTTTGCCTCAAGGGCGTTATGACCTAGTAACTCTGTAAGTGTGGTGAGGTAGGGCCTAAGGACGTGCCTGAGCTGCAAGGATCAATAGAACTGTGTGTGTTCCAATCCAAATTTGCCTTGGAGGTCTGTGCATAAGTTGAAGATTGTGCCCTTTACAACATGTCCCAGGGAGGAGATAGCCAGAGCATCCCAAAACCCCCTCAGGGATGTAACTTCCATCAGGAGAGTCACCTGCCACAGGGGTGTCTCTTGCATCAGTCTTGCTTCCCACCTTAGGTCTCATAATGCCACCTCCCAGATCAGCAGGGCCATTCTCATAAATCGTGGGAGGCCATTGAGGGCAAAAGGCCATCGTAGATATAGTGGAGAGTGAAAAGATCACCCACGTACCAGTGGTCAGTTTAATAGGCTGAATTGTCCTCTGAACCATAGATCCAGTCATTAGGAACAAGCAGATGGGTGGCCCTATAATATGAGAGTAGATTAATCAATCATCGTCAAGCCCACGTTGTATGTGGACATAATAGCACTTACTGAATGCAACCTCTTGTTCCCCCCCCCCAAACAAATGCGCTAAGGGCTGATTTGAAGGACATTATAGTTGCATTGAAGATGTCGTATGGGTTATTCAGTATTGTGCACAGCAATTTGAGGAAGAGTCATCATTTCTACTACTGCCACAGGCCCCAATATCGATTGCAGAAGCGAGGACCACTTCTGGAGGTCGCTTGCACAGCCTTGAGCAGATATGTGAGACTGTCAGTTTTCGTCTGCACTGCCGTGGCCTGGACATGGACTCCCAGGTAACAGAAGTCTATGGTCGAGACCGTCATCTCTGCTAGTTGTGCCCACTTCATTGTGTGCTTCTATGGAAAAAGGCCTTGTTTTCCCCCAGTTGATCCAGAGTCCGGAATAAGGTCCAAAAAAGTCAGGTGGAGGTCTCAAAGGTAGATTACAAGGTCACCTGTAGAGAGAGACACATGGCCCTCGCATTTGTCAGAGCACTTGAACCCCTGTAAGCGTGGATCTATGCGGAGAGCCTGGGCTAGGGGTTCAACTGCGAGGGGAAATGGTATGGCCAACAGAGAGCACCCCTGTTGAGCTCCTTGTTTCAGTGCGAATGGTGCAGGCATAGCTCAGTCAACTCTGATTGAGGCATATGACTCGGCATACAAGAGCTGACTTAGTATAAAAACTGAGGACTGAAGCAAAGGAATCAGAGTAGCATGAACAGGTAGGTCCACAATACACAGTCAGAAGCCTTTTCAAAATATATGGGGATCACTTCCCAGGACCTCTGTAGGAGATCAGTGGCCGCAGTAGAGTTATGTACGCAGCAAATGTTGTGTACTGTCGATCTGGATGGCATCAAGCCACTTTGACCTTTTTGTACGAGGTCGGTGATAACTGCCATGAGGCGGATCACCAGTATCTTAGCGTGAATTTTAGTTTTCTAGTTGACCAGGGAGATGGGCCTACATGAGGAGCAATGGCGTGGTGGACAGTCCGCTTTGTGAATTGGGATGATGTGCGACTCCTCCATGTCGTCAGGGAGATGACCCACACTGTGCCTCTGTGCATAAACTCAGTAGGGGCTGTGTAAAGATGTCAGATTTGCAGGTAAAGAATTCCATGTGAGGCTGTTTGGGCTGGGGCTATTTCCCCTGGAAAGTTGGGAGATGGACATCCACTGCAGTTGGACGTCGGAAAGGTGTATGTCGATCACATCTGTTCGGCTACCTTGAGCTTGCCTATAGAGTGAGGCATAATACGTGGTAAATGCGTTCGCTATCTATTTAGGGGTCGGGTACAGGACGCCCAGGTCATCCTCAATTTGTGTTATGTTACAATGTTTGTCGGGTGTTTGGCTCAACCAGTGTAGTAGTTTGCCTGTCATGTTGCCATGTTCATACAGACCAAAGTTTTCTGACTTTGCTGCTTTGTAACTGCTTAAGCTCTAGAGTAGATTGCTTCAGTTCATCAAGAGCTTTAGCTGTGGCCCATAATTACTGTTCCTTAATTTACTGCACTGAAGGCCCACCCCCCAATAGTATTGGTAAGGGATCTACAGGCCTTGTGTTATCTAATAGGCTGCTGGGTCAGCTACCAGGTAGCATGGGGTCGTAGTTCACAGGGTGGCCGCATCATAGTAGGAGCTCTAAAGAGGCATGATCGAGGAGCCTCAAGCATGTCTATGTATGTTAGATGTCAAAAGCATGTATGTCGTGGGGATCAGGAAATAATTGATGCGGGACAGAGTATCATACACTCCTTATTGAAATGTGGAGCCACCTGAGCAATGGTGACACTGGCGTCACACATCACTGAGTCCTAGCGTGACAGTAAAGGTAGAAAGAAGTTAAATTAAAGGCTGAGATCGCGGCAGCAGTCCGGCCTGGTCAAGGGTCAGTTCTGGTCATTAAATTTGCCATCAATAATGAGTCCTGCAAGGGGTGAGAGGATTGCCTCACTAAGGCATGTAAGAAATGATTGTGTAGAGGGGGGGGGATGGTCAAGACATACATGGAGCACAAGACTATAAGGGATCTCTATTCAATCCTGCCATCCAGAGGAAGTGTCCGAAGTTGTTGTGGCGCATCTGGACCACTAAAAGAAGTAGTCGAGCCTGACCTGCAACAGAAACCAGCATGGTACGCCACCCTGGAGGCATGTCTCCAAAGAAATCTACAGTGTTACCCTGCAAGGTATGTTTCCTGTAGGAGAAGGACATCTGTCCCAAGTTGTTTGGCTCGCCAGAGGCCAGCCCCTTACTTTATTTTGTAGAAGAGGATGTAAACGTTCCATGTTACGTAACACAGTGGACATCAGTACCTTAAGGAAGCTTGTCAGGTGAGGAAGACGTGAGTCCCTAGATTGTGTAGGGCTCAAATTTGTTTGACGGGTGTGTGGACGGTGCCTAAGTGAAACCATCAAAGTAGTGAACTCTTCCACCCATGCTTCCCATACTCTATACAGTGAAGCATGAGTCCTATAAAACTTGAACCGATTCCCTCATCCCAAGCAGTGCAACAACTCTGCCGAGGATCTCCAATCACCCCCACCCCAGGAACCAACAGCACTAAAGTACACTGCAAAGAAAAGAGTAATGTAAAGTAGGGGGGTCGGGATAGAAGTACCAGTGTCCAAAGGGTCAAAGAGATGATACCTTGGTATATCCGTTGAGTGGAGTTCAGTATCAGTGAACAGACTGGGGGCCACGCCAAGCACTGTTCTGGTGGATGTGATAGCAGAGCAGGATCCAGCTGCCCTTGTGTTGCTCGACCACACTCAGCGGACTGAACAAAGACAAGGGTGGCAGTGGCTGCTTGTTCAAGATTACGTAAATCTGTCCTTGGATCCAGATTCAAATGAGACAATGATGAAGCGTTTTCATGTGGAGGAGTCGATCAAGGCTCAGAGGCAGTAGGACTCTGTATCTCCTAATCACCCATCGGTATGATCCTGCATAGGGGTGAGCAGCCAGGTTTCCATTGCGTTTGTCCCCCCCCCCTTTGTCTAGAGCGTTTCTGCCACTGGACATCAGTTTCCCTCAGGAGACACTGCTCCTCAACCCCTTGCCAGGTGAGTTCTGGTGAATCACAGATGAAAGAGTGGGATTGAAAAATCAGTTTGAGCCTGCCATGCAAAAAAGCAGCATGTACCTCAGGGCCATGTTTTGCAGTTTTTGTTAAGCAGAGTAGAAGGTTTTCCTCAGTTTCTAAACATCCTTGGAGTAGTCTGAGGAGACTATTATGTTGTGAGAGTCAAACTGCAAATTGCGTTTGGTCCCGACAGTATGGAGGACTGCATCCCTGCCCTGAAAGTTCAGAAATCTCACGATAACTGGCCTTTGCCGGGGTCCCTATGGGGGGCTTCGGTCTCAAAGCTTGGTGGACTCTCGAGCACAAAATAAAGTGACAAGTTCTGGGCCAGTACGAATATCTCCAGTTAGGTTGAGAGAAAATGGGTAGGGTCTGATCCCTCAGCCCCGCCAGGAAGTTCACAAATCTCAAATTCGGTGGGAGCAGCACTGTGTGTCCTCCATATGTGTTCACAGGGTGACGATTCTGTTGTGAGCCACGCTACCATGCCTTTTAGCTCCTGTGCGGTATCTTCTAGTTCAGAAATGCTTCCCTCAGCCTCAGGCTTAAATCTCGCCCCTACCCCCACGAAGGTCTTGCCGAAGCAAGGAGGCGTCAAACTGGACCTCTTCTATCTTGGTCTCAAGAAGGGTTTTGGAGTTGTTGATGACCTGTAGGATTAAAGAGGTGGAGGTGTGGTCAGCCAAAGGTGAGGGAGGTGGGTGGTCTCCCTGATGCACCGGCAACTCCGCAGCCATCTGGGTAGTGTACTTATCCATTTTCCACTGCGCCGGAGTAGTGGTCAGCTTATGCCTCCCTCTTGGCATCTTTGATGGAAGATGAGTGGGTCTTCTTCGATGTAAGGGCAGCTGAGGAAAGGGGGCGGTGGGGGGGGGAACCAGGATCCCCAGTGGCCAATGTCTGTACCACAAATCTGGTCGCACAAAGTCATTTCCATCTGTGGGTTATCTACAAGATGGGGTGTGGGCCCCAGGGCACGTGGCCTGGTTTGTCAATGGTATCACCAGCCAGGGTTCTCCACCGGCATGTTGGAGCCAGATCCAGAAGGCCTGCACTTTGTAGAGAGTGGTGAGACCCAGGGACGGACAGCTAGGAGGGTCCCCTATGCCAGCCACTGAGCCTGAGACTGTTTCTGCAGATACAGCTATTTCCCTGCTGTTGAGGGCTTTGCTACACACTCTGGCATCCCATCTCCAGTCTTTGGTCCCCCATGGTGGTCCTATCTATGAGCTTCCCACAGTTCCAGTATATGCCTCAGTTGAGGATTTTGCTGCGTCAGAAGAAAAGGCGGGGTGAATTCACACTGTTCCTACTCAGACTTCCCAGATTTGAATCTCAGAGTCTACATGGTCTCAGCACTTCTGGGACGGTTACTATAGATGGTGTTTGGGCAATCCCTTCTGAAAGCTCTATAGCTTTCAGGGAGGTGGTCAATAAGATGACTGTAATGCCAGGATCACCTCCACTTCTGAGGTGGTTTGTCTCTGCACTTCCCCCAGGCTGTTGAGGGCAGCAGGTAGTTGAACTGGTATATTAGGACCATCCCAGGGGCCAAGAGGCCAAAGCCACCAATAGCAGCGTTTCCATCTTCCACGGGCGCCATACTAGGGTTGCTCAGGGCACACTCGTGCTGGTCTCACCCCCTCCCCCCCCGGCTTCTCCCTCAACCCCGGCCAGCTTGCGACCCTACTCAGATCACCAGGAAAGCAGCATGAACAACCAGGGGAGAGGCAGTGTCTGTGCAACGTCCTCGTTGTTCCACCAGGGGGTGGTAGCCGTCATTGCCCCCAGGCCTGTAGGGGAAACCATTTGGGGTGAGGGTCCCTATCGCCCCACAAGTGGCTGGGCACCACCATTTTGGCGGCATACCACGCCCCTCAGTACCTCATGCATTTCACCTTCCATGTGGCAGGCCAGTGTGCAGGAAGTTGGGTATCCTACTCTCCAGAGCCACCTTGGGGGTTTAGGTGGTGATGACTTGCAGGATAATGTAGGATTAAGATGCCAGAGCACTGTTAAAAGGTGTCTGCCATGTTGGCTGTTTAGAACAACTATTTTTAAAAGTAGCAAAAAATATAATTCAATAGTGAAGTTGGATTTTAAATAAAAGTTAAGTATAAGTAACTTTGAGAAAGTTACCTTTTTGCTGCCTGAAGGTCTTGAAGGCAATTGCTCTAAAACTTCTTTCAGCCAGGCAAGAGCATTTGAAAGGGTGTGAAATGCCTCCCAGGAGCAAACAAACAATAGACTAACCTGAACTGTCAGAGATGACTCATCCGAGTCTCACAGAATATGCGTGGTGGAGGTATGAGCATCCTTTTTCACATTAGTGCCAAACCCTGCTGGAGTGTCATATCCTGCCTCACAGAAAGCTAAGTTTCCAAATAACACTAACAGAACAGATTGTCAAGACAATTCTTGTGTATACACTGTCTGGTGGCTAGAAAAACGCTCTTCTACTGTACTTCTTTTTCTAGGCTTATTGTGCTTAGAGTGGCAACCTAAAACTGGATTTTAGTGTGAAATCGGTAGGAACACTGGGATGGCTAAAGATTTTCGCCATCTTGAAAATGCCCAAAATGGGTAGAGTTGGCTCTGGAACTTATAACCCCCGTTTGGTCACGGCAAGGCCAGAAGTTATTTCCACCCACTAGCTCATGTCAGGCATAAATGTGGAGCCTTCAAGCATACATTTCATAACACTGCTGGACCTGAAAAAACCCAGCAGAGAACTGGACTGTGAGAGGAGTCATGAAGAACTGGACCTGCTCCATCTTGTACCCAGGGCAGAGAACTCCATGGGTCATAAGGATGACTTCTTGTTCAAGCTACAGGTATATAACAAGAGACCTTTCCTGCAACTGCCCTGCTGACCACTGGCAACTGGACCTTGCTGTTGGTCTCCGCCTGACACACTATGAGACTTTAAGTGATCCCCCTCCAGTTTTCGGAGGCTTTAGAAGTATACTCCTGTGGTGGATTGGGACTTTAAGGAGTTACGGCCTTACATACTTTGGAGGTCAGGCTGTCCTCCACCAGGGGAACTGAGTAAATTTCTCCATCATCCCGACGGATGTCCTGACAAGCAAATTTAGAAATGATCGCCAAGTCTGTGATCATTTATGAAGCACTGAAATTGAACTGGTGTCACAGCATTTCCTGTTAATGTTTTGTCAATATGGAGGAGCTGTCCATATAATTCTGAAGTAGAATTTTGTTTTTGAAAACAAAATGCTCCTGTCCCCAAGAGAGTTAGCCCCCATGGCGAGGGGGGCATTAGACAGTATTCAATGCCACTTACCGCCATGGTTTTCCTGGTGGTGTTGGGCAGTGAAAACTGACCTGCATGTCTGCCAATCTCAATTAGGTTGGTGGGCATGGAGGTCAACCTCTGACGTCCCTTGCTCTGTTGGGCAGTCAGTGGGGTGTGACCACAGCAGAGACGGAGTTGTCTCCGCCATGGTTACACCAAATGTCTGCATGCATTAAATCGGGCGAGCTGACCATTATGCTGGTGGTAAGAATACTCCATCACCTTTGCAACAGAGTATCCTTATTGCCCACATATAAATCAGCCCCTAAGACAGAAAGTAATATCATTGACCTGGACGAACCTGGTTGGTTTATGCGACTTGCGCATTCTCAGTCAGCCACAAACCCTCAGCCTCAAATTGTGCCCAGGTCCCAGTCTACTGCAACCACTGACTATCACTGGTGCTTTGTGCTTCTTGTTCTTATTCCTACTTTAGAAATGTAAATGTCATAACTTGTTCCTCTTATTAGACTTTTGTGTTATTTTGTTTATTGAACTTTACTCTATTTTTATAACTTGGTTTGAGATTTTCATTGTTTTGCACTGCGACTTTCAATTATGGTACTGCATAAATAATTTACATATTACTCCAAGTTAAGTGTGTCTGCTCTGTGCCATAACTACCAGGGGGTGGAAGTCAGGTTAATGTAGTGACTTTGAGGGTTCACCTGTCAAGGGTTGTGATTGTTCCTTGAGGTAGACAGCCACTGTACCCACTAAATAATCCAATCTCTTTCAGGCGGCATAAGTGTGGGGTTGTAGTCTTACCCCTCTTCATTGGACCAAGCATAGTTCTATGAGTGTAGAAGGCATGAAAATATTAGGTACATTGGTTAGGAGTTTCCTAACAGTTGGGCGTGGAACTAGTAAACATAATTCTACACAGGAATTGGCTGCAGTCTGCAATTATAAACAAACTGACAGAATAATGTGTTTAAATGGTCCTCTGCAGAGATACAATTTAATGACCACAGAAGGATAATCAGGATATTGTATATTCTCATTATGTTACCGTTGTCTGTTGTCATTAAATTGTTATCTCTACATGTAAGTCCATTCTTTAGTCAGTTCCCTTATATTTGTGAAGGTTGGGGCCGCTCCTAACTCCTACGCATTATGGCGCTCCACCACCTTGATGACACAGCCTTCTGGCCCGATGCCTCTCCTATGATGTAAAATTATAGCGGAAGCTGTAGAAAATTCACTGTGAAGTACTTTTGCTGTTGCTTGTATTAAACATATGACAAAAAATAACAAATGCATTGATTGACGATAAATACTAACTATTAGAAATTTCCTAGAAAAGAGGTTTATGTATGAGTTTACCTGCATTTTCTTTTTTTCCAGTGCTACAGTTGCACTTTGTGGTCTAGGAGTCATCAATGAAGTGCCAATGGGTCTGACACTTGTCAACTGAGTTATACATTGTTTATCTGGAGGACACCTCATGTCTGGCTTTACCCAAGCCTGCAAGAAACAAGGAAACATCAATTTCAAATAATGTATTTCACAACACTGTCATAACAATTTACACATCACACACACTTTTTTTGTGCATTTCACCCTCATCTGTTTAAGGTTAAATTCAGCTGGTGAAGGTTCTCTCTCTAAACTTGAGCGCATCATGGAGGCTTGGACACAAGTATGGGCACATGAGCCTTTTTCCTGTTCTACATATGGTATTGCATGCCCAGAATATCTGCACTCAAAGCCAAAACTTGCAAAGAATAAATGGAATAAGGAGAGCGTTCAGGGTGATTAAAAGTAATGGTAGGGGGTAAGGTGTTATTACTTAATATGCCTAAATATTAGAAGTTCTTATTCAAAATCCATTAAAATAAACTGAAAAAATAATATATGGCAATGGGTGCAATTGGATCACTGGGCTTGTCTTTTTTTCTTCCCCAAAGTAGTGTGTATGTTTTGTTCAGAATGTCAACAATGTGTGTGTTGCTTCCTTTGTGTCTATGCTCCATGTCGAATATACGGAAAAACAACAAAGAGGCAAATGTGTAACCCAGAGGCCTGAGTAGTATACTTGTGACAACAAAAGGATTAAAGTAAGGGATAATACAAATAAAAGTCATTATCTGAACCATTCAGGGAAGCACAACAAATTTTCTCCAGCAAGCACTAAAGAGAACCAATGATGCAAAAAATAGCACTGTATCATCGGTGACAGGCAAAGTAACAGTGAACTTGATTTTACGCATTATTTAAATACCGAAACAAGCATTGAACAATGAGAGGGTGCTATGCACAACAGGATAAAGTGCAGTGCTGGTTGCATCACATATAACCCACACAGCTTGTATAGCTGACCAAAATTACAAGAATTGTTTTAATCCAGGCCAATGCATGTATCCAGTAGGGCCAATGTTAATGTTTTGACCAACACTAATGAAGATGATGCAACAGGATGTTCATGAGGACAAACGTCTAATACATGATAATTGCTACCTTTTTTTTTATTTTTTATTTTTTTAGAGAAGGCGCAAAAAAAAAATGGACTGGGGAAGATATCAATAGAACATCTGAGGCTGCTAAATCTATGTTCCGAGCTGGTATACTTATTTTTTCGGTGACACACGTAATGTAACCCGGTCCAAGAAAAGGGTCCCGAAAAATGTTTTTATTGCACTCTTGTTTTTTGGCTAACTATACACCAATATGCGTGACACTTGAGACACAACAATCCCTGTACGGCCACTTAAGTGTTAAATCTACCTATTAACTCTCTTGTTCCGTGACTGTTTCTTTATATAAAAAATATTTGATGTATACCTAGCAAGCATTTCGTTTGTCAAGGTTGATACAGTGGTATTTTTTTTTTGCATCCTTGATTTCTCATGCAGCAGCGGTGCAGAACATTTGTTGGGTTATTAAATACTGTTTTACCTTACAGGTCTCCTTTTCTTGTTACAAGTGTATTTGATGTGTGTTTTCATGGTAGAAGTATACCCTTGCCGTAAGTCAATAACTTTATATCTTGTGCAGAATGATGTCATACCAACTTGTACGAAATGGAAAGAACAGCAAGCAGACTGTTTGAGTCACTTACTAATGAACTTACTACATGTGTAGATTTCTTGCATAGGGTGTCACCTTCAACATACCTCTGGATCAGGTAGAACATGTGCTACATTTTGTCAGTTGAGCCAAAAGATGGTGGCTCACAAGCTTGGCTCCCAGCCCGTTCAGCATAATACATCAGTAATTCTGTCTTTGCAAATGCCATTCATCGTCCAGTCGAGGTGACTGAATAACTAGAACCCACTGGGTACAAACGAGGCTGAAGAAACTGCAGAACTGCTGAGGAAAAAGATCAGTCACATAGAGCAATGGCCTATTTTTCCATGCAACCTGGAAGCAAACAAAGCGGAGTGGTGCAGCCTTTTTGGGGTAGAGTCTGGGAAGCTTTGGATGAAACAAGTTTGTGGAGGGTCCTGAAAGGCAAGACCTCTTCCATGGATGGGTTCACAGGGAGAGAAGACATGTTCAGCACCAGAGACAATGGTGAGGAGCCAGGGAATTGGTGGGAGCTGAGAAGGCAGACAGAGATGAGCAGCTTGGTAGTGGTATGTGAATCTCCAACGGCAAGATAACAGTAATTAAAGTACTCTGTGGTAAGAATGAAGCCAGAAGGTCATGGGCAAATGGGATGGAGGCATAAGTGTTCAAAGGAACATTGTAATTATAGTGCAGGCTCTGCACACAGACAGGACAATCAACCACATTCTAAAAACAGTCGTGGGCACCCCTTGTTGTAAGAAAAAGCTGACTCCAAAAACTACCCGTAGGTACCAGAAGATGGGCTGGAGGGGAGGCTGGGGTAAAGAGGCTTCACCTCAAGTGGTACAGGGTGGACAGTACACGGCAGCCTGCATTAAAACAATGGGGCACTAAAGAGAAAGAGCAGCCAATGTAGCAGGAATTGCTTCACAATGAGCATGTTAGGCAGGGGACTGTCTACACTGGGGTTACACACTGTACCTTGTGCTCATACTGACTTGTGTAGGCAACCACAGGTATGTCTGCACACCACAGTTGGGAGTAACTATGGTGACAAAGCCCTGACAAAAGAGCAATTGTTAGGGACAAGGGGCATTAAAATGGAGGAACAGAAAAGACACGAAAATTGCTCCTTCTGGGACCAACCTTTAGCAGAGAATGCTGAACAATACATACTCAACAGTCCCTCTGATACGTCCCCAGTTGCCTGGGAGATGAGACCCTGGGGATAGTGTTGGTCACGGTCTGAGGCTCTAGGATGGCACTTGATCACAAAACAGATACCGCCATACTGGATATAACTCTTTTATGTGCACATTTCTGAAAAGCTTCTGACAAAGTGAAGCAACATGTAGAAGAACAAGAAGAGACATGAAGCTAATGCTCCTGAGATATGTGACGTAATATCTTACTACCTACCACAGAAGCTGGGGAAGGTACATTTCAACAGGTTAGGTGAATAGATACCTAGATTTTCAGATGGAGTATTAATAACTTGGGAGCTAGGTGGTTGAATTTTAACTAGACTATGAGCCCGGAGCTGGACATATCAGCGATAAGATCCCAGGGAAATCACATACAGTATAGACAGAGCTGATGTTGAAATCAAAGACAAAGGAGTAAAGGAGTGCCTAACAATCACAACTGATAATTATTTTAAAGAGAATATGGGTGCCCTCCAATCAAAGGTCATTCTTTGGTAGGTATTTAAAGTTGTGGCCAGGGGACAGGTGATGTCCAAGATTATAGGGAATAAGAGGGCTACAGTTAGAAAGGCACAGCAAACAGATACACAACAACACATACTTGGACCCCCAGAGGAGTCAAATTTCAGACAGACTTCCTACAAGAAGAGTAGGAATGGGTTGGCCGAAAGTGCAGCATGAAAAAGACTCCTATATACCCAGCATAGACTATATGAAGTCTGCAATAAGGTTGGAAAATTATTAACCTGCTCTGAAGACATGAGGTAGCCCAGAAATGGGTTAGAACAGTGGCTCCCAACCTGTGGACCGAGGCCCTTGAGGGCCCACAAAGCCTCTTCAGGGAGCCCGTGACTGCTTAGTAAATTAAATAATATTAACAGAATAATAAAGTGTATATAAATAAAGTGGCTAAATGTTCAATTGAAAACATACTGTAAATGTCAAGGAATTTGAAAGTGGAGGCTAAAAATTAAATTAGTATCCTCAGTTTGATTTGTGGGAGCATTGCAGGTGCACCAAACAGAATATAGCAAGGATGATGTATGGCTTCAGTTGAATTTAGAAAAGCTCCGACCTTCGTATTAACATTATTATTTTTTATATTTGTTTGTAAATTAAAAAATATATATGTTATCATTTGTTTATGTGTTTGATGAATGCTTGTTTCCATATTTTTTGTGCATTGTTTTACGTTTCTAATCATCGACAATGTTTAGGCCGGGTCCCCGGCTTCCAGTAATGACTCAGTGGGAGGGATTGGGGGGGGGGGGGGGGGTCACAAGGGGTCCCCGGATTACAGTAATTATTCAGTCGGGGTCCCCGGCTTCCAGTAATGATAAACCAGGGGTCCACAGAAGTCCAAAGACTGGGAACCACTGGGTTAGAAGTTAGGTTATTGGTGGGAAGATAGTGACAAGATAAGAGATACATCTGAGTATAGAGATTATGTGTTGTCCAACACTTAGAATCAGTCTACCAATCTAAAAATTACAGCTATTTTGGGGGGGGCACTGATGGGTTATATACAAGACCTTCCAATCAAAATACAGGTCAAAAACATTTGGTGAGGCTAGAGGCAGATACTGTAAAAGAAGAGATTACTGAAGACCATTCCAATATCAACACCAGAAATGCCCTGGGCCGCACCGGTTTCCAGGCTGAATTGTTCAAGTATCTATCAAGCAAAATTACAGATCACATAAAAAATATGGTTGATGAAGCCTAAAGGGAGGGGGGGGCATTGTTTTACTGGCTTTGAGATTCACCACAATGGTACAAATTCACAGCCAAGCAAATACCCAGCAGACTCTGCCTCATACAGGCCTATATCGATTTTAAATATTGAGGCAAAAACACCAGCCAAAGTCTAGCCAACTGATTATATACTGTACTTGAAACGTTATTACATCTAGAGCAGCACATGTCTGTGCCACAAAGAGCCATTAGGCATAATCTAAGAAGAAAAAACAGTTTCCTATCTAGATTACATGTACTGAGAGAGCTGGGGTTGACTGCCAGATGCTAAAAAAACAAGCATGAATGTCCTATTTAGTGATAGTTCTTAAAAAGATGGGATTTGGCCCAAAATATATACCATGGGTGAAACTATTATACACTGAATCAGTGCCAGAGTATGGGTAAATGGTACCATATCTCAGGTGTTCCCTTTGAGGAGGAGCACAAGGCGGGGATGTCCACTTTCTTCCTCCTGTACACCCTGACTATTGAGTCAGGTCTACATTTTAACTGGGCTAAGTTTATTCTGGACTCACAGGTGGACTGATCCCCACAGGAGGGAATGTACTGCCTACTTAGGACAGACAGCAAAGGCTTTTGATATCTAGGAATCTGATAACACAAGACAAGGGCAATTTTATAAACATCAACATACACTGGAGAATATATATATATATATTTTGGAATGGATATATGCTGCTGTTAGTGACTCTATGGTAGGTATTCGGGTATGGGGCAGTGGTGAACATGCTAGTGCACTCTACAGTGGTAGACCTCCTAATACATGGTTATGTCACACAAGTACAGTGGTTAAAAATGGTAGCAGGTTAATCGTAAGATAGGATGAGAAAGGAAGAGATAATAACTTTGTAAACCCCATTAGGGGATTTCACAGTTCTGGGAGAACTTCTGGCTCTTGAGGGGTTCCAGAACTGAAACCTAATTGGTATCTCAGAGTTGGGAGATGTGCAAGGACCAGATGGTATCCAAACAAAAACTAACTCAAGATAGAATATTATCTACACGACTCTCAATGTTTTAGAAAACTACAAATGAAACAAGCACTGACCAAGCAGGCCATACATGCACAGGAGATTAAAGATGAATCCTCAACTGAACATAGGGTGCTTGATATGCCAGTAGAAATGGCCTTATTCAGGATCTGGTGAGATGTTTCTGTGCCAAACTACACAAGTATTTTCTGCAGTTTGGCGATGACACTGGAGAGGAAAAACAATACTAGACCTGGAGTCCTGGGCCAAACGTATGTATTGGTGGATGAGTGATGGGAAATGGTTATATGAGGCATAATAATGCCCCAGAAAGTTCAAAAACATATAGGGCTCATGGAAAGAATCCAGATGTTTGCAATAGTTAGCAGGTTCAAAGAGGAAAAGTGGGGAAGATATCTGACAGGCATATTACACAGAAGGAAGTTATAAATGTTGAATTGACTGTACAGATCAGATGGACGTTGTGATGACCAAGAAAGAATTTGCGCTGAAAGTGCAGAAAACTAACTTTTTTCCCTATGCATTGCTAAAACAAAATGTGTCTGAAAAAGAAACATGCTTCATACATAAATACTTTATGCTTAGAAAGCATTTTAATTGCAAATAATACTATGATAGATTTATTGTAAAAAATTGAAATATTTTAGAAAATGGAATATGTTACATTTACAATTAATGTGCCACTATGGTACTGTCCTATGACTTTATTTCATGCAAAAAGATATCTTAGTGTTCAAGTACACCATTTTACTCTCTTGTACATGATGGAATTTCTTACCTCAGAAGGTAGGTCTGTTATCCCAATGCTGGAGAAAGGTCTTGTTGTTCTGAACCTGCTTTCTCTGCCACTGGTCAAAACTCCTAAATCAGGAAACTCGTCATCATCCTAAGAATGAAGAGAGAACAGGTGAAGGGCTTTCAGAAATTTCTAAAATCAGCCATCACCTTAAAGAGTTGCAGATGCAAGTGAAAAAATAAAACAGACCATATTTATCCAAAACGACCCCTTCTATACTGTCAGGCCAACACATGTTACCTTTATTGTGTATGTACTAAGTTATTTTATTGCATAGTTCAAATTAAATTGGCAATGTGGCTCACACCTTTTGAACAACTCCAATGGAATAATTATTGTTATTACAATTATTGTTGTTAATACCATTATTATTGTATTAGTGTATTTCTTTTTAACAATTACAGCGCAATCAAGAATTCCTCATAATGCTAACAAAAAAATACAACATAGAAATACTTTCAGTTCTACATATTTTTAAAGAAAATACAGAAATAAAAGTGACCTAAGAAGTGATCCTAACCTTAGATGTGTCACTATATAAGGACAGTTACCTAGACGTAGAATGTAAAATCTTAGGCATAAAATACACATCTTGCCACGAGGACCACTGTAGTCACTGACTTGGTAAATCAGCCTGCTTATTCAGTAGTAAGTTCCAATACTTTGGAGGGTAGTGACGTTTAATATGCTAACCCAAGACTAAATTGAAAACATCACAGGTGACCAGTGACATGGCAAATGTGAAACCCATGACAAGATACCAAAATACTGTATTTGTTAAACAAATCCTGAAGGCAAGTCAAGGCACAATGAGGTAAAAGAATGATTCGATCATTGAACATTTTCGGCCTATAAGAGCTAGTGCAACACACGGGGATTTAAGAGATGGTTACATACCAGTATGAATAGGAGATTTTATTTTTAAGCTCTAGTCAAAAAGTATCTTGTAAATTTGTTCCTTGTTGACTGACTGGATTTGAAAACCATTAACAGATGGGATCCCCCGCTCACCATGCTCTCTCCTTAAATGGCTCTGAGATTACAAGGTCATTGCTGATGGTTTCCTGGGATACATGACAACAATGGGAAGTGCTGAAGTTGGAAATGGTGCAGTGTAAATAACTGTCCTGATATGCACTGGAAAGCCATCCAGACATCCTGGGAAGGGTTTGAGTTTGGGTGATAATCTACATGGAATACGCAGGGTGGAAATAACAGACACACAAATCTCAAATAAACCATCCTGTGGACAGCAGAGCTAGACAAATCTTACTGACTCAATTTACAGAGACCTAACAGAGTTGGAAAGTAGGCAGGTTACATCAATCTTGAATTATTGGTCTTCAGGCAGCAGTAGTGATATAATAAAACATTTAGCAATATAGGTGTTGTTACATAAGTCAAATAACAACCACACTCATACGTGTTACCTGGTACCACGGAACACATTTTGCAATGAGATCCCAAGCTAAAGCACAAATTATTTCTAGAATACTACATTTTAAATATACTTAAAAACGCAACCACTTTGTCCGTAAAAGTTTCTGAAAATATGTATATTTTGCTATGAAATGTAGACTTTTAATTAAGTTAGAGTCCCAAACAAAAGCTTGTTAATCTTATGAACAAAATAAAATTTTTGTTAAAAAATACCAGGTTTTCAATTTTAGTAAATAGCTTTTTGGTCACCAAACACTAGATTGCTATTTTCATCAAATGCTCTCACGTACTATTAAAACACAAATGGCACATTGTGATTTAAATGACCATATATTATCAAATTACAGGCATCCTAAAGCAGAAATTTCCACCCAGATTGTTCCAGGAATGCCTACAATACATCAAAGATAGGAGATTTATGCAAGGATTCTATTACAGTATTTGTCACCACATTTATGACAAGAATTAGCACCACAGGTTATGGGTTAATGTCATGCCAGTGACAGCCACACATTTCTCACAAACGTAGGCATAATTAACCATGGATAGTCAGACTTTTGTCAATAGCGCCCACAGTATGTCAAAGCTGGGCTAATAGTATGCCAGGGAAAGCTAAAATGATGTGAAGAATGCTCAAAATATGGCAAAGATGGGCTTCTATCAAGTCAGGGACAGCCAAAATGCTGTTGTATATGTGCACACAATTTATCAAGGACAAGTCATTACAGTGCCAGGGCCAGTAACATGGCCACATTATAGAGGAGTTGCAAAATGCAAGGGTGAGCATTAGGTTGCCAGAGCCTCATATGCAGCCACGCATAGAGGCAGGAAAATACACCTGGAAATGTTAATCACACACAGAGGCACAATCATTCTTAAACTAGCTCACAAATAAATTCACATATGTGTACACATTAACATGCACACCGCTCCTAGGGCCCTGTCTCTCACTAGACGACAGGGTAGGTGCTATGATCCTAACTTCCAGCTCCATCATGATGATTGTAGTAACAAAGACAGGGAGCAACGTTTGGTCTGTCCCTCCTAGATTCTGTCTCCTTTTCTCATTGGCTCATTTATTTGGGTGCCACTACTGCATGACCTGGTTGTGGTTGAAAAACTCATGATGATTTAATCCAAGCCCATATTTGACCAAACTATACAAGAAATATTTTCTCTTACAACATACTGCACAGACATATGTAATGCTAAATATGGTGCTAAGATCAAGTCATTTGAATCTAGAACAGTTTCAAATTTTGGTACCGGTAAATAACTTAGTTAGAACTTAGAACTTTTGGAGTCACATGTGGTGCTTAGTTTGTAAAGCTGTGTTTTCCAGCTCAATAGCTCAATGACTTGGATTTATGCAGCTCTGTCTGACATTGCCAATGAAGGACACAATTTTTTTTCCAGATCAAATGAGTAAAGCTCTATTTGGACTTTAACATCATAACTGAATGCATTGCATAAGCCAATATGTAACAGTGAATTCTGAGATTTCTTTGCTTTGGCTACGGGACATAAAGAAACAGCAACTGTTGAAATTCATAATGTCTTTTACCTGGTAGTAAATGAAATGTCTTTATGCCAGAAAGAGCGAGGACAAATCTAATTGTGATCAACATGGAAACAATATAACCTTCAGAATAAACTTCAGTTGAGTGTGCAAGATCACTGTTATATATCTGCAAGAGCAGAGGTGGCACTGTACGCACACGATTCTCACTATCTCCCTACAGCGAGGTTAACTGAAACACAGGAAAAAACATTCAGAGTACGATATTGAAGCTAACAGTGGGTTGGTTCAGGAGGTTGCATTAGTCAATTAGTCAATCAGCCACTATATACTTTATTTAGTTTAAACAAACCACAAAAGCAACAAATAACTGCATCGTCTTGAAAACAACTAGCAGTATATAAAATCAAACTTCTATAAAATTACACATATAAATAAATAGTTCCTCCAAAACTTAATACATACGGTCATGTTCATTACACGGCTCATTAGCAGTTATTCATCTAAAATTTTTTCCTAATTTTAAGAGCATTCCGGATGAACTTAATCACAAACAGACAAATGACATCAGGTGGGCAGACTTCTCCAAATGGGAATGGATTTGAATCGAGTGACTAGGTGATATCTGGAGAGACCAACCCCTTATAACATTTGAGACTCTTTCACAGGACTATGAACTAGCTAAGACTGAAAGGTACAAATATCTTTAGCTCGACCCTGCTCTGCGTTGCTGTACTGTAGAAGGAGAACAACTACACGCTGCCACCCCACTTGAAGACAGACTGCTTAGAGACATATACCAGACAAGGCTCTCCGAGTAATTTACAGGAAACTAGTGAATAATTCCCCTGACCCAATGGTGTCCCTCAGGGAGGCGTGGTAAAGGTGCCTGAGTGGGTTGGATGATGATGATTGGACTGAAGCAATGTAGAGCCCACGGGAGATAGCAATCTGAGCAAGGTTTCGGCTCAGACAATTAAGAACCCTACACAGATACTACTGCTCTGGAACATTCCTGCACAAAATTAAAAAGGCTGTAACACCCATAAGCCTTCGAGGCTGTGGGCAGGAGAGTTTCTTCTTTCATATCCTATGAGCATGCTCAGAGATGCAAGCAATCCTACAGGATCTCTCAAGTCCTGGAGTATACCATCCCCATCAATGACAAGTGGACCCTACTGCAAATAAAGGGAGATGAACTATGGGCAAAACACTTGAAAATCTGGGCGACACTGGTGGTGGGGGTCTCCAAACAAAACATTGCCCAGGCATGGGGCAAGCCTAGTGCTCCGTTACTAAGGGATTATGAATCAGACCTGGAGTGGTGTCAGAGGGCAGAGAAAGTGGTTAAACAGAGCCAGGGATGCTAAAAAAAAATGGAAGAGAGTCTGGGGTCATTGGTGGAACTTCAGGGGCTTCTTGGACATTGGTTGATAATATCAAACAATAAGTGGCACTCGTGGGGATGCTGCGATTGCCATTTTCCACCTGACATAAATACAGGTTGTAAAAACGCCTTCCTATCACAGATCATACATTCCTCTGTAGATGGTAACTACTGCCACTGTTACCTTTTCTATGCAAATGTCTACTGTATTAGTGTATACATGCTGTACCTTAAGCTCTGTTTAAATAAAAAGAGTTTAAAAACAAATGACATCAGAAAAAAGCTGTTGTAAAAGAATAACTGCAAGTCCGGGCTAGCTCAAATTGAAATTGTGTAAAATTGGTAATAAATGTGGTTTCCTAGGGAGGGCGTAAAATCTGCAAAAGAGCATAAAATGTGCTCTGATAAAACCAGTTGTCGCATGGGTATCTACGAGGCTCTAAAATCCATGAGCCACACTTTAGGAAAGAAACTAAAAGGTGCACTGTATTTTGCCTAGTGCCACTGCAACAGCATGATGAGTTGGGGGATCAAGTAGAAGGCTCTCCTGAGAAGCTGTCAACAGCAGTGGGAGATGACACCCCTGGATTTGTGCCCCCTGCTAAACCAGGGAGTAGTGTCACGGGCTGACCGTAGAGGAAAGAAGGGAGGAGAAAGAACTCAGACTGTAGTTGGCAACATAAAACATGGAGGCAGAGGAGAGGAAAGCTCAATCCATTAATCAATCAATCAATCAATCAGTTTGTGTAAAGCGCGGCTACTCACCTGTGAGGGTCTCAAGGTGCGGGGGGAGGTGGAGGGGCCTTATCGGAAGAGCCATGAGCCACGAACCTGAGAGAGAAGCAAGACAAGCTGAGGCTGAAAAATCCTTGGATGAGAAGAAACTTATCTTGGCTCATGAACTGAGTATCAAAGAGCTGGAGCTCAAGTCTAAACAGTCTGAGACCACAGTGATAGTGGCAGCATACTTACAGGACCTGCTGGAGACAAAAAGGTTTGTATGCCCAAGAATTTGGTGCCAAATTATGTGGTGGGAGATGACACTGATAAGTGGTTTTCTGCTTATGAAGTTGCACTGAGAGCACATGGGGTTCCTGAGAAGCACTGGGAGCGGGCTTGTGGAAACTCGTGCCAGCACGTGGGAGGAACACACTTCTTACACTAGAGGTTGGGGACCAGGCAAATTATGCCCCTATGAAGGCCATTTTGATTGCCAAATTTGGACTGACCCCTGAAAAGTATTGCCAAGGATTGAGGGAAAGTAACAAGCTCCCTAACCAAATACTGGGTAGTCTTTATTGATGTTTGCAAGTAAGGCACTGAATGGCTGGGTGCAGGGCAGTAACGTCAGTGATTATGTTGGGTTGTACAATTTAATCCTGAGAGAGCATATCCTCAGTATTTGCTTTACAGAGTTGCACCAGCACCTAGTTGACAGTAAGCTGACTGTTCCCAGGAAGCTTGCTGAGAAGGTGGATCTCTGGGCTAGCACCAGAGTGACCAAAAAGGTATTTGGAGGGGAGGGGTGGACACTCACAGAGGTGATCAGGGTTCCCGATAGAAGAAAGGGAGAGGAAAACTTAAAAATAAGGAGTTCTCAAAAGGCCCCCAAAATAATTCCCAAGGGAATAGTGGTAACCAGTCCTAGAATGATTCTAAAAAGAAAGGGTTCTTTGACCATAAGACGCGGAGGTTTGTACCCAATGTGCAGAGTGCTCCAAGTATGCTCACTCGAAGGGTGACTCCAAATGCCCAAAGAGGGCACAGCCCCCACTGGTGGGCAGACATCTGGGTTGGCTAGTGTAGCGCTTGGGGAGGAGGTAGTCCCAGTTAGTTTTGAGGAACAGACAGAGGTAACCCTAGTGTCCCTAGGGGATACAGAAATGGAGGCAAAAACCCACATGCCTTCTTATACTTCCAAGTATAGGCAGTGGGTCATCATTAATGGGCAATGGGTGGAGGCTCTGCGAAACACAGGAGCCAGCATGACTACTGTCAGGGGTCAGCTGGTGTCAGCAGAGCAGGTCCTACTGAACACATTCCACCAAGTCATAGTCGCTGACAATCGAGAGAGCCATCTACTTGGGGCTCTGGTTTTCTTTGAGTGGGAGGTCTCTCTGGTACTCTGAAAGTAGCAGAGACCTGCCATGCCTGTAGATTGTCTGTTAGGCAATGACCTAGAGCACACTACCTGGAGGGAGGTATCACTCAGGTCTCACGTGGAGATGATGGGATTGCCTGAGTGGGTCTGCATGACCACACGGTCCATGGCTGCCCGGGCGTGAAGTCACGGGCGTCAGGAGCCTGGAAGAATGGCCCAGACAGCTGCTAAGAAGAGGGGCAAAGAGCACAGGAAACAGGTCCCAGAAGTTCCCATGGTGGAGGTTGAGGGGGTTCCTGAGGCAGGGGCCCCAGAGCCAACCGGGGAGGACATTGCCGCCCTAGGTGACTTACCTGAACTTGCTGGCTGGCAAGTTGAGGGTGGGCCCACCAGGGCGGCATTCTGCAAAGTGCAGATGGAGTGTCCCACTCTTGAGGGCTTGAGGCAACACACCTCAGCCCATGTAGCAGGTGAAGCCTTTGGGGATCATCAAATTTACTGGCAGAATTATCTCCTACATAGTGAGCCTAAGGCTCCGGGTACTGGGGCAGCACATGTGCTGGTGTTCCCTCAGTGTTACCGGGCCTTTCTACTGGGTTTGGCTCATGACATTCCCCTGGTAGGACATTTAGAGCAAGACAAGACCTTTGCCAGGCTTGTCACCCACTTCTATTGGCCCAGGATGCAGACAGCCTCAGATACATTCTGCAGGTCCGGTCACCTGCCAGGCCAGTGGGAAGACAGGGAAAAAGATAAAGGCTCTCCCAGTCCCACTCCCTATTGTTGGCACCTCCTTTGAAAGGGTGGGCCCTAGCCAACAGATTTATCCTGGTTTTGGTGGATCATGCCACCCGCTACCCAGAGGCAATCCCTCAGAGGACGGAGGCTGCCCGGTGGTGACCAGAACTCTGATGGGGATCTTCACCCATGTGGGGTTACCCAAGGAGATAGTGTCTGACATAGGCACTAACTTCATGTCTGCATACATGAAGTCCATGTGGGATGCATGTGGTGTACCGTATCATCCTCAATCCAATGGTCTTGTTGAGAGATTTAACAAGACCTTGAAGGGTATGATCACAGGCTTGCAGGAGGCCAGCGGGTAGATGGGATGTCCTTTTACCATGCCTTCTCTTTGCTTATAGAGAGGTACCCCAGAAGGAGGTAGGGTTCAGTTCCTTTGAGCTTCTCTATGGATACCCCATTAGGGGACCCTTAAGCATTGTCAGGGAGGGGTGGGAGAAAGCTCTCAGGAACCAACCCCCCACCACCCCTGAGGATGTGTCATATTGGTACATATTGGCCCTCCACAACCAGATGCACCGCTTTTGGAAAAAGGTCAAGAGCAACTTCGAGGCCAGTCAAGAGGTTATGAAACGCTGGTATGACTAGAAGGTCACTCTGGTGGAGTTTCAACCTGGAGACAAAGTGTGGGTTATGGAACCAGTAGAGCCCAGGGCTCAGGAGCGTAAGGAGGTGGCCACTTACTTAGTGGATCTCCAGTCTCCTAGGAACCCCCTAAGGGTGCTCCATGTCAACAGACTGAAGCCTCATTTTGAGAGGTCTGAAATCAGTATGCTCCTGGTGACAGATGAGGGTGTGGTGGTGAAGAGTGAACCTCTCCTCGACCTCCTCTCTGAACAGGAGGGTGATGGACCAGTGGAGGGTGTCAATCTCTCTGACTCCCTGATCCTGGACCAGGGTGGTGATTGTTACCAGTTATTGAAGCAGTACTCCTCTCCGTTTTCCCTCACCTGTGGACTCACACACCTGTGTGTCCATGACAGTGACACAGGAGGCAGTCCTCTTGTAAAGAACAACATTTACAGCTTGTCAGACAAGGCCAGCATCAGGGAGGACGTTGCCACGATGCTGGCTCTTGCAGTGACTGAGACCTCCAGCAGTCCCTGGTCAAGCCCTGTGGTGCTGGTACCCATGGCTGCCCCACCGGGCACCAAACCAGAACTTCGGTTCTGCATGGATTACCGGGGTCTCAACTCTGTCACCAAAACTGATGCACACCCCATCCCCGAGCTGATGAGTTCACTGACAGGCTAGGCGCTGCCAAATTCCTCAGTACTTTTGATTAGACATCAGGGTACTGGCAGATCACCCTGACTGAGGGGGCAAAAGAGAGGTCTGCATTTTCAACACCTGAGGGACATTACCAGTTCTGGGTAATGCCCTTTGGCTTGAAAAATGCCCCTGCTACCTTCCAACGGTTGGTTAACGAGGGTCATGGTTGGAAAGGATGCGTTCTGTGCCGCCTATCTAGACGACATAGCTGTCTACAGTGCCAGCTGGAAACACCTGCTTCACCTCCAGGAGGTGCTCCAGGTCCTGCAACAAGCAGGACAGACAATCAAGGCCAGTAAGTGCCATATTGGGCAGTGTTCTGTGGTGTACTTTGGACACCTACTAGGTGGTGGCAAGGTACAGCCCCTCCAGGCCAAGATTGAGACAATCACAGCCAGGAAACCACCTAGAACTCAAACTGAAGTGAGAGCCTTCATAGGCCTCACTGGTTACTACCGCAGATTCGTTAAGGGGTATGGCACCATGGTGGCCCCCTTAACTGGGCTAACTTTCAAGGAGCAGTCTAGGTTGGTGATTTGGACCGAGGCTTGATAGAAAGCCTTTGATTTGCTCAAGAAAGCCATGTGCAAGGCACCCGTGCTAAGGGCCCCTGACTACTCCAAGGAGTTCATAGTGCAGACAGACGCTTTAGAGCATCCCACAGGGGAGGTCTTAGCACAGCTGAATGAGGAGGGCCTAGACCAACCAGTAGCCTTCATTAGTAGGAAGGTATTACCACAGGAACAGAGGTGGCATGCCAATGAAAGAGAGGCATTTGCTGTGGGCTGGGCACTGAAGCACTTGAGACCATACCTGTTTGGGACTCACTTCCGGGATCAGACAGACCACAGGTCCCTCAAATGGCTCATGCAGATGAGGGGTGAAAATCCTAAACTCTTGAGGTGGTCCATCTCCCTATGGGGGATGGACTTTACGGTGGGGCAACGCCCAGAGACTGATCACGCCAATGCTGATGGTCTTTCCACATTCTTCCGCCTTAGTGATGAGAGCTCCCAGGGCGATGGGTAGTTCTCCCCACTTTCAGCTGCCAGCCTCTTAGATTTGACATGTTAGACCTGACAGCCTTAGGGTGGTCACCCCCCAACCTTTTGCATGCCTCCCTCCACTTTTCTGACACTGATTGTGTTGGTTTTAGGACTCTGCGCCTTTTACAACTGCTACCCAGGGCTAATGTGCATATGCTCTCTCCCTTAAACATGGTAACATTCCTTCATACCCAATTGGCATATTTGATTTATGGATCAGTCCCTGGTAAAATGCACTACATGTCTCCAGGGCCTGTAAATTAAATGCTACTAGTGGGAGTAGCCCCTTAACCATGTCTCAGGCCTGCCATTGCAAGGCCTGTGTGTGCAGTTTCACAGCCACTTTGACTTGGCATTTAAAAGTACTTGCCAAGCCTTAAACTCCCCTTTTTCTACATATGTCACCCCTAATGAAGGCCCTAAGTAACCAACAGGGTAGTGTGCTATGTAGGTAAACAGCAGGACATGTAAGTGTGTGTTTTATATGTGCTCTTTAGTGAAAAACTCCTAAATTTGTTTTCCACCACTGTGAGAGGCCTACTCCTTTCATAGACTAGCATTAGGACTGCTTTTTTTTTTTTTAGAATATATTTTTATTAACATTTTGCTATTACAACGTTACATATTTATTCATTTCACATGCACTTTTATATCTGCTTCTTATTTTGTACTTTTTCGCTTATTGCTCAATCTTTATTAACAGTCGTTTTATTTCTCTTTATTCAACCAGTTACTCTTTTACTTATTCAATCACTTTTCTTTGTTACAGCTCTTTGTTCTGCATAAGCAATAGTCAAGCAACAGGTTTAAACCCCTTCTTCCTTGTAACTTGGAATAATGATATAGAGGGTTAGGTGCCACCCAATTGGGTGTGGGAGGAAGGAGGAAGAGGCGGGAATAAAAAAGAACAGGCCACACAGGGCCAACCATGCGGCTATGTGCAAATGATTTTTATAGTTGTTGAACTGAAGGTGCTATGTCAGATCCACTTTTTATTTTAATTTTAAGCAGGGGGTAATATCGACCCAGGGCGCAGGGACGCGCCGTGTAGGCGGAGGGGCACGCACACTGCCTATCATGTTCGATGGCGAGGTGGGGATCCACGGCCCAGCTGTCTTCAGGCCTCTACACTTAATGAAAGCCACGTGGGGGTCGGGTTTGTTCTGGGCGCCTATCTATGTGCTACAATCGCCTGGCTCCGACCTCGGCGTGGGTTGGGAGTCGCTGGTTTCTCTTGCTGGGTTCACCAATCTCCTAGTTATACTCTCCCAATTCGTCACTAAGTTCTCCCACCCCGGAGCTATGGGAACCCGGCGGATACTCCTGGCTTCTTCTGCTTTTAGGACCTGTAATTCAGCTCTAGCCCACGTTAATGTATCATTCTCCCAGACAGTCAGTAAAGGACAACCCGCAGCTTTCCAGCCCCTCGAGATTAGTCTCTTATATAGTGCCAGGGTGAGGTCCAAAAAGCGCCCCTTCACTTTTCCACGGAGTGCCGTTGGTCCAAGGCCCAGCAAGCACATCTCGGGGCTGGGTCTTAACTCAACCTCAAGCAATTCAGTTAAGGTAGTCAACATTTCCTTCCAGCCAGTCTGGATCACCGGGCAAGTCCAAACCATGTGGTCGAAATTCGCCCCACCCCCCCCGCATCTCGGGCAGGTCGCTGGAGATCCACCGTATATACGGAACAGCCTGTGGGGTGTGAGGTATGTTCTATGCAGGTAATTATATTGAAGGTACCTTAAGCGTGTATTACGGGACACCATCCGGGGGTAAGCCAGTATCTTTTTCCACTCTGAGTCTGTGAGTTCTCGACCAACCGTGCCCTCCCAGCCTCCTCTCAGTGAACGTAGGGGGTCTAAAGCTGCCTCAACCTGGGACCGATATATCTTGGTGATGAGACGTGTTTCCTCACCTAATGTCATCAGTGAGTGCAAGACCCCGTGTGTGTCAGGTTCCGCATTTGCCGTGTCCCAGTGAGCCCTAAGGGTATGTACCAGTCTCCCGTACAGTAGAAACTGTCCACCGGGAACACCCTCTTCCATCAAGTCATCAAATCCCCTCAGGACTCCCTCTTTGAAAAGTCCTCCCACTACTTCTATTCCCGCTGCTAGCCAATGACTGAGTCCCATACTTCCCGGCCCCCTCCCCCTGGGTTCTATAGCAAGTACTGCCAGCGGCAGAGCTGGAGAATACGGGTGACCAACTCCTACTCTTTTCGTGCATCTTTTCCAACATCCTATTGCCACTTTTATCATTATGTTGTTCCCAGGGAGAGTTATCTTCCTGTTTGCCATGTTTGCCGCAATCCACGCCGTATCAATCACTCCCTGGGCCGTATATAAATCCAATTGGCCCCGACCCGTAAGCCACCCGGCTATCCACTGCAATTGGGATGCAAGGTAATATGCCTCAAAGTCAGGTGCCCCCAGGCCTCCCGCTTGGGGAGGCCTGCAGATGGTCACGAGAGTGGTACGTCTTCGCCCACTATCCCAAATTAGTTCTCTAAGCAATGTGTTCAGATCACGGAACCATGCCCGGGGTATTAGCAGCGGTAAATTGGCAAAGTAATAGAGCAGTCGGGGGAGCATGATCATTTTGGATAGCGCCACTCTAGCCATCACTGACAATTTTAAAGAGCGCCAGAATGTTACTGATGATCTCAGCGAACGAAGCACTCCACCTAGGTTACCCTCTCTTAGGTCAGCCATACCATGGTAGATCTGGATCCCCAAGTATCTAAATGTACGCGGAGCCCATTTCAGGTCCACCGGGCACGCTATGGGGCGACCATATCCAGACGTCAGGGGGAACACATATGTTTTATTACGGTTAAGTCTTAATCCTGATACTAAACCAAATTCCTCAAGTACGTTCAGGGCCCAGGGGAGTCCACTCGCCCCGTCTCTAAGGTATATCAAAATGTCGTCTGCATATAGCGAGATAATGTGATCCCCTGGTCCCCACCGAATCCCTCTGCCCGCTCCTTCACCTCGCACCCACGCCGCTAAGGGTTCCATCGCCAACGCGAACAACAATGGGGACAGGGGGCATCCCTGTCTAGTTCCCCGATGCACTGGGTAAGCAGCTGAGACCGTCCTACCCGTCTTGACCCTTGCCAATGGGGACGAATATAACAGGTCCACCCAGGCAACCCAGCCACCACCCAGGCCCATTTTTAACATTGTCGCCCTCAAGTAATCCCATCTGATCGAGTCGAAGGCCTTTTCAAAGTCCACAGCTAGCAAGGTCCCGGCTGGTGGCTTCGCCTCATCAGGCATATGCATTATAGAGAAAATCCGCCTAAGATTCAAGGAGGTGCTGCGACCAGGAATAAAACCATTCTGGTCAGGGTGCACCAGGGTCGGCATAAGGGGCAGTAACCGATTAGCTAGTATCTTACTCAAGATCTTAAAGTCGCTATTTAGCATTGATAGTGGTCTAAATTCTGTTACCGATGGATCACTAATGTTTGTTTTTGGGAGCGGCACAACCAATGCTTCACGGAGCGTGGAAGGGAGCACCCCATTCTTTACCGCCTCCATATACATTTCCTTCAGTCTGGGAGTTAATAAGGATTTATACTTTTTATAAAAATCCATCGGAAGACCATCTGTGCCCGGGGTCTTCCCAGGAGCCAGCTGCGTGATTGCTTCGTTTATCTCTTCTACAGTCACTGGACCCCCCAGGCCGGCCCCGTCCTCCGGGCTCAAAGCCGGCAGAGACATCCGAGTTAGGAAACCATCAAGGATCCCCACCTCCAAGTCTGTGGGCTTCCTATACAAGTACGTATAATAATCTTTGAATGCGTCGTTAATGGATTCTGGACTAATTCTGCGTGTCCCACCCCTGTCCAATACACTTGCAATAGGACCACTATCACCATTCGGGCGCACTAGCCATGCCAAAAGTCTACCGGATCTCCCCTCCTCTGATTGCATGGATACCAAGTATCTTTGCACACTGTGGCATCTAAGACGCTCTTCTATTCGGGAGTGCTCCCTACGCGCACTCTCGTACTCTTCATCCGCTTGTCTTGTGGGGCCCTGTCTCAACTCCCCCTCGTGGATGACCTTCTCCAGTGCGTTTAGTTCTCTCTCAAGTGTACGTTTTATCCCCACTGACTGTCCCAGACAATGACCCCGCGTCCCCACCTTGAGTGTCTCCCACTCTATGCCTCTGGAGGAAGTGGATCCCCGGTTATCCTCTATGTGTTCCTCTAAGTAGCTTTGTACCCCCTCCCTGTACGCTTGGTCCTCCAAGGCCGACGGAAGCATTCTCCATGCCGGTATAGGAGGTCTGTCCCGAGATACATTCAATGTCATCAATAGAGGATTATGATCAGATATTGTGCGGGCAAGGTACTCCGCGTGGGTCATATTTCGGGCCAGCCCTGCTGTGCAAACTATTCTGTCGATTCTAGTATGTACCTGGTGGAGGCCCGAGTAAAACGAATAATCCCTGGCAACAGGGTGTTGTAGCCTCCAAGCATCCACCAGTCCCCAGGCGTCCAGCCACTCTGCTAGTTTTTTTGCTGCTTTAATTGATGTTGCTCCCTGCAGTGGGGGGTTAGACCTATCTAGGTCGATATCAAGCACTGCGTTAAAGTCTCCTCCTATTAGTACTTCCCCCGTGCATTGACGAGTGAGATGCCCAGACAGGCCCGTCATGAATAATGCTTGTTCCTGGTTGGGGGCGTATATACAACTCAGGGTCAACTGGAGCCCCTGTAGTTTCCCTTCTAGAATGACAAATCTTCCCTCCCTGTCTATGTTGGAGGAATCTAGCACAAATGGAACTCCCGCTCTAATCCAAATTAGGGTTCCTCTTGCGTAAGCTGAATATTCTGTGGCAAATACCTGACCCCTCCATCTCCTCCGTAATTTCTCCCCCTCTCCGGGCGCGAGGTGAGTCTCCTGTAGCATAGCTATATGCACCCCTCTTCTTTTTAAAAAGGAAAGAATTCTATGTCGCTTACTCGGAGTGCCCATCCCCCTAACGTTCCAGGTCATAGTGTTGTAGCCCCCCATCGTATTCTTAGAACCCGTTGTACATGGAGTCTACGCGCCCCCGGCCCCGGCCAAGCCCCCCAGAAGCTTGCACCTTCATTATGATCAGCCCACATCGCACATATAGCCGGTATAACTAATAACAAAAAAACCCAACTCCCCTTCCCCAGGGCGCCTCCAAAACTGTAGGCTGCCCAGTAAGTCCTACAACACTGCAGATCACACAAACACATCAAGTCAATACTCGCCGGTCAGGGTTGACAGGCGAGAAACAGGTCCGGGGGGGCGGCCAGGTCCGGAGGGGCCACCGTACTTCTTATCTTGACTCGCCTTTCAGCGCCGGTGCAGGTTCTGTTTAGATCAGTTCATCAGCCGTTTGTGGGGTTACCTCCGGCGCACTAGTCGATCCCCCAGAGCCCTCGGGCGAGGACACCACTATGTCTTCTGATTCCTCTTCAGAGACCGCCGGCGGAGACGATTCCACTCCCATCTTGGCTGCCGCTTTTAGGGCTTCTCTCTTTCCAGTCTCCCTTTGTGCCTGCGTGGGTGCTAGCCGTCGGCCGCCCCCTGGCCTTCTCCCTCTCAGGGCCCGCCGGGACCCCCCCCCCACCGCGGCCCCCCGGCGCAGGCCGCGCCGGGCCCGACCCCGAGCTCTCAAGCCACTCCCATGCCTCCTCCGGAGTCTGGAGGAAAGTGGTTTTCCCCTCCACAATCACTCGTAGTCTTGCTGGATAGAGCAATGAGTACTGTATCCCTTCTTCTCGTAAAGTTCTTTTAACGGCCAGGAAGGAGGCACGCTTGTTTTGGACCTCCAAGGTGAAGTCAGGGAACAGTGTTGCTTCGCCATTGGCCACTTTAAACGGACCCAATTCCCTGGCTTTCTGCAGGAGGATGTCTCTGTCACTATAGTGCAGGAGTTTAGCAATTACAGCCCGGGGCGGTCTGCCAGGGGCAAGCGGTCTAGCCGGCACCCGGTGTGCACGTTCCAATGAATAAAAGGGGGTCAGGCATCCTGGTGCCACAACCGTACTTAGCCATTTCTCCAGAAACTCCACCATGTTAGTCCCCTCGACCCCCTCAGGGAGACCCACCACGCGAATATTGTTTCTCCTGTTTCTGCCCTCTGCGTCCTCAGCTCGCCGTTCGAGCTTCGCCACTCTGTCTGCCAGAGAGGTCACCTCCGCTGATACTTCTGCTTGTTTTGGAACAACTTCCTCTAGTGTTGCTTCTGCCTCCTTTACTCTGTCGGCCAATTTGTGGTGGTCGGCTCTCAATAGCCCAACCTCTATCGCCACCTGATTAATGTCACGCTGTAGAGTGGATTTGGTGTCCTCAATGGCACCCAGTATCTTGTCCAGGGTGTCCTGAACCTTGGTTTGTGACTGGCTCTGTGTGGTCAGCTCGTTGTCCGCCATTGGTATCAGTGTCATGGGTTCCATGGCTTTGTTCTTGTGTCTGCCCTTGGAGGGCATTGGATATGCAGAGGAGGGCGTCTCAGCGAGGCCGGCGAGCTGCACAGGTAATTATGCTGCCTGCTGTTGGCCTGCTCGTTCACCCAATCTGTTGCCGTCAAGATCTCAGGTTCTGGTCGCTCTAGGAGGAGTCTCAGCCACCAAGCCAGTCATCTCCAGCTCGTTGGGCCACAGTAAGCAGGTGCGCCCAGGATCCTCGATGTCGCCGTGTAGCTCGCCTCCGCCGAGCGTCCCCACCAGCGGCGTAGCCGGTAACAAGGTGGTTTGGATCGGGTCGGCGCCTCCCCCAAGACCGCGCCGCCCTGCGCGGGAGGGGCAGCCGCGGCAGGCCCCCAAGGCCGCGCCGTCTCCAGTAGCCAGGAGGGACCCCAACAATGGTGCGCAGTCTAAAATTTCGGATGATAACAGCAATCAGCACGGGGCGGACCCTCGCCGCCACACCCCGCAACGGGCGATCAGCGTCCAACTTGAACCGTCCTAGGCACAGGGGGCCCCCCCGCCACCATACAGGGGCCACCCGGGCAACGGCAGTCGCACGGCCCCCAGGGGGCACAGGAGAAGCGGGCTCCCTATCAGTCCTCCTCGGGGCGCCTCTTGTCCCCTTGTCTCCTCACCGTCCGTGCCCCCGCAGCCGGGAAGCACCAGGCCACGTCTCCCGGGTGGGAGGCCAATTTCACTCCGTCCGGCGCCCCCACTCGGCACTCCGATCTGCCCCTCACACCTCGGGGCGGGCCCGCGCACAGCCTCCGCGCCCGGCGCGGCACGCCGCACGTCCCAGGACCGCGGCCGCAGTCCGCCAGCAGGCCCCCGGGCACGATCCCCGCCGGGCCACACGAATCCGCAGGGGGCCACCCCCGGGGCAACGGCCCCTCGCCAGTGGCCCCACCCGCAATCGCCGCTCACCTCCTCCTTCGCTCCGAGCCAGCGGCACCTCAATTCAGCGCGGGGCGGCCCTGCCCGTCAGCTAGGCCGCAGCCACTCCGCAGCCCCGATCAGCCCCGGGAACCCAGGCGCTCACCCCGGGGGCCAAGCCGCGCCGCCACCGTCTCCCCACGTCTTCAGCAGTCGTTCCGCTCCACTTTGAGCGCGACACTGCCCGCCCCAGCGCGTCTAGGCATACGTTTGAAGTCGGCCCCTCCGGAGCCGAGCGGTTAAGCGTGCGCCATGCTCAGCTCCGTGGCCACGCCCCAGCATTAGGACTGCTTTCATATACTTTTTGGGTACTAGATTCTGATCTGAAAGGGATAACCAGGTCATATTTAGTACAGCTAGAATGGTAATAGAAAATCCTGCTTATTGGTGAGGTTGTTTTTTTTTTTATTGCTATTTTAGAAATGCCACTTTTAAAAAGTGAGCATTTCTCAGCACTTAAAATCACCTGTGCCTTACAGCCTGTCTCCAATCAACGTCTGGTCTGTGCAGGTTGACAGCTCCCTTTTGCATTTCACCTAGACAACCACAATGGACACTCAGTCACATCTGCATCCATCTGCATACTGAATGGGTTTCCCTGGGCAGGAAGGGTGGAGGGGCTCTCTCTTACACTTCAAAGGCCAGTGGCCTGCTCTCACACAAAGAACTGATAACCCCCCACAGGGCCCCTGGCAGACAGGACTGGGCTGAAAGTGGAACTTGTGCACATCAAAACCACTCTTTGAAGTCTACCCCACTTCAAAGCCATTTTGGGGTATATAAACAAGGTCTCTGACCCCACCAACACAGACATTTCTGGATCTGCACCTGAACTCTGTCAGAAGACATGTCTGGCTTCCCAAAGGACTCTCTGGACTGCTTTGTTGAGAAGGACTGCTGTCCTGCTGTTGCCCTGCTGGCCTCTGACTGTGCTGGAAGGACTCTGCCCCCCCCAAAAAAAAAGGTGGTCTCCAAGGGCTTGAGCTTGCCTCCTGTTCTAAAGTCTCAGGGACAGCAAATGCTTCAACTATTTGCTTTTTGCTAGCACCCAACTCCAGCGAGTCCGAAATGACTTCAGTGATGCCAGCGACGCTGCAGCCTGCTCCCGCTCCATGGACCTCGCTGTACACAATGACACACAATTACTTTACATATTGCCTTCTAAGTTAAGCCCAACTGCTCAGTGCCAAGCTACCAGAGAGAGGGTGGGCACAGGATAATTTGGGTTGTGTTGTGACTTACCCTGACTAGGATTGTGGTCCCAACTTGGATACCTCTGCCAACTAGAGACCCAATTTCTAACATGGACCAAATGATATTCAGCCCAAAAAATCGGCCCACTCTCAGTTCAAGAATAGTTTGTCACCCATTGTCACTCAAGACATGGCTTTAAAGTGCAGGCTCATTAACACATGCTCTTAATATCAACCACCAGTTCAGACATGCTTTGTATTACCAATACTTGGATGTAATATGACTCTAATTTTTAATTGAGGGAAGCGTGCCCAGAAGGCTGTAAGATTGTGCAATTTCTGTGCCCTCTACGAGAGGAGGCAGATTGGCTATCATTCATAAATCACATTTCAATCTAGAAATATACAGCTAAAGGATTTCAGCCAGGCCAAATTAACAAAGGTTTATGTTGAGTTTTTCAGCCTCCTATCCCGATTAGTATGCTATTCCCCTCCAGGTCCCAGCATAGATTTTGTACAGGGGTTTGCCAACTTTCTGTCACATTTAATTATTTCTCATGCATCATTTTTCATGCTCGGGAACTTTAATAATATACCTCCAGAAACCTCCAATGCCGCCGTATCCTCCAAGCTGATGAACTAATTGGCAGCAGTGGGCCTTCAACAAATGATCATTGGCCCACCACAAGTTCATGGACACACATTGGATTTAATTGGTTCTCCTTCTGGCCTAATTAACTTGGCTGAGCTATTTCCTTTAGGCTGGCCTGATCACTTGCTGATTACCTTTAATTTTCGATCAGTGGACAACACCTTTTCCGGGGGAATGAATCAGAAAAAGGGCCCGTTGGGCCCTACACAGCCATGGTCCAAATTACCTTCAGAGGGATTGGGGTAACTTCTCTTATCTTTTCCCACTCCTACCAGTTCCATCACGGTTATTGAGGCATATGACAATTATCAGGCCTGGATCACCAGGACCCTGTACATCACAATACCTTTTAAAAAAAGAGACCCCCCCCCACATCAGCACCTTACTTTAATGATGATCTGCGGGCATGACGACCAATGTGTCATTTCAGGCCTGGAGGGAAGGGGGGCTGCATCCAAGTGGGAGACATATACCCAGGTCAATACCTTTTTACATTTGAACAAGCATGTGACACATTTGGATTAGGCCAGGGACATTTTCTCCATCACACAAGACTGGTGGAAGTAGCCAAACAAACTTGACCCACGTACCTCACTACACCACAGACATCGTGAGTCCTAGATGTCCTATTAATGTGTGGAGGGGGCCAGCATTCGATTGCACAATTATATAAAGTGATGAGGGAGGATGTGATGGGACAGCCAGTCAGGGCGCGAGCTGCCTGGGAGTTAGAGATGGGATCCCTATTAGAGAATAGTGAATGGTCTAGCATATGCTAGAGAATACGCATTGTCCCGTGCAATGCCCGCTTTAGGTTAACACACTATAACTTTCTGCATAGAATGTATCTGACCCCCAAGGGACTTCATTGCATCTCTACAACAGAGTCCCTTAACGTGTCCCCGGTACGGGAAAGGAGGGGCAGACTTCAGACATTTAGCATGGGAGTGCCAGTTCGTACATGACTTCTGGGTACAGGTAGTCGCAGACCTTCGGGGGACCACAAGCATCCTTATAGAACGCACACCGCCACATGTAAAAGACCAAAAGGTCACAAAGTGAACAACAAATTCCTCCAACTGGCGCTAGTACTGGCAAGGCGCAGAGTGGCCATTACTTGGACAAGGCAGAAGGGATGAACCATTGGCAGATGATGAGGGGGGGCACTGTGCGAATCCTTCTACAGACCATTTGCAGACATGGAGTCTTCCGAGAGTGATAACGATTCTGAATGTCTGGTGAGAGGGACACACTAAAGAGGGACTGGGACTGTGGCCCTGATGTAAGGGGGATGTACCGGATAAAAGTGTAGCGTGGAGTTTTTTCTCTGACGTATAAAGTCAACTGAATATGCTCCTAAAGGACGATGCATTGTTAATGAGGTTATAACCATGTTATGCGAAGAAACGTATGCCATTGCCACTACTGTTGTTTGTTTTACTTTTGAAAATGAAAATAAAAGGTTAAAAAAAAAATGATGATCCCAGGGCAGCCAGAAGCCACTGCAAGAAACTCAAAAGAGCGTGGTGTCTGAACTTTTCTATGGATTTAACATCAGGGTACAAGGTGGCATTAACATATCAGAACTGTCAAGGAAGAATACTTTCAAAATGGAATTCTAGCAGCCTTTAATCTGCCCAAACTATCTTCCCTATCAGCCGTAGTATGTCTAATGCACTCTGCAGTGTACATCAGGATACTTCCTCTCAATCAGTATGCAATGATTTGGCAGGCTACTTCAAGAACAATATTAAAGATATTCACACACATTTTTTTCCAACTCAAACTTTTTGTCTACCTCCTTTTTGGCATCAGAAACTAGCTTGGGCTATCCCAATGCAGACACTGTGTCAGTTACGGTAGATGACCTAGGTTATCTTTCAGAAAGTGAGCTTCTTAACATTGCCAGCTCAATTTCATCTGGTTCACTGATGGGCTCTCTAACTCCTAGAATTTGGAAACGATTATCTACTTATGTGGCAAGATTGCTAGCTGTCATAGCAATCAGCCTCTGCTTGCAGCCACTGTGCCCCCAGAGTGGAAAATGGCATTAGTGCTCCGTCTTTTGAAAAAGCCTTCTGCAGATTTGGCAGTGCTCAGTAATTTCAGTAAAATTCTGGAAAATATTGTTAAGAAAAAAACTCTCCACTTTTTTGGAGAAACATATGTTAATAGACGAGGCTCAGTTTGAGTTCTGCCCTCTTCATGGAACGTAAGGAGTCTTGGCACTGCAGTGTACGACCTAAGCATGGTGGCAGGTGAGGGTCATAAGGTGTTTTGGGTACTATTTGACCTATCTCTCACGTTCAACACTGTTAATCATGACGCTCTGCTCACCAGGTTGTCAGAAACAGGAGTAAAAGGAAGAACTTTGCAATGGCTGGCTTCATTCTTGGAAGGAAAAATGCAGGCATCTCATTTGCCCCCTATTTGTTTTTCTGTTAGAGCTATTAAGCAGAGAGTTCCCCAGGCACTTCTTTAAGTCCAACATTATTTAGTGTATATTTAAGACCATTGGCTAAGCTTATTAGATCTCATGGCTTTAGGTTTGTCAAATATGCTGATGATAGGCACCTAATCCTTACTCTGGATTGTACTTCACATGCTCCTATGCCAATTTTCCATGAATGCATGCAAGATAGCTTCAAAGTGACTTGGCGTCAACTCCCTCTGGTTTAAGGTGGATAAGACTGAGGCAATAAAATATTTTTCGGGGTCTCCTATAAGATTGTGGTAGCGGAATTTTAGCCAGTGGAGGATAACTCAGCTCCGATCATGGCACCGGCTGTTCAGAACTAGGGGTGGGCGGTTAACGCCGCTGCAGAGTTTTTCCCACTCCGGAGTCCGCTTAAAGCACCGAGTTCCGAAAAACTCAACGTAGCAAGGTGGCGTTTTTTTCCGTGTTTGTGCTTGCCAACGTTAAGTTGGTGAGCGAGGAAAATCTTACTCCAGATAACTTCCCAGCGAGATTTCTCAACAAGGGCAGTTGCGGATAGTCACTACAGCTCGCATTGAGAAACTGTCAGTTCGCGCGGAGAAAACTACAGTTATAGTCGAAAATCTACTCAAGTGGCAGAAAAGAAGCAGCACCCTCTTGCGCTGCTCCTGGTGCCGTTCCCGTTGATTTTTCAGCACAGGACAAACAGCCGGCGCAAAAAGTCAGCGCTAACGGCGTGACTTAATACACTACGCTGCTTGCAGAACTCGTGTAGCGTGGCAGAGTTTTTTTGGTCACTTCGCGGAGCTCAGTGAACTCCGCCCAGGCCTATTCATAACCTGGGACTGTTCATGGTTAATGGCCTAGCTCCGTCAACTCGTGTTAATAATTTATCTTCCACCTGTTTCAGACTACTGAGAGTACTCCGTAAAATACTATCACTGTTGCCAATGTGCTTCCGCCCTCTTGTGGTGAGAAGTATTATGCTAAACAAGCTTGACTCCTTATTCTGAGGTGGACCAAGCTATCTTATACTTCGTTTACATTGCATAAAGTCAGCAGCTGCAAAACTGGCTCATTCTCTGCCACGCTTTTCCTCTACATCAGCAGGCTTGGACTATCTTTATTAGATTCCCATAGCCAAGTGTATCTAGTTCAAATCACTGTGCATAGCACAAAGCTTTAAAATCACATTGGTCCTCACCTACTTTGACACCAGCTGCAACGTTACACTCCACCTAGATTGCTACGCTCAATGAACGCTAACTAGCTGAAGGCTCAAAATTCAAGAAAGCTGGCATTGGTGGCATAGCCCTTTCCGTGCAGGCAGCCAGCTTATGGTACAGCCTGTCAAATTCTCTTTGTTTTATGAGCAAACTTTATGCTTTCATGAAAGCCTTAAAAGCGGACTATAAGCTCTAGGATTTACACATATCTGGATCGGTTCATCTTAATTAGCGCCAGGATGCTTTTTGCGTAAGTCTGTGCTATACACATAATGCTACTAAAAATAATAACAAAAATAATAACAACAATAATAAGGGAAAATCCAGGTATTTCATGCATGTCATGAAAAGCTTTACACAGCTACCACCTATAACAACAGGCCTAAAAAAATCATAAATATGCTACTAGACCTGCAGCTCGAGTAGCTTGAATAATCTAGTCGACCTAACTGTAATGTACTTGACTGGGTAACGGGTCTCAAATTGTGTGATGCTAGTCAAATATTGTATTTTACAGTCGCCCATTTCTTAATTTTCACCGATGAATACACCTTCAAATACGCAAGTTCAGCATATCTGCTGAAACAAAAATCCTCTTGTGTTTGATTAAATACACAAAACGTTTGCTCCATGTATAATAAATCTAGCCCACATATCGGGTACGCATGATCCATGCGTGGCTTGCCTCTTAGTTTACTAATAGCTTTGCCATCAGGACAGAATGATGCCATTGTTGTATATTTTGTAGATAAGACAAGTGAATTTAGAGTCTAGGTTCTAGCGAACATGCTAGAAGGGGTGTAACATCTAGCCCTCCCCATTGACATCGGTCCTGAGTAACGCAGACTTTTCCCTGAGCCTTGCTTTCAGCTGTGGAAAGCGCAGGAGTGCTCTCTCCTACTGGACTTTAACCATAACTGAGAAATGTGTTCTTTTGAGGATATTAAGACCACATAAAGTATCCTGAAAAGGGGAAGGAATCAGTACTTACAACTACGATATTGGGTCACATCCAACCGCAAGTTAAAATTGACGCTTTGCATAAACTTATATTGTGAGGATTTGGGTGTAAAATATGGTATGGCCGGGAAGCCCTACCATGCAGTACACTCGTAAATACCGTCTTGGGTCCAGTCAGGTACATCTACTTAGCCTTAAGGTCAACCCAGGGTAGCTGTGGCGGCAAGCAGTAAGGCTTAGCAAAGGAAAATTGTGTACAGCATCTAACAGCACCAAACAACATAAGAAAGTCACACACCAAGAAAGAAACAAGACACTGATTTATAAAAATAGAGCAGATATTTATACATGTTTACAGACCTTAGTCATCAAAATCCACTGGAGGGTTCTGGAGATACAGATTTCAGGAAGAATAAATAACTTTTATGTCAACCGCACACAAGCACTGGCTACCAAAAAGTTTCTTAATGCTAGTTTGACATCTCCGGCTGGAGTTGAGCTGCCAAGTTCGGGAGGACAGAGGTCTAGGAGGCCTGAAAGGACACTGTGGACAGTTTACCTGGTCATCAGACCATTTTTAAAGCAAGATCCAACTTTTACAGGATGACTGCCACAGACAACAATGGAGTGGTCCTGAGAGATGCAGGCTAAAGATGCTCAAGGATGCTCCCGATGATCTGCGGTCAATGGAGGTGAAGTCTGGTCAAGTCCCCGGTCCACAGGTGAGAAGGGGCCACAGTCCAGGTATCTCGGGGTCCAATGAGGTCCTCTATGCAGGGGTCCAAAGGGTGTCAATGCAGACTTTGCGCTTTTGCAACACAGCGGTGTAGGAGGCTGGCCTGGTTTGTAGTGGGTACCTTGAGTACTTACACCTTATACCAGGTCCAGTTATCCCTTTTTAGTGAAATGTAGTCGCATTCTAGCAGTTTAGGCTGATAGAGGTAGTTATAGCAGAGCAGCTTAGGCTGAACTAGGAGACATGCAAAGCTCCTGCAATACCACTTATAGTTACACAGTACGTATACACAAGTAAAGACAATACTCAGTGTTACCAAAAATAAAAGTATTTATTTGGGTGACACAGTACCAAAAATATCTTAGAGACAATACTCCTTCTGGAGGTAATTATCATGCACAATATATACACTAGACACCAAAATTGGACAAGTAAATAGTCATAGAACAATGCAAACAATAGGAAATGCTATAGATTGCAATGGGAGAAAATAGGTCTGGGGCAACACAAACCATATACTTGGAAAGTGGAATGCGAAACACAAATTCCCCCCAAGACAAGTGTGGTGTTTGCAGAATCGCTGGGAGTGTAAGAATACAGTGAAGGTAAGTAAATTAACCCAACCCAGAGCCCAGAAAAGCAAGAGTAAAGTACTGCAAGTTTCGTTAGGACACACTACACCTCGTGATTGGGATTTTGCAGCGACCAACCAAGCCTTCAAAGAACAACTACTGGATTCCTGGGCCTGAAGACCTGCAAAGGAAGGGGACCAATTCCAGAAGTCGAAAGAAGTTTGAGGAAGGACAGGAGCCCCTGCCAACCAAGAAGAGGCTGCAAAAGAAGAGTCCACGATTAGTCGAAGACTGCAGAAATGCACCCTAGGAAGATGCCAGAGGGTTCTTGCGTGATTCAAAAGATGTCCCACGGCGTGAAGATCGTTCCAGACGTGATTTCGTGTTGGAAGTCGCCAACAAGCCTTGGCTACGACAAAAGTGCGTTTTATGTCAAAATGGCGCTGGATGGACCCAGGAGGGACCTCGGGGCCTCAGCTCTGTGTGAGGAGGAAGAGGGGGGCTCTCAGCATTTTAGAGAGCCCTCCGGATGCTAGCCAGTACCCCCGGAGGTCCCAGGACACGGGGACAAAGGAGGTGCAAAACGCGGTTGATGCAGCACAATGAAGGAAGGTCCCACGCCACCGGAGAACAACTCAGCGAGTTGAGTTTCGCAGGATGGAGTGCTGGGGACCTGGGCCAGGCTGTGCACAAAGGAATTTTGCAAAGAGTGCACAGAGGCCTCAGGAGGTGAAGAAGACGCAGTACACAGGGGTACCATCGCTCTCAGGGATGGCCAGGTCTTACCTCCTCCAAATTGCGTCAGCAGGACCTCAGGACAGTCTATGTCGATGATGTCCACCATCTATGTCCTTAGGAGCACGCTCGTCGCTATGAGAGGAGTCCCAGGTTACCAGTCGTCGTCTTGGAAGGTGCCTGCTTGGAGCAGGGGAGTGACTCTGTCACTCCACGGGAGTTTTTTTCGGTCCTTCTGTTCAGGAGGAAGACAGGGAGTCCCCAGAGCGTGCACACCGTGGAAACTGTTGCAGTTGCTGACTTGGGGCTGAGGTTGCTGAAGAAAAGTGTCTCTTGTAGACACTTTGTTGCAGTTACAGCGTTTCTTGGAGCAGGCTGCGGTTGATCTGAGGTAAGGAGAGTCTGAGGTTGTTGCAGAGGATTCCTGAAGGAAACCTGCAAGCAGAATCTGAAGACAACCCACAGGAGAGACCCTAAATAGCCCTGAGAGGGGGACTGGCTCCCTTATCAGTTATGGACCTACCCGGAGGGGTCTCTGACGTCACCTGCTGGCACTGGCCACTCAGAGTCCTCCAGAGTGCCCGCACACCTTGCAAGGCAAGATGGCTGCAGTCTGGGACACACTGGAGGCGCTCTGGCACCCACCCCTAGGGTGGTGATGGACAGGGGAGTGGTTATTCCCCTTTCCTTTGTCCAGTTTCACATCAGAGCAGGGGACAAGGGGTCCCTGAACCGGTGTAGACTGGCTTATGAAAGGAGGGCACCATCTGTGCCCTTCAAAGCATTTCCAGAAGCTGGGGCAGGCTACCCCTCCCCAGCCTGTAACACATATTTCCAAAGGGAGAGGGTGTAACACCCTGCTCTCAGAGGAAATGCTTTGTTCTGCCTTCCTGGGACTGGGCTGCCCAGACCCCAGGAGGGCAGAACCCGGTCTGTGAGGTGGCAGCAGGGGTCCATGGTGGAGCCCCCAGGATGCATGGAATTGGCTCCCCAATACCAGATTTGGAATGGGGGATCAATTGCATGATCTTAGACATGTTACATGGCCATATTCGGAGTTACCATTGTGAAGCAACATATAGGTATTGACCTACATGTAGTGCATGCGTGTAATGGTGTCCTGCACTCACAAAGTCCGGGGAAATTGCCCTGAACTATGTGGGGGCACCTTTGCTAGTGCAAGGGTGCCCTCATACTTAGTAACTTTGCACCTAACCTGCAGCAAGTGAATGTTAGACATTTAGGTGACTTATAAGTTACTTAAGTGCAGTGAAAATGGCTGTGAAATAAAGTGTGCGTTATTTCACGCAGGCTGCAATGGCAGGCCTGGGCAAGGGTTTGTCTGAGCTCCCTATGGGTGGCAAAAGAAATGCTGCAGCCATATGGATCTCCTGGAACCCCATTGCCCTGTGTACCTAGGAACTATATACTAGGGACTTATAAGGGGGCTCCAGTGTGCCAATTGAAATTGGTAAATGAAGTCACTAGCCTACAGTGACAAATGTAAAAGCAGAGAGAGCATAAGCACTGAGGTTATGATTAGCAGAGCCTCAGTGACACAGTCAAGCGCTACTGACAACACATACATTAGGCCACAAACTATGAGCACCGGGGTCCTGGCTAGCAGGGTCCCAGTGAGACAGGCAAAACATACTGACATATAGGTTTTTATCTATGAGCACTGGGGTCCTGGCTAGCATGATCCTAGTGACACAGTAAAAACACACTGACACACACTCACAAACAGGCCAAAAGTGGGGGCAACCATGCTAGAAAGAGGATACTTTCCTACAAGTGGTCACAGTGCAATCTTTTGGTGGAGGCTATTGTCCCTCTTGGTCGACAAATCCAGTCACAACCAACACCCACGTGTCCAGCAACACGGGTGCACCTTTTGGTTATCTACGAATCGTCCTTTGCGGTGCCCGGCATCAGGTAGCGGCGAAGCTTCTGCAATGCAGGTCGCCACTTCAGTCTCCTCTATCAAAAACTGTGCAATGGAAAAGTGAGTGACATATCCACAAGAACATGGAACCTCAAACGCCTCCATGAAAATGGTGAATACAATTGCTGCCAGTTGTTTATCTAGGTTGATGCTTGTATGTCTTCAGCCAGCATTTGGTGGAGTGGTCTGTAATGGACTGGTTACACACCAGTGCTGTCCGCCGAGTCTACTGTTCTAGCGGGTGTGGCCAGTTCTGCAGTCCTCCCCAAACGTATCATCAGTTCTGACCTCTTGCATGAGCCTTTTTTCTGCAAGAAGCCATTCAACCATATCCTTGTGCCATGCCTGAAAATGTTGGGGCTATGGGGGACAACCATCAGATAGCAACCTTCCTCTTCGCCAAGACTAATCACAGAAGTGCTAATCGATATAGAAGCTTATCACTTTTGGGGCTTGAGACTATGTGTAGGAGGCAGTGTTTAATAGTGACCTTGAATGTAATACTAGTCACCATGCTCAGTCATTAGATATTACTTTTCCAAAACGATACTATATGTGTGCAGCTCCAGAGTGTGTGCACAAAATCAGCACCCCGTAAACCACATCTAGGGGCAGTCGTCCAGCCTGCCAGGGTAACTTTTGGCTGTGTGTGCGGCCTGTGTTCCCATATATCGGAGCATGTCTGGTTCCCACCAAAAACCCACACTGGGGAGCAGCTCTATTGGCCCTCTCGCCACTCCAATCAATGGAAACACCAATGTTTCCCTAGGTTAACGTTTATGCCAGATACTCTACCAAACCTCTTCAATGTGGTAAGCAGCTGCAGCACTGAAGTATCCGGCTGCTGCCGGCACTGGAGTCTCCAGCTACTGCAGGTACACAAGTGCATCACTGGCATAAAAAGATATTATACGTTTAGTGTCACCCACATGGACACCTTACTGCCGCAATACACATGATGCAAACCTAATAGCTCTATAGCAAGGGCAAAGAAGAGAGGTGAGAGAGGAGAGAGGGGCAGCCCTATCAGGTCCACCTCTGGATGTCCCACTCCTCAGAAATGTCCCATCCTGACCGAACCCGGCCCGGGGAGTTGGAACAGAGCAAAATACCCAATTCAGAAAATTTCGGGCCCAACCCCATTGTTGTAAGTCCTGTCCACAAATATACCCAGTTAATAATATTGAATGCCTTTTTAATGTTCAAGATAACCAATAACACTTTGCTATGTGAGCCTTGTACTGACAGCACGGCGTGCATAAGTCTACAAATGTGCTTGAAGGTACTCCTCGCTGGTTTAAAGCCGCACTGATCTTCATGTATCAAAGGTCTTATTATTCTCTGCAGTCTGCTTGCTAAAATTCTGGATGGTACCTTGACGTCTACATTGATCATACCGAGTGGGCGACAGGACCTGAGCTTCACTGGGTCCTGGTCTGGTTTGGCTAGCATAACAATGAGCACTTCACGCATAGATCTCTGGAGCTCCCAAAGTTCCCTGACCTCTCTGAGCTTCTAATAAGCTTTCCGAGAGTAGTTTTGCATATGAATAGTAACATTCAATTGGCATGCCATCAGACCTGGGTGTCTTTTCCTATGCAGGTCCTTAACTACTGCCAATAGCTCTTTTTTAGTGAGGTCTCTTTCTAGCTCTGCCATCTGCGCATTGCCAGTCCTCTGGAGAATCAATGTTTCTAAAAAAAACTCTGTTAAGTCTGTATCTCCATTATCACGGGTTGTTTCTATAAGTCCGTAAAACAGTGTTGCATAGTAGTACTAATCGTTGATTGAGTCAAAACTAACTTGCCACTCTCAGTTTCTAACATCACAATCGTAGACATTGGTTTTCCTGCAAATAACCTCCCAGGTCTATGTCCCTGATTGTGCAGATGCTGCCCATTGTCTTGAATGGTGAATTTTTCCAGCTTGTTGCACAGTTCACGGAGGTTGAACAGGGGAAATTCAATCAAATGTAGGACACTGAACTATCCTATATGAATAAGGACAACAGTGACTTTACATGTCCTAACCGATTACATCCTCTTGGTCTTCTGACTAATGAAAAGGGCTGACTCAATGTAGACGAGTTGAGGCAGGCAGATGTGGAGTAGGACTTAGAACACAAGCAATATAAAAGTGTCGTGCTACAGGATTGGTACGTTTTAGGGAGTTTTTTTTTTTCCTGTTTTCATGCCTGCCTCATGTTATGCAAGTTTTATAAAATTTTATTAAAAATGATTGAAACATAAAAGCTAAAGTCTGAACTGCCAAGTCAAGTAGAGTCCATGCACTTAAGAGCTCTGTTTGCATTCAGTTAACAAAAACAGATACCTCAATCTTTGGTGGTTCTTGTACTGCAGCAATTTCAACTTGAGGACTTTCAGGGGTAGCTGAACTGGTTATGTTTTTCTTTTTCTTTCGCTTCTTTTTCCTTTTTCCTTCTGTTTCTTCACCATCAGTCTCAACGGGACCACTTCCATTTGCAATCTGGCAAAAGAAATGCAGTAAACATTACAGGCACTAAAACAAATCAGTCTTTACATAAAGAAAAAATGTTTTGTATCAATGACTCTGTAAGCTAAGTATAACGTTATACACAAAAAGAGAAGCAAGCATTAAAAGGAGATCTGAAGAAGCACTTCACAACTCTATATTGTTGTCTTTTATACTTAGAACAAATAAAGTATGATCAGGAGAAGACTGAAGACACAAAGTTGCAATCAATGCTTTAGCCTACATATTCTCACCTTTGTTTGTGCTGATGTGCAGCAGTTTCGGAATCATCCTGCAGTGACGGAGAGCCAATGTACAAATCAGTTTCATCTTGTGTTTCGTTTTCTTATTCATAGAAACTCACTTGAGATGTTTGGCACTGAATGAAAAACCTTTGGAATAACCCTTGAGATGCCAGTCTCTATCAAACAATCTACAGGATGAAATTGGTCACAGGATTTCACTGAAGTGATTTTCCCAGAAGGCAATTAACTTCTACGAGCATTTGGCAAAGGACTGATCAAAGTCAGAAATGGATGATGGACTACTTAAAGCTTTGCAAGTTCATGTTATGTTATGTTATAAGTTTTTATATAGCGCCTGACTGCCCAAGGGCCTCGCAGTGCTAAAAAAAAAAACGCACAACAGTGACATCACTCAGCAAAAACCCGGGCTCAGGGTCTAAATAGCCATGTTTTTAGGGCCTTCCGAAAAGGAAGTTCTTGTGTCATAGACCTAATATTAAAAGTGAGACAGTTCCGGAGTTTCGCTCCCTGATATGCCAACGACCTTCCACCCCATCTTGCTTTCGTTATTTTCAGGATCGTTGCTCATAAAGCAGAGGACGATCTGAGTAATCTGGTTGGTGAGTGGAAGGAGGCTAGAGATCTGAGCATCTCTGGGCCTTGATTGTGCAGTGCTCTGTATATATGTCACAATGCCTTAAATTGTATCCTCTTAGACACCGGGAGCCAGTGCAATGAGGAAATTCCTTTTTTTATGGATTGTTTTTTAGGGATGTTCAATAACAGTCGAGCCGAGGCATTTTGAACTCTCTGCAGTCTGTTGATGACATAGCTTGATGACCCGATAAACAAGGCATTCCTATAATTAATACGTGCTCCAATCAATGCCTGAATAATTAATCTTTTAACAGCAAAAGGTAGAATAGTAAAGACCTTCCTCAGCATCCTAAGAAGGCCGAAGGAGGCTCCTGCTATCCTATTCGCGTGTTGGGACATCGAAAGTTGAGGATCCAACCAGATCCCCAAACTTTTGATAAGATCTTTTGGAGGTGGGAGAATACCCACCCCCTCTGCTGTTGCTGAAATTGCCAGAGGTTTTTTGGGATGCTCAAAGAACATCACCTCCGTTTTGTCATCGTTCATGTTCCTTGTGCATCTGCCCAAGCTCAACCAGATTTCCTTTAGGGCTTCATTTTCCTCTACTGGTGTATATGATCCCACAGGGGTCGAAATCCAACAGAATATCCATGCAACCATTTTGGAAACAAGGATGCGCTGTTGAACATCTATGATCAATAACAGAGTAAGAACATCACTGACCCTTAAATTGGTTATCAGGTTACAGCACTGAGCAAGGGGCTTCCCGTACCTGTGAATCTGTGTACAATAACAGTCTGGAAACTGGCACACAGCACAACAAGCAACAGCACAGTCTATGATGTTAGAAACTACAAAATTCTGAAAAGACAGCACAAATGCATAGAGCAAGGGAGCTTAGAAAAACATCGAAATAACAGTAAATCCAAAGCAAGTCACCAACTTCTGGGTATTTGGTATTTTCATTCAACTAGGATACCTTAGAACCATTAACAGGTCGTGAGAGACCCTCATCACAGCAGTAAATTCCAGTGACATGGGTTTTTTTTTTTACACAAATTTTAACAAATTGTTATTAGCCATTATTAGACATGATAAATATCTATGCACGTTGTAGCATCATTCAACGTGTGATTATAATTGTAAGGTAGTATAAACATCAAAACAAAACCACTATCCCTAAATAGTTGTATTATATATTGGTTTGTTTTATGCTTTTCTCCTTTCAACAGTTCCTAAACCATTCCGAACCCTCATCCACTACAACTACCAAAGAGAGTTAAAATAAATACATTGTTCACATATTCCTAAGCAACACTGCATCCTCGTTAAATATTTTTACCAAAGATTATGCATCAAAGAGGCCCTATCAACATGTCATCACAGTATTCCTCTGCCAATTGGTATGATAAAAAATATATATAAATAAATATATATATATATGTACACACACACGATTTTCATTAAACTATAAAACTATTGTAGTGATGGGAATCTACGTAGCGATCATCATGTTTGTATTACATGCCTTTGGAGCTTCCAACATAATATCCCAGCTATGAGATTTTCCTGAGACCAGAGCATCCCTCCCTATGCAGATGAATACTAGCTGCTTTTAACCCTTTAGCAGAAGCTGAATGCCATTTTTTAACAGTCGGGGGATTTGTGATCTTCCAATTCATAGTAAGAGCACATTTTGCAGGAAGTAATGCACAACTTCCAAATTTCCCCAGGTCCTTATCACTTTTTGGACAAGGAGAAAGTTCCTGTATGCAGGCCTCAACGGAACCGTGGATGCTGCATCCCATAAGCCCGAGATAATACATCTACAACAACCTCCTAACAGGACAGTAGCATATTCCAGGACCACATCATATGAGCAAAATCTGCATCATGAGTAGAACAGCAGGTACAATTCAACGAAGCCCGGGGTAGATTCTAATGATCCCGTTAGGTGTAACATTTACTCAGCTCAATATACTAAACTGTATATATTTAAAATGCACGTTGTGCGATATTTGTGATGCATACATATGTGTATATTCCTCTATTCTGAAACATTCAAAGGCCAAGCTATAGCTGCCGCCCACAGAGTGATAAGTTTAGATCGGGGCATAACTGTGTAAAGTATAAAGGATCTATAGAGCAATCTATTCAAACGCTATCATCTCCCATTGTATGCAATGTCTGAATCACTTCATGTGTAGGTGGCTGCTCAGATTTAATGTGCCATAAGGTCCCTATTGAATAGTGTATTTGACTGTAGGTGAGAACTTATTCTAGAGAAATGTCACAGTCACCAACAAGCACAACAAAATCCATCAATATGCTGGTTAGTAAAAATAGCAGCAATCGTAAGCACTGTTGATCCACCCAAGAGTAGATTGACATCAATGTTTGTCTAGTTAAACCATGAAGCCAACAGTGAAGTTTCTATTAAAGATACTAGACTAAGCAGAGACAAACTGAGCTTTGTAGAGATAATGAAAAAGTAACCATATTGAAGCCACATTTGGGATACTTAACAGCAGTGGAGGGTAGTAGAACAGTTGTTAAGCTTCACTCTGTACAATCCTTAAGATGGTCATGGTTCCATTTTTTATGACTCATAAGCAGGTGGCGTTTGCATCAAAACATACCTGTGCTTTTAGCTAGGATCTGCAAGCCTGCTTTGGAGTTTATGGCAATACGAGGCGGATAGGGAAGCATGGTGCAGCTCTTCTAGGATGGATTATCTAAGGTCTGCCAGAGGCACCTCGTCTCCGCAAGGGTCAAGTTGGCCTTTGGGTGTAGTTTCTTTGCTATACCGGAATGCCAAGATGGGAGGGGTAAGGTAGGTGTCACTGAAGGTTTTCTTCCTTAAAGCAAACTGTTGCAACCTCTAAAAACTGAAAGGCTTGTACCATCCCTAAAACAAAATTTAAGGGAGCCATATGAATTTGTCATGCAGATTCCAATAGCATGGTCAAACAAGGAAGCCCTTTCTGTGACTTTCTGTGAAAGGCAAGTTCCCCAAACATCTTGCATCACCAAACACAGAGTTCCCCTTCATTGTGCACTAGTTGTCTTCTATAGAGAGCTCAAACTGAGACACCTTTGAGGGTCAATGCTTCTTGACTACTGCCTTTAACATTTTTGAAATGTAGCTTCTGTGTGTTTTAGGAGTGGAGAAGCAATGGCTCTATTAGGTATCATCATACGAAAGTCTAGCATCTACTTTCATCAATTTGAAATCACGGAGATGGCCTGCAAAAAGAAAGCCCCTGTAACTAATTGAGCAACTAAGTCAGTGTTCACCTATGCAGTAATTCCTCTAACACTGTTGTAATCTGTCAAGGGTGATTCTTGAGGGACCAGAGCTCCAGCAATATAGACAAATACAGACATCTTTCTCCATTCTGAATCATTCAAAGGTTGAGGTATATCTGCCTCCCAGTAAGTGCTAAGTTTTGATAAGGGCATAGCTGTGTGCTGTATGGAATCTCTAAACAGCTATCTAATCCAACATCTACCAACTCCCATAGTATGCACTGTTTGAATTGCTTCATGTGTAGGTGGTTGCTCAGATTTAATGTGTCATAATGTCCCATTAAAGTATGCGATGTAGATTCACTAGAGAAAACTGGGTTATGCATAGCTTCAATATTGAATAAGAGCATAAAATGCAATTGTATTTTATTTCACATCAAGCCAAGAAACTGGTCTGAGATACCAAGCATAAAACGCTTAACCAGGCCAATGACGGTAAGCCCTATGCCAAGACAAAACTGTCTGGTACAGACTTATACAGATTCTAATCCACACCTCTAAACAGACAACAGTAAACAAGATACAGATCATGTATTAACTGTAAGAATGAAAGTGGGGGGCTATTGACCCAGGCATAGTATTGCCTGTGTGTGTTTCTTAAAATCAGTCTTTGCTTTTCAAGTAACAATATCCAGTGTCATGGCTAGCAGTTCCAAATCTGTTTCTATCCCTAAAGCCAGACGTAGAATTGATATATGAAAAATGGAAGCGTAGGCTCCTAATGTTAAAGTCCGGTGGCTGCCTGGCAGAACCGAAGTTGGTGCCTCGACAACTATCAGTCATACAATCAGGGTTCCAACAGCCTCCCCTGCAGACACCGGAGATCCAAGTCAGGGTACAGTGGCTAGAGATACCTGTTCAGCTGCCAGAATGCCCAGTGAGGAGGCAGACATTCCGGAGCTCTTTCGTTATCATTCACAAAGGCATTTTGGATTACATACAGTAACACTCCTATAGCACTCTTTTAAGCACTCTTACATGTGTTTATGAATTGGCACAAAAACAACGAAAATGGCAATAAAATGGAAATAGTATACAATTAGTACTGTACAATACAAATAGAAAAACTGTGCTTTCCCTGAATCGTACCAAAAGAAAATGAAATGTTTCGGGCGCAAATGTATGTAATCTGTAAATAAAAGAGTACTCCTGTAGTACTACATCCTGTGCTCAAAGCTTTTGCGAATCAGCTCCACTGTGTTTTTTGCAGCAGCTGCCTTCTGGTTCTCTGTGTCCCTGGCTGTTGATATCAAGTTCTATATGCCAATTTCTTTCTAGATCTCTGTGGTCAAGACTGCTGATTATTTTTGTAAGCGCCCTGCAGTGTCTTGTGGGTGCTGGATAAGCTAAGTGGTTTGGTCCTCCCTGGGTGGCGGCAGAGGGTATACCACCTCTGCACTGTTCCCTGTCTCTTGTGTCTCATTTGTCTTCTATAATACTCAGTCTCTGGCACTCAATTCCTGTGCCAGTTAAAACAAGGGACTTTAGTGCGAGTATTTCACATTAGGATATACTCCTCATATATTCCTCTTTTTTTTTTTTTCCAAGGTGGGAATGATACTGCGTCCTTTCTGAGAAACCGCTTCAATGTCCTAAATTTACTCCCACTATAAAAGAGGAGCCCTTGGAACTAGCTTTCGTGTACATCTCACTTCACTTGTTCCAGCTTATTGCTTGTGCTAGAACACTTTCATTGTACTACTTCTATTTCCTGCATCTCAAATCACTACTCTTTTTCTAGTTTATTTTATTTCTACCTTGGCCGGTGTGGAATTCATTTTTTTAAAGTATGTTCTGAGTTCCACGTTTTTCCCTCTCAGAGATCTGTTTTTCCAGTCTACTTCTTTTATTACCTCTCCTCCTTTTTCCACTTTGGAGACATGAACAGCTAGAGGAAGTGTCAGGTATTCCCTGCGTGCTAAGAAAGTTGATACTGTGTTGCCCAAAAGCCAGCCCTAAGCATTCCATTTACAATCATTTTTCACAGCCAAAATTTAACTAACACCTAATAAAATTGACATGTCCCAATATACCTTTTTATGTGATCGAGCATCTTCTTTATTGAGACGATGGTTGCAGGAAGCCTTTCCTTGGGTAGAAGATGGAACACTCTTTTTGGGAGGCAGAGAAGCTATGCTGGCCCAGGACATTAGCTGAACTGAGTGATTCGTTGGTGTCTGCATTAGCTCAGCTGAAAAGAAAAAAATAAGAATTGAAAGAAACAGTAACAAACTTTAGTGTCAAAGAAAATTCAAAACAATCTTTAGGTATATCTTGGAGGACTCCAGGCCACCCAATTTCCTTTTGACTGGTGATACATTTATGACACAATGAGATTTCTCCCTCATTAAACCAATCTCCATCTAAATAAAGACCATGTATCTAGTCCTACTGCACTACAGAACCCATAAAGGTTCTGAACAGTCTATGAAATACAAAGACTAAACAATAGGTAATTGATTAATGTTGCCTACTAAAACATTGTCGCCATGACAATAACCAAGGCAAAAACCTATAAAGACAATAAAAATCAACAAGACTTCATAACAGACTTCTACTGCAATTTCATTAGACTTTTGCCAGGTCTTTGTTGCAACCACTAGTAAATTCTTGCTGTATCTGATTAACTATGATTGGGTAAAGGCAGAATGGGAGCAGATAATCTACAAAACGTAACTTGGGCTCAGGTGCAAGAGTGATGAAAGGACAAAAACTGCCCTTTGGCTCAATATTCTTGTATGCTAAAAGAGATGTGGTTGCATCAGGAAGCTGTTTTCAACTGAGGTCAAGTTTTGTCAGAAGCATTTTACTAGCTACACAGGCCACAAATATACTATCGCAAAGAAAGGGTATTTCCTAGGGAAAAAAGTCACATATATGTTCCTAGTATATGGCACCTAGGTACCCAGGGCATTGTGGCACCAGGGGTTCCCGCATGGGCTGCGGTATGTATTATGCCACCCATGGGAGCCCATGCAAAGTGTGTCTGAAGGCCTGCCATTGCAGCTTGCGTGAAAGGCTGCATGCATCCTTTTCACTACAGGTCACTGCACCAGATCACTGTAAGTCACCCCTGTGGCAGGCTCTACTACCCCAGAGGGCAGGGTGCAAGTACCTGTGTGTGAGGGCATCCCTGCATGAGCAGAGGTGCCCCCACAAACTCCAGCTGCATTTTCATGGACTTCGTGAGTGCAGGAAAGCCTTTTTAGCCTTCTACTGGACAAAGATCACTGCCTATGTCCAGCTACATAATGGTAGCTCCGAACCGAGGCATGTTTGGTATCAAACATGTCGGAATCATACCCCAATACTGTTGCCCATATTGGTTGTATGATTCCATGTACTCTGGGGGCTCCTTAGAGGACCCCCAGCTTTGCTCCTACCACTTTGCAGGGTTTTCCCGGGCAGCCCATGCTGGTGCCATCCTATAGATGGGTTTCTGCCCTCCTGCTGCTTGAACAGCTCAAGCCCAGCAAGGCAGAACAAAGGATTTACTTTGGGAGAGGAAGGCAACACCCTCTCCCTTTGGAAATAGCTGTTACATGACTTGGGAGGGGTAGCCTCCCTAAGCCACTGGTATGCTTTGAATGGTACATTTAGTGCCCTCCTTGCATAAACCAGTCTGCAACTGTTCAGGAACCTCCAGTCCCAGCTCTGGCACGAAACTGGACAAAGGAAAGGGGAGTAACCACTCCCCTGTACATCACCACCTCAGGGGTGGTGCCTAGAACTCCTCCAGGTGGCCACTTGATTCTGCCATTTTGAATCCAAGGTGGGGAGAGGCCCCTGGGAGCATCGGAGTGGCCAGGTCAGGCAGGTGACGTCACAGCCCCCTCCTGATAGGTGGTCACCCTGCTAGGTGACCAATTTCCCTTTTAGGGCTATATAGGGTCTCCCGCTTGGGTGGATCCTTAGATTAGATGTGCAAGATTCCAGCAGGACTCCTCTGCAACGTTAACTTTGACTTTGGCCACTGGAACAGCAAGTGGACTTCATAGGAACCTACAATCTGCAGCTCCAGCACCCACTTCGCTCTGCAACATTGTTTCTCCGGCTCCTTCCAGCAACTGCAACATTTCCTCGGCTGTGCATCCTCTGAGGGTGGCAAGTCTTCAGTATGCACCAAAAAGCTAGAAGGAATCTCCCTTGGAGTGAAGGAGTCACTGCCCTGCATCCGGGAACCACGGACCGGGGTAGGTTACCGCCTGGCCAGTGCACCTGGACAAAACGTCATTTAGCGCTGGACCATTGGTCTGTGTATTCCTAGGATGCTCGTCTTCAAATTTAGGACGGGCACGAGTTAGGAACTATTGGTTCCATATTCATGTAAGTGATTGTTACTCCGCCAAGCTATTTGCTGGCCTACAGTAACTTGTATACCTTGTTTTGAAATATATGTGGCCCTTATTATTTAGGAGATACACATAGTCACATAAGGTCCTGATGAAGCATCACTGGATCCGTTTGGACCACCAGGATGCGAAACATGTTGACCCATGAGAGGGTAGACTTTGGAGAATTCCCAGACTCCTCTCTTTGATATATATTTTTTCCACTATAAGAGTGATTGATCTTAAATTTCTTGATTCACTCTTCTGATTTTATTTTTAACCTTGGCCCTGACCGTCCATCTGGTCCAATAAAATCTACTGTCTCAGTGGCGGTTTTGAGAGTCAATTTTAAACCATATCCTTTTCTGATCTCCACTGACACTTCAGTCACCTTTGGGGTCACGGCACCACCATATAAAAAGATCTCCGGCAAAGAGCCCCCCCCCATCAGGGGTGGTGCCCGTCAGACATTGCAGCGCCGGTCTGACGAGGAGCAGTGCCTATGATGAAGCATGACACCCTATGGGTGTGTGAGGCCTCTTGCTCCTAGAATTTAGGACCCCGGCCACCTCTTTCTGTTTTTGCATGGTTGGAACAGTGTATTACTAATTTTTGATGTTTCCATTAGGAGGATATACACTGGACCATAATTCCTCCTGATCCCTCCCTTATTTTGAACTGCATCCGCAGGTGCCAACTACGACAACGACAGGCTGCGTGGGTCCTCTCTCCTGCAACTCTGCGTGGATCCAGCAAAACAGGTGGTGGTCTTAAATGGTCCCTTTGGTCCACTCTACTAGCTGTCCAACTTTGGAGGTGAAGAGTCTTTGTCTCTCCTTGTAGGACGGTACCCCATGCACCACATGTCTTGCAGCTACCAAAGCCTGTTGGCTCTCGTTCCAAGGGATCTTCAGGCTCTGTGTAGCCCCGGCCTCCAGCAATTTTCCCTGCAATGCGTGGTGTCCTGCCCGAAGCTACAGCGACGTGGGCCTCCTTTCCAGGTGTGCTGAGTAGGCCTCACTGCGACTCCTGTGCCTGCTCTCTGTGGGTTGTCTGAGGAAGCTGCATCCACAACCTCTTGCTCTCTTGACTGCTGGGGGTCGCCTGGGACTCCCCTCGTTGTGTTAAGTCTCCTCGGACCTTTATGGTCCCTAGCAGCTCTGCAACTTCTCTTCTGCAACTTCTGCCTTTGCCAAGGCTTGTTGGTGTTTTTTCCATACCACTGACCAACTGCAACTGTCTTACGACGTGGGACATCGACTGCATCACTTCTGGAACTCTTCCTCTGCTCCTGTGCTGCATAGCAGACTCCTGGTCTTCACCGTCGGCCTGGTCCTGCATCTCCAGAAGGGTTGGTCCCCTTCATTTGTAGGTCCTCTTCTGTTTGGATCCAACTTCTGCTTCTTGCAGCCTTTCTTGAGTCTTGCACAGTCCTTTTACAAAGTTGCCTCTGTGGGTTTGAGAAAAACAGGTACTTACCTCTTCTCTCCTGGTCGCTGGGGAGCCCTCTGGTGCTTACCTCTTGGGGTTCCAAGTTCCTCCAGCTCAACATCTATAGATTCCACTTACCTGGGTAGTGGTACATTATTCGCATTCCATTTTTTTTAGTATATGGTTAGGGCTTCCCCTAGGAGCACTATTGTCTATTGTTATTGCACTGTTTTCTATTGCTTTCTGTGCCAATTCCTGATTACTAAGGTGTATGTAACAGTGTGTTTACTCACATGCGAGGAGAGTATTGCCTATACAGTATTTTAGTATTTGGGTCACTAAAATAAAGTACCTTTATTTTTGTAACACTGTGTGGTTCTTTCATGTGTGGGAGCTGTGTGACTACAGTGGTATTGCATGAGCTTTGCAGGTCTCTAGATAAGCCTTGGCTGCTCATCCAGAGCTACCTCTGGAGAGCCTGGCTTCCTAGACACTCACTACACCTCACTAATAGGGGATACCTAGACCTGGTACAGGGTGATAATACCAAAAGGTACAAACCACACCAGGCCAGCTTCCAACGAGGCCTATCAAGGACGACCAAGACATGCCTTTCTAATTGCTATGGTGAAGGAGCCTCCAACACCTAAAATTCAATCCTATTTGCCTGTTGTGTTTGGCCATGTCTTGCCTCCCATGGGAAAGAGCGAAAAGGTGGTGTGTCTCGTTTCACTCCCAGGCAAGGACATATCAATGTTCTTGGTTTATGGTTGTATGAAACTAAGAATGGTTGCTCTGTTGCCACCTACATGTGAATATGAATGAGATTTGTGCATGTTTGGGGGTCTCCCTGGCCCAACATGAATCAGTGTTTCATGGCTGTGTTTCTGCTTGAACTAACAATTTAGGCAGGTGTGCGGACAGTGGCGTGTAGGATAGTCATCCTATTCCTGGTCAGAAGAATTTACTGCAAAACAACTGAGTGCCAGATACTAAGGATTTAAATCTGAAACGCACTGTGCCATATCCTCTACAAACGTATGTGCAGTGCTATTTTCAAGTTAAGAAAACATCAAAAATCAGTTTCCCCACACTTACACTCGCATCAATCTAAAACACCACTCTTCTGGATGTGTTGGCCCCAACTGAATCAAACAGATCATCTAAATCCACACCCCCAACAAATTAACATTTTAACCCCTACTACTAATCCAATATCCTCTTCCTAACCTTTGTGGCCCTCTCAAACTAATGAAGACATGTAAGCAGAAACTACAAGCTAACGAGGAGCTTCAATCTCTTCATAACTGAAACAGGCAGGATTTAGCATTTTCTGACAGAAGGCATCTCCTTTGGGTGCTGCATTTCAGAAAAGAATTTGGTGCTCTTAATGTAGCGATGATAGAACTGCCTTTGAAAGTTTGGATATGTGGATGTGATGCATGGATTAGCACAGACCCTCTCAGAAGAGGACATGATCCAACCCTTTCTTCAGCATACGGACTATGCTAGGTTTGGGTCTCTCACCTCTCCTGCTTAATGTCTGCAGATGCTATGTAGAACCTAAAGGCACATCTCCAAACATGCCTTGACAGCACTCTGTGGTTCCTCAGTGGTCTGGATAAAGCATATTTAGATTGCTATGAACTGGTCAAGACCAAAAGTTGGTCGGCAAAGATAAATTTCCAAACTCTCCCTTTACATCAATCCCAATTACTCAGAAGCCTCTCCTCCTTGAGCTTGATTACATACTTCTTATTCACACCTCCCTATTCTCACAACACTCAGCTGTAATATTAGTTTACCTCAATCTCAATTGTACCCTTAAGTGGCCTCCTAGTCCGCCCCACAACCACTCAAGCACACAGTATGTAATTTAATTGCTCCGGTTCGCCCTAGTCTCTTTCGAACCCCACATTTTCAAAACATGCAATTATCAGTTATATCTTGTCAGAAAGATTGCCCGTGGAAATGGAGACCAGGCATCCTGGATTTACAGAGACAATCAGGGTTTTGTCACTGCTTTACCATTGTTTAAAATGGTTCTTAAATAACAACTGAATGTTCCAGTTTTAAAATGTCAGGTTTGAAACAAGTGAACACCATAGTGTGGATTTTGCTTGTTTTTGGTTCCGTTTTAAAAGTCACTGCTAAGTCACAGAACATGCTGCTGCATAAATGCATTTAGACATATTTGATGTGTTCATAAACCCTTTATTCAAGGTAACATTCAAGGTACATACAGACACAGTGTGCATACCATACACTAAGCAATGTGTAGTCTTGGCTCAACCTTTCACTCTCAACTGTCAGTTCAATCACGCATGTCGATAAAACACTAACTCCGTCACTGTTTCACTAATAGACCATAAATGGTCACACACAGGCTCACACACACTGTCAACCCCATGAAAGAAATCAACAAGACCCTGCATGTCTCCCCTTACACAGCACAACACAGGACACATGGCTCACATTCCTAACAAAAAACAATATGACACGATACAAGATAAGAATTGATCACCACAAGGAAGGGAGCACTCTAAACACTTCTCACAAGCACATTAAAAAAATAGAACAATTGCAAACGTTGGAATGCCAGTACATAGCAATAGGCACAATGATTTAGATAGCATACCCCACCCCCTGGCTCAATTAGGCTCAAGAAAAATATAGGTAGTAAAAATCACAACATTCAGACTAAGCTATTCCGGGCACGCTAACATCATCAGTGCACTCTTTCTGCCAAAGGGAGTATATTTTCTTTAGCCATTTTGTAATATTGTACATGCTCACTGGATTTTAAGGTTTTTAGGTGAAACATTCTGCGTACAGACCCTTCAAAAAACACCAAGTAGAAAATATAAAGCAGAAGATGTATCTTTGAAACATGATGGAAATCATCTCTGTACAGCTAATGCTGGGGAACCCAATGACTGTTGGTGCACATATTTTTTGTGTAAACAGATCCAAATCGATTTATAAAACGTGACTTGTCACTCTTGTGGGGGAGGGTAAATCCAGTTGCTGGGTGTAGTGGATGCAAGCTGGTAAGTTATTCCTCAAAGAGTCATGTTTAGAGATTTCTCCTGAATTTGATGAGGGAGTGTGTGGTCCGCAGGTGAGTGGGTAGGTAGTTCCAGAACTTAGCAGCGAGGTAGGAGAAGGTGTGACCTCCGCTCCGGATGCGACAGATTCTTGGGATTTGGATGAGGGTGAGGTTAGTTGATCGGAGCACTCTGGTGGGGCGGCAGAAGGAGAGTCTGTGGTTGATGAGGTTGGGTTCGATGTTGTGGAGGACCTTGAACTTGTATCTCCTGTGCACATGCAGCAAGTATAGGTCCCTGACGTGGGGGGAGATGTGGGGCCTTCTGAGTAGATCCAGTATGAGTCTTGCTGCTGTCTTCTTGATGGTCTGGAGTCAGTGGAGGAATTGGGTGGGGAGTCCAAAGCAGAGGGCATTACCGTAATCCAGTCTGCTGGTGATGGTGGCCTGTCTTTCTGGTTTTCACGGGGATCCATTTGAAAATCTTGCTCAGGATGCGGAGTTGGTGGAAGCAGGATGATGCCACGGCGTTTACCTGTCATTTGAAGGTGAGCTTGTTGTCCACGATGATGCTGAGATTTCGAGCGTGTTCTGTCGGGGTTGTGGGTTGTCTGAGAGCAGGGGGCCACTACGAGTCATTCCAGGGAGATGAGTTGTTTACATAGATGATCACTTCTGTTTTTTCAGTGTTCAATATTAGGCCATTGGATTTCATCTAATCAGCGACGTGGCTCATGACTTCACTGACGTTGTCTTTGGGGGAGGTGTGGTCTTCGGAGAGGGAGGGGATGAGTTGAGTATCGTCAGTGTATGAGATGATGTTAAGTCCGTGGGAAAGCACAATCTCTGCCAGTAGTGTTATGTAGTCATTGAACAGGGTGGGCTGAAGGAGGAACCCTAGGGGACTCTGCATATGAGGTTCTTGGGCTCTGAAGAAAAGGTGGGGGGCAGACTTTCTGGGTGCATCCTGTGATGAAGGCCTGGATCCATTTGAGGGCGTTGCTTCTGATCCCTATGTGGTGGAGCCTGGAGGTGAGGGTGTAGTGGGAGATGGTGTTGAAAGCAGCGGAGAGATCTAGTACGATCGGTGCTACTTTCTCTCCCTGGTTGAGGAGGGATCTGATGTCGTCTGTTGCAGCAATGAGGGCAGTCTCTGTGCTGTAGCTTGTGCTGAAGCTGCATTGGGAGGTGTCCAACATGTTGTATTTTTTCAGGTGCTCTGAGAGCTAGTTGTTGATGGCTTTTTCCAGGATCTTGGCAGGCAAAGGGAGTAACGAGATGGGTAGGTAAATTTTGAGTTTGCTGGGGTCTGCATTAGGTTTTTTGAACAGAGGCTTGACTTTTGCTTGTTTCCAGGCTGCGGGAATGGCAGCCATTCTGATGGATGTATTGATAATGGGAGTGAGGACGCAGCTGATTTCTTTCTGGCCCAGGTTATAGATGCGAGGGGGCAAGGGTTGTTGAGGGAGCCGGAGTGAGTAGATCTCATGAGGTCCACTGTTTCTTGAGTGGATAGGGGCTTCCTGTCCGTGACCTGGTGGCTGTGAGATAGGAATGAGGAGTAGCTGTTCAATGTTTGTGGGTTGGGGAGGACAATTAATGTAGATTGCTGTGATTTTGTAATGGAAGTATTTGGCCAATGAGTCCCAGAGGGACTGCGTCAGTTGTATGGAGTTTTCAGTAGCTGCATGGCAGGAGAACTCTTTGATGATCTTAAAAAGTTCCTTTGGGTGGTTGGTGCTTTCTCTATGCGGTAGAGAAGGGTGATATTTGTTTCTTTGGTATGGAGTTGGTATTTGTTCAGTGCCTCTTTGTAGGTTGAGCACTCAGTTTGGTCTCTGTCGGCAAACCACCGTCTTTCTAGTCATTTGCAGTCTCTTTTAAGTATGTGGAGTTCAGGGGTGAACCATTTATCTGGTTTACTGGATCTTCTAGAGGTGGAGCTTGTGATGGGGGCTACTTTGTTGGTGCTGTTGAGGAGCCATTTGGATAGGCTGTTGGAGCCTTGTTCTATGTTTTCTGAAAGGTCTGTTGGAATGGAGGGAGTTGATCCATTGAGTTTCTGTGATTTTCTTCTATCTGCGGAGGGGGCGTGGTGGAGAGCTCGGGTTTGTAGGCTATGGAGAAGGGCACCAAGTGGCAGGCAGTCCAATTGAGTTCTGAGGAATGGGAGAACTTCAATTTGCTGCTGGCTGAAAAGATGGGTCACGGATGTGACCCGCCGTGTGGGTAGGGCTGGTGACTAGTTGTCTGAGTCCTATGTTGCTGAGGTTGTCCAAGAAGTTGGTGGAATTGTGGTCGAGGGGATCGTCCAGGTGAATATTGAGATCTCCTAGAGATATGCAGTCCATGGCTAGTGGGCGATGAGGTGGGCGATGTTTCAGTAGAAGACTGGGTGGGGTTCTGGGGGTCTGTATGTGGGGGTTCCCCCCAATGGTGGTTTTCGCATTGATTTTGATGAGAAAGCTGATGTGTTCCATGAGGAGGGATGACTCATCCTTGAATGTAGTGCACAAGAGGCTGTCTTGATGCATGATGACAATGCCTCCCCTGTGCTTGTTTTGGAAGTCTTTGTGAATCAGCTTGAAGCCTGGGGGTGGCACAGGCGATGTCCAGGGCCGAAATGGGCATAAGCCAGGTCTGGGTGATAAACATTAGGTCCGGGATGAGAGTGGTTAAGGTGTCCCATATCTTTTCTGTGCTTTTACAGAGGGATCTAGCATTGATCAGTAGGAGGTGAATGCAAAGTGGATGCTACCACACATGGACAGCCCATATTCTAATTCTTTATTTGAGAATTGTCCGCAGGGGATCCACATTTCCAAAAAGAGCAGTGCTCATGGTGTAATAGAATGTAGCCATCAGCAGTGCATACACATGGCAGAACAAGACTTCCGCTAGCCAGAAGGTTGTCTTGAGCAGTGGGAATTTAGAGTATGCACTTCATACAAAACCGGACAGGGCACATGGAAGCTGAGTGATGTTTTTAACAGACTGGAAATCAAATCCAATAGCAAATGTGAGGAACTATTTGAGATCAACTGAAATGACAAATACAAATTGTAACAAGCACTCCCCTGGGGAGGCACTGAAACTAGGCGCACAGAGAGTGCATGAAACTCACTCCATTGGAAAACCTTCTCAGTCAAGCCTTAACATTAAAAATGTTACTGGGTTTGCGCAAAAAAAAAGTAAAAGTACTTTTATTAAACACATACACACTACTAAATACTACACATTAAATTAAAACTAAGTATATCAGGTAGGTGGAAATACCTTTGGTGACACCCTCACATAACATTACACCTACTGAGTCCTCAACCCTGTAACCACAATACCCCCACCTATACCAGGCACAACATCACAATATAGGGGTGTGTCATTTTAAATAAGGAATACCTACTGCCTACTGGAATACGAGTCAAAGAAATACTGCAACACCATTAAAATCAGCAGAGACACAGGTACATTGCTTTTATGTTTTTTCCATGTGGGTGCCCAGTCCCACCTAAGGCATCCACAGATTCTTTGTTGGTTGGGGACTGCGGGGGCAGGCCTACCACCCTGGTTTGCTCCACACAGATACAGTACCATTCCATGATGCAGCAGGGGACCCAGGGTCCTCTGTGCTCTAGCCATATGGGAAACAGTGGAGGAAATCAGAATCCAGTGTACCTCCTGCCCATGCTGATCGTGAGTGGAAGGTTTGAGAGTGGGGTGCTCCTGACCTCCTCCCAGACATGGGCACGGGGAGAGGTAAGCAGGCCATTCCCTCCTTGGCCTTCATTTGTCGCAAGCAATAGGGTCCCCGGGACAATGCTGACTGACACTGAGCCCTAAGGGATGGCGTTCCCAGGGTCAAAATGCAACTGGGGAGGGGGCCCACGCACACAGCCTCCCCATTAAAAATGAGAGAATGAGTCTGCATCGGCCCTGGGGCCCTCACCTTCCCTGAGGGAATTTCCAAAGTATGCCACGGCATGCCATGAGTTTGTTCCCCACTCGGCCCCCACCTTGGAAGACTGAGCTTTAAAAGAGGTTATCTCTGGGTCCCAAAAGGCCTATCAACTTGAGGAAGATGTCACTTTTCACATGGTAGTGAGCTCTATTCACCAGGAGCATCCTCTTCAGGCCTTCTGGCCTCTAAAAGCGCTTTTTGGGGGAACCTGGGTTTTTAGGCTCCCTGTACGAGACCTGTCCTCTAATTGCCATCTGGTGCTCTTCATCTGATGATGGCACCATCTTGTACAGTCCCTCCACAGCTAGCCAGAAAAATAGCCTCCCTGTTGCATTCCCCTAGCCCCAGAGCCTCCTGCCTTCTTGAAGGGAATTGGTGGGTCAGTGGGGGGGTCAGCAGGGTCCGGGACCAGTCCAAAGAAAATATAGGGGAATCATCAACTGTACCCCAGGAGGTTCATTCCCCCAACAGTTCCTCAGGGGGCATAAGTGGGCCAGCTCTACAGGTCTTGGAGAGAACAGTCATAGTCGGGGGTGGGTTGGAGGTGAGAGGGAGGGCTGCTAGAATCAAAGTCCATCCGTCCATCTTTGTAGGGCATCAGGTGACTTCTCCAGCTGAACACCCACCTCCAGTGTTGCTGTCAGGTCCAAGGTCTTCTTGTCCATCTCTCCCTGTGCAGGGGTGTTTATGTAGGGGTGGAAAGTTTTATGAGGCTGGTACCCCCGGCAATCTTAGGGTGCCACATCATCCCTCCACCCATGTTCAAACCCTCCTAAACAATATTCTGGGACAAACCAATATAGCGACTTCAAGCTGTCTGTGAGAAGAGCTTACTTGAGGCTCCTAGCCACCCCTAGCTGATACAGCTGCTAGATCCCTTCAAGCCAAAACATCAAAGGCAAGCCCCTCCTGTGTGGGCTCCAGAAATCTGGCCTTCCTCCTTGGTTCCAGTGGGTTTGATCTCTCCCAGACCACATGCAGAGTGACAAGCTTGTTATCAGATGTGGATTTCCCCCACATATTTTCCTTTCCCAGGAACTGGATCAAACATGATTAACTGATCTATTGTGTAGGGATGCCTTTGATCCCTCTCCTGGGCAGCATAGTAATTAACTTGGCTTAGTAAGAGAGTGGGGAGGGAGAAAGGTCTGGAATCTGAATATGAGCAGAGCCACATACATAAGGTGTTTATGTAGGATGTTCAGGATGTCTCCACAAGACAGGAATTCAAGGAACAGCTCTTCAATGGATCAGTTCCTACCTCGCAGGACACACGCAGAAAGTCAGCTTAGCCACCCTACACCTCTGATTCTAATGAGCTGATCTCTGGAGTCCCCCAGGGATCATCACTCAGTCTTGCGCTCTTTAATATCTACATAGCCCCACTCACCAGCATCCTGAAAAACTGTGGAATCAACATTGTCTCCTATGCAAAAGCACAACTCATTGTCTCCACCTCGAAGGACACCACCAGCACCCAAGCAAAGTCACCAAATGCATGTCAGAAGTCACCAACTGAGGAAATCCAATTGCCTTAAATTTAACTTGAATAAGATGGAGGCTGTATTCTTACGAAAGGACTTGTCACTCTGGTCCTTGGCCTGGTGGCCATCAAATCTCAGAGACACACCCACACACTCACCCTGTCCAGTCAAGCCAGGAACCTGGGAATCATGGTCAACAATAACTACTGATGTCCAGCCAGGTCAACTTGATTACCTCTTCCTGCTTCCACACCTTCAAGGCCCTTAGAACAATCTACTGGTGGGTTCCTTTAAACACCCACAAAATATTCACCCAGGCACTCATCACCCGCAAGCTAGACTGTGCAAATGCACTCTATGCTGGAAGCTTTGCCCAACTCACCAATCATTCAGAATGCAGCAGCTAGACTTGCGTTCTACCTCACTCCACACTTCTACATTTCCACTTACCTCAAAAGACTTCTACTTTCTCCCTATACACAAGCATGCACCTCTCAAATTACTCACACACACACACAACAGCTTTGCACCAAATAAATCCCACTGACCTGAACAGCTGCATCAGCTTCCACTCCCTGACCTGACCCCTCCGCTCACCCAACCTCCTGATTGCCGCTGTCCCCCACATGCCAGAGCTGGCATCTGCAGCTTCTAGTACCTAACTTTTTCTAAAGCCTGAAATGAACTCCTCCCTTTGCATAAGGGCTTCCACTCAGTCCCTGAACTCAGGAATAAACATCCCTTCCATCTCACCAGCGCTAGGGTACTCTCCTGGGTAAGATGTGTGCTTTAAAAGTACACTTGAAATAACATAACACGAGTCCCTTCTGCGACAAAGTAGCTGTGAGCATATACCGGTCTGCGCAAGTCGGGGCAGTCTCCTATGCGCAGTCTGCATGTGTGCACATGCATGAGCATACATACTCATGTGTAGCCTCTTACCCTATCTGCACAGCTTTGGCCTTGTTTAAAATGCAGACTGTAGCGGTTGACTCGTTCAGTTATCACAGTTGGGCAACAAAAGAGCTGTCATTTTGCCATCCACAGTTTTCAAATCTGTCTCACAAGAATGACTTGAAGACCAGCTTCAGTGGGCATCTTTGGCAACAATTACCAAGTAGAATGATGTGTTCTACACAAAGGTTTTTAAGAAACGTGGAAATATGGCAAGTTTCCATTATCCATCTCTATTACACTTAACATCAATATTTCATGGAAAGCTATTTACTTAGAATACCACACTGGCAAATTACTTCAGAATACCATACTTACAAAAGAATTGTCCATTTTTAGCTGTGTAACTAATGATTTGTAATGCTTCAATAAACTATAATGTACTTAAGTCATTCTATGTGTCAAATATCTGAAACATTTCAAAGATTTATTTTGATGTGCAAGGCTTACGATTTTAGCAGTTTTTTTTCCTTTGACAGCTGTGCATGTATGTTACATGTCCTGTGCTGGTACATTTATATACCAGTTAAATAATTTGTCTATTTGTGCTGTCAACAGCTTCGAATTCTCTAGCAGATCAGAAAGAGTAATTAAGAGCTAGATAACAAAGCATTTTTGCAGAAGATTGCGACCGCAAAAATGCTTTTTCGAAAGTACAAAAGGCAAAATGTGATTTGGTAACTTCTAATTTGCATTTTCGATTTGGTATTTGGAATGGATGTGTGTAGGGTGTCCCTTTCAAATACCAAAATGGTAGGGTATGTATTCCTGTTTGGTGACTGAAATTGAGGTCACAAAACAGTGATACTTTATCATCACTCTTTTAGTGGTGGTAACCCATTTGCAAATGGGAAAGGTTCCACGCGGGACCCTTTCCCCTTAAGAATATTAAAAATTGAAACTTAACCATTTAATTTTCTTTAATTCATACATGAAAGTGAGTGCTAAGATAGTCTGAAGAAATTTCCTTGAATGATGAAAAAAATCCAGTAATAGTGAAACATATCTTATGAGTCTTATTGTATAAAAATACATTTTTGTTTAAAATCCCATGAAGCGGAGCCATGATATTGAATTTCAATACAAAATTGTGTATTGGACTATGTTAGCACTCCCTTTCATGTATGAATTTGATATTGGGTGTATGGTCTTAGAGCAATAGGACCATTGGTAGGTAGAGTGCTGTATCCTTACACTCTAAGCACTAACACGTGCAGCTGCATGTTGGCCAATATTGTTCTTCCAGTGGTTTTGTTTTCTTTTTCTGAAAAGCATCCTGTTTTCTGCTAAGAAAAAACAGACTACATTTTTTTTTTTAATTACTTTATTAAAAAGCAATCAGAGACATGGTGGTCTCCTGACCCCTGCAGGCCACCATCCCTGCGACGTCAGTGATTCTTAAAATGGATCGCAAATTGCCACCTACTTTATTAATATTCAGGAGGTAAGTTGATTTGCGACCCACTAGGAATCGCTAATTTAAAATAAAAAGTTTCATACATTAGGAACTGATTTCCTAATTGCAAATTGGTACGAATCGAAATCAGGAAATTGCAATTCCTCATGTTAGTACATCTGGTCCTAAGTCATACACATACAAACAACATGACGAATTTGTTTAACTACAGGAGAGACTTTCAGTCCTAAACACAATTTGCATTGTCTTGGACAACTGAAATTCCATACTAACGGGTTCTGTGCAAAATAGATTTACAAACTATTAGGGCTGCAAAACGATCGACTTAGATTATGCCTACATTTACAGGAAAACAACCTTGTGACATGAGTTTTAAAAGCCTTCAAGTGTTTCAAAGTGGAGGTGCAGACTAAGCTAAAAAATGTCATTTCCATAAACAAGATATTCTGGCGCACAGGCCTGGAACACATGCAGAAGTACGCACCACATTTCATGCCATCAACGAGCCTACGGGTCCGCGGGGATTGCACATTACATCTTGTGGCACGCTAGCTTTAATTTCCAAGCAGTGCTTAAAAGTGTTGGCAAGGCTGCAGCAGGCACTACCCTCTTAAAACCACCACTCGTCAACAATAAATGGGACAACTAGCACATCACATATAACAATCACAGTAGTTCAGAAAGCTACTGTCCAACTCAGCTTTAGCATAAATACAGGTCATTAAAAGGCTCAAAGTTCAGAGCTAATCACCTGTAAGGAGAACTGATGATCTTCAAGATTTCATGCTGGACCCTAAAACAAATATACGTTCTGACAACATTTTGGCTTTACAGAGGGTTGGGCTCAGGGCTGAAAGCGAGGCTTGGATAAAGATGCCTCGTATATTACTAAATAAAAAGTATTCAAGTTTTCCTGTTGGACACTAAAAAAACATACAATCTGACAACATTTTGGCTTTACGGATGGCGGGGCTCAGTACTGAAAGAGAGGCTTGACTAACAATGCATTTCAAACCTTATATAATAATAAATAAAAAGTTATTCAAGTTTTCATTCTGGACACTAAAAAAAACATAAGCTTTGACAACATTTTGACTTTACGGAGGGCTCAGGGCTGAAAGTGAGGTTTAGACAACGATGCGTTCCAAGCCTGAGTAATATTAAATAAAATGACTGTAACAAGAGAACAAGGTGCTCACAGGAGCGAAAACACACTAGAACGCTGACCTTTGTAGGGAACAAGACAGCCACAAGAAGATTACATAAACTGCGGAAGACAAACAAAACAAGCACAGCGCAATCGCTATGCGGCCAAACATAAAAAAAAAAAAAAAAAGTTCCTCAAAAGCGAATGTAAACAGTATCTGGGACTCGGGAGACTGATAAGAACAAACACACGATGACCAAGCATTGGTCAATGCAGGAAATATACTACAGCCACTAGAAAAGGAGGAAAAGTAAGTGGGAAGCATAGGAACCAATGAAAGGTAAGGGAGCGGGATGTTAGCCCCTTTAAGATATATTTTAACAATAGATTTCACAAGCAAAGCCCAAGTGCTGTGCAGGCGAAACCTAAAAATGTGATATGGCACAACCAGGGAAAATGTGCTTTTTAAAAGTGCTTTGATGCTGGCTGCTTCCCAGCCTTTTGTTATTATTATTTTTAGCCATGCTGCCCAGCAGCCACACTGCTATAAAGAATGGTTACAAAGCATTGCCAAAGCCATCAATGCCCAAGTTGTTCAGCATAAACAAAAGGCAATAACTGAGCCAATGATCGCAAAGGCATGACCTACTTGCTTTGCCAATGCTTGGGTGTCTGCACAACACTTGTGTGATTCACAGAGTAAATCACTTAATCTCCCCATGCATGAAAAAATATATGACATTTGGCTAAAAATTCTATCACATAAAGAACACAACTGAGCCCATGTCTGTGTCTCTGACAAAATACATTTGGAAGCACATAACATCTGTTTTCACAACAAAAGCTGATAACATCCGTTGTCACAAACAAACATCTATTTTAAAATAGAAAACGGTGTCTTTAAAGTGTGTGGCCTAGTAAAGGGTTAAGTGCCACTGCTGTAGAAATATTTATGTACTCAGCAATTATCAAAGGGAAAATAATGATAAGATAACTCTGGTGGTTTATATACTTGCTGGAGATATCAGTATTTTGTTTACTCACAGTTCTGGCTCACAATATCATTGAGAGTTAATGTGCCTCCTAGAAAGCATATTCACACATTTGTAATTTCTGCAGATAGGTAAGTGGATTACTACATTTAGCACAGCGATCCTTATGTTACTTGCAGTTCAAGTTGGAATCCTTCTAAAATAGGCCAGTGACCTATGAACTGGCATCGAGGAGCTTATACGTTTAGAACATTATTGTTTTTTTCCCTCAATCTCTTGTTATTCTAAGGTTGCAAAAAATGGTTCCTTTGGGTAGTTATGCAGTCTTATTAGTACAAGGAACCCCCAACTAAAGAGTTACTTTTTAGATCCTGGCTTTGGGTTTCTCCCAACTATGCACTCATAACATATAACTGTACTACTATGGGTGAAATGTGATTCCTACACCTTGTAAGCTTCAATCTCGTGTAAAATTTCAGGGACATTTATTGACACACTTGCATTGATTTATTATCTCTGTATACTGTGTATGTGTAATGTGAAGTACTATGAACGCCTACACGGGTATGAATAGTGCAATAAAAGAATTACAATTAAAACAAGCATTGGCACAGCCAATAGGTCTGGCTCATGAGTGCACTGTCAAGCCAGACCTAAAAGTCCATGTACGTTAATGACTGCCTTCTCCTATACGTACTGCTTCCAGAGAAAAACACCATAAATCATCTAGCTATGTAAGACACTTTAATCACATTAAAAGGAATGTGTGTGCCCCTTAAAGTTCAAGCTCAGGCAGTTAGATAAACAAAATTAGCACAGCTGTGTGGACGGACAAGCACTGTTTTGTGGATGCACACAACTTCTGCTCAATCAAAAAATGTACTCCTGGCTCCTAACATATGGGCAGAGCAAAAGCCCCTCTCCTGGGAGTGCTCATATAATTATCTGGCGACAGCTGGGCTATCAACCAGACCATAAAAAAGTGTTATTTAAATCATTATTTGTGTAATTACTTCTAAAGACAGATACAGCTGACATCTTTCCAGTGCATGCACATCTCATATACAGGTGTAGAACAAAGTCAAAAACATGTCCCCAAACCATAGTTTATTTTATGTACTTGTGAAGTGATAACAAGCTACGTGCCTTTGATGCACCCAAAGCATTACATTTTAAGGAGTTAAGGTCTAGATAGCTCCAAACAAGAATGATTCTAAACAAAAGGAGAGCTGATAGTTAAATTGATCCTTTGGCCTTTGTTTTGGACCCACCTATGAGTGAAAATAAGAAAGCCCTTTCACGCCTGCACATTGCTATTTTAGAAGGAAATCAGACCACAAGTGGGTGCTGCTGAATATGCCATTGTGTCTGCAAATTACAATGGAGCAAATTCAGCATATTTCACTGCTGGATCCAGGATCCGGCTTAATACCAGCTGCTGGGCCTGGAATAAAGATAGGTAAAATAACCGTTAAACGGTCTTTTCACATGTTTTTTGTGCTTATTTCTAGTTTTTTGTTCCGTATAGATCTCAGACAATCAGGAGGTCCCTATAAAGCACTAATACGATCACATACCTCTGAGCTCATTCAGCTTATATATCAAAATAAACATAGTAAATGATATGTTATATGCACATATAACACACATTGCGAAGATTTTACCTAAGTTATGACTCTTAAAGAGCTATGAGTTTGTGATAGCTCTTCCTATAATGAGGTGCTATCATTACACACGTAACGTATTGGAAAAACATATGTTTGCAAATGAGGCATATTATTTTTTTCTAATTCTGAAGTGTGATGGAATCAGATATTTTAACGGGATAAAAATAATCCAAGCTACTTTCCTAGCGTGATAATTATGCACAGAACTCAAATTTCCAAGTTAATGTGTATGCACCCTATAGAATGGGCAGTAAAACTATATGCCTGATTCGAATTTCATACTCATTTCAAGAGACTATTTCAATGAAAAAAAATGTGCTCTCTGTAAATTTGCTACCCTACCATTCTATGCATTACTCCTAGCTTCGGGACATCGTGCTTCAAAATGCACCAATGGGTGATACTACACCCCCATAATTATCCTGCTGAACTGCGACGGCTCGTGTGCTACATTTGCCACATTTGCCCTGCTGAACTACCACTGCTCGTGTGCTACAATTGCCCTTCATGTAGTCTTTTGATTGTTCCAAGAATATTGATTTCTATGAGGTAACACTGATGGCGGCAACCGTACGATGAACACTGTTCCACAGCGCAAAGAATGAACCAAGAATGAATTCGGGCACACACAATGTAAGAGAAAGAAGGAATATGGGGCAACAAAAGGAAAAACAGAAGCGATTGTAAGATGGCTAGAGGGTGGTGTAGCTATGAGAGTAAGAAACAGAATTTTCAAGTATGCCGTGAACCCCCCCCCCCCGACCACAGTGTGCTTGTTATTACATAATATCCTCTTCACCGTAATCAACAGATAACCGACCTTCTACAAGCGTGAGGACACAGCAAACTTATGACTTACCGGCAGTCAGAGGTCTTACAATATAATTGCCTCTGCCCTACTTTTAGAGTCGAAAAATACTTCAAAACAACCACACAGGTGACCCAATGAGTAAACTAGTTTAAGATGACGGCCGTACATCGGTCTGGTGACAGGAAGCGCTGAGTGGTTATATTTATTCCAAGAACCGTGCAATAGGTCGGAAAAGAGAACGTCTCGCCCATACACACAGCAAGACCTTCCGGAAGTGAACGCCCCAGTCGCTTTATACCCCGGAAGTGAACATTAGAAACTCGTATGTTTTGCTAAATCCGTATGTAATTGTACTTATCCCCTTTGCTGCCGGGCCTTTTCCCCCTCCTGTGCCAAGCAGTTCGCGCTTAGGCCCTCATAACTTTTTGTTCACATAAGCTACCCACGCCAAATTTGCTTCCCTTTTTCCCAACATCCTAGGGATTCTAGAGGTACCCAGACTTTGTGGGTTCCCCAGAAGGAGGCCAAGAAATTACCCAAAATACAATGACAATTTCGTTTTTTTCAAACAAATGGGAAAAAGGGGCTGCAGAAGAAGGCTTGTGTCTTTTCCCCTGAAAATGGCATCAACAAAGGGTTAGTGGTGCTAAAATCACCAGCTTCCAAGCTTTCAGGAACAGGCAGACTTGAATCAGAAAACCCAATTTTTCAACACAATTTTGGCATTTTACTGGGACATACCCCATTTTTACGATTTTTTGTGCTTTCAGCCTCCTTCCAGTCAGTGACAGAAATGGGCGTGAAACCAATGCTGGATCCCAGAAACCGAAACATTTCTGAAAAGTAGACAAAATTCTGAATTCAGCAAGGGGTAATTTGTGTAGATCCTACAAGGGTTTCCTACATAAAATAACAACTGAAAAAAAATAATATTGAAATTGAGGTGGATAGAACTGAAATTTTTCTCTACGTTTTACTCTGTAACTTTTTCCTGCAATGTCAGATTTATTAAAGCAATATACTGTTACGTCTGCTGGACTCTTCTGGTTGCGGGGATATATAGGACTTGTAGGTTCATCAAGAACTCTAGGTACCCAGAGCCAATAAATGAGCTGCACCCTGCAGTGGGTTTTCATTCTATACCGGGTATACAGCAATTCATTTGCTGAAATATAAAGAGTAAAAAAATCAAGAAAACCTTTGTATTTCCAAAATGGGCACAAGATAAGGTGTTGAGGAGCAATGGTTATTTGCACATCTCTGAATTCCGGGGTGCCCATACTAGCATGTGAATTACAGGGCATTTCTCAAATAGACGTCTTTTTTACACACTCTCTTATATTTGGAAGGAAAAAATGTAGAGAAAGACAAAGGGCAATAACACTTGTTATGCTATTCTATGTTCCCCCAAGTCTCCTGATAAAAATGGTACCTCACTTGTGCGGGTAGGCCTAGCGCCCGCGACAGGAAATGCCCCAAAACACAACGTGGACACATCCCATTTTTTGACAGAAAACAGAGGTGTTTTTTGTAAAGTGCCTACCTGTAGATTTTGGCCTCTAGCTCAGCCGGCACCTAGGGAAACCTACCAAACCTGTGCATTTTTTAAAACTAGAGACCTAGGGGAATCCAAGATGGGGTGACTTGTGGGGCTCTGACCAAGTTCTGTTACCCAGAATCCTTTGCAAACCTCAAAATATGGATAAAAAAACAAATTTTCCTCACATTTCGGTGACAGAAAGTTCTGGAATCTGAGAGGAGCCACAAATTTCCTTCCACCCAGCGTTCCCCCAAGTCTCCCGATAAAAATGATACCTTACTTGTGTGGGTAGGCCTAGCGCCCGCGACAGGAAATGCCCCAAACCACAACGTGGACACAATCCCATTTTGTGACAGAAAACAGAGGTGTTTTTTGCAAAGTGCCTACCTGTAGATTTTTGGCTCTAGTTCAGCCGGCACCTAGGGAAACCTACCAAACCTGTGCATGTTTGAAAACTAGCGACCTAGGGGAATACAAGATGGGGTGACTTGTGGGGCTCTGACCAGGTTCTGTTACCCAGAATCCTTTGCAAACCTCAAAATATGGCAAAAAAAACACATTTTCCTCACATTTCGGTGACAGAAAGTTCTGGAATCTGAGAGGAGCCACAAATTTCCTTCCACCCAGCGTTCCCCCAAGTCTCCCGATAAAAATGATACCTCACTTATGTGGGTAGGCCTAGCGCCCACGACAGGAAACGCCCCAAAACACAACGTGGACACATCCCATTTTTTGACAGAAAACAGAGGTGTTTTTTGCAAAGTGCCTACCTGTAGATTTTGGCCTCTAGCTCAGCCGGCACCTAGGGAAACCTACCAAACCTGTGCATTTTTTAAAACTAGAGACCTAGGGGAATCCAAGATGGGGGACTTGTGGGGCTCTGACTAGGGTCTGTTACCCAGAATCCTTTGCAAACCTCAACATTTGGCTAATAAAACACATTTTCCTCACATTTCGGTGACAGAAAGTTCTGGAATCTGAGAGGAGCCACAAATTTCCTACCACCCAGCGTTCCCCCAAGTCTCCCGATAAAAATGATATCTCACTTGTGTGGGTAGGCCTAGCGCCCGTGACAGGAAATGCCCCAAAACACAACGTGGACACATCCCATTTTTTGACAGAAAACAGAGGTGTTTTTTCCAAAGTGCCTACCTGTAGATTTTGGCCTCTAGCTCAGCCGGCACCTAGGGAAACCTACCAAACCTGTGCATTTTTTAAAACTAGAGACCTAGGGGAATCCAAGATGGGGGACTTGTGGGGCTCTGACCAGGGTCTGTTACCCAGAATCCTTTGCAAACCTCAACATTTAGCTAATAAAACACATTTTCCTCACATTTCGGTGACAGAAAGTTCTGGAATCTGAGAGGAGCCACAAATTTCCTACCACCCAGCGTTCCCCCAAGTCTCCCGATAAAAATGATATCTCACTTGTGTGGGTAGGCCTAGCGCCCGTGACAGGAAATGCCCCAAAACACAACGTGGACACATCCCATTTTTTGACAAAAACAGAGGTGTTTTTCAAAGTGCCTACCTGTAGATTTTGGCCTCTAGCTCAGCCGGCACCAAGGGAAACCTACCAAACCTGTGCATTTTTTAAAACTAGAGACCTAGGGGAATCCAAGATGGGGTGACTTGTGGGGCTCTGACCAGGTTCTGTTACCCAGAATCCTTTGCAAACCTCAAAATATGGCAAAAAAAACACATTTTCCTCACATTTCGGTGACAGAAAGTTCTGGAATATGAGAGGAGCCACAAATTTCCTTCCACCCAGCGTTCCCCCAAGTCTCCCGATAAAAATGATACCTCACTTGTGTGGGTAGGCCTAGCGCCCACGACAGGAAATGCCCCAAAACACAACGTGGACACATCCCATTTTTTGACAGAAAACAGAGGTGTTTTTTGCAAAGTGCCTACCTGTAGATTTTGGCCTCTAGCTCAGCCGGCACCTAGGGAAACCTACCAAACCTGTGCATTTTTTAAAACTAGAGACCTAGGGGAATCCAAGATGGGGGACTTGTGGGGCTCTGACCAGGGTCTGTTACCCAGAATCCTTTGCAAACCTCAACATTTGGCTAATAAAACACCTTTTCCTCACATTTCGGTGACAGAAAGTTCTGGAATCTGAGAGGAGCTACAAATTTCCTACCACCCAGCGTTCCCCCAAGTCTCCCGATAAAAATGATATCTCACTTGTGTGGGTAGGCCTAGCGTCCGTGACAGGAAATGCCCCAAAACACAACGTGGACACATCCCATTTTTTGACAGAAAACAGAGGTGTTTTTTCCAAAGTGCCTACCTGTAGATTTTGGCCTCTAGCTCTGCCGGCACCTAGGGAAACCTACCAAACCTTTGCATGTTTGAAAACTAGAGACCTAGGGGAATCCAAGATGGGGTGACTTGTGGGGCTCTGACCAAGTTCTGTTACCCAGAATCCTTTGCAAACCTCAAAATATGGATAAAAAAACACATTTTCCTCACATTTCGGTGACAGAAAGTTCTGGAATCTGAGAGGAGCCACAAATTTCCTTCCACCCAGCGTTCCCCCAAGTCTCTCGATAAAAATAATACCTCACTTGTGTGGGTAGGCCTAGCGCCCGCGACAGGAAATGCCCCAAAACACAACGTGGACACATCCCATTTTTTGACAAAAACAGAGGTGATTTTCAAAGTGCCTACCTGTAGATTTTGACCTCTAGCTCAGCCGGCACCAAGGGAAACCTACCAAACCTGTGCATTTTTTAAAACTAGAGACCTAGGGGAATCCAAGATGGGGTGACTTGTGGGGCTCTGACCAGGTTCTGTTACCCAGAATCCTTTGCAAACCTCAAAATATGGCTAAAAAAAACACATTTTCCTCACAGTTCGGTGACAGAAAGTTCTGGAATCTGAGAGGAGCCACAAATTTCCTTCCACCCAGCGTTCCCCCAAGTCTCCCGATAAAAATGATACCTCACTTGTGTGGGTAGGCCTAGCACCCGCGACAGGAAATGCCCCAAAACACAACGTAGACACATCCCATTTTTTGACAGAAAACAGAGGTGTTTTTTGCACAGCGCCTACCTGTAGATTTTGGCCTCTACCTCAGCCGGCACCTAGGGAAACCTACCAAACCTGTGCATTATTGAAAACTAGAGACCTAGGGGAATCCAAGATGGGGTGACTTGTGGGGCTCTGACCAGGTTCTTTTACCCAGAATCCTTTGCAAACCTCAAAATATGGCTAAAAAAACACATTTTCCTCACAGTTCGGTGACAGAAAGTTCTGGAATCTGAGAGGAGCCACAAATTTCCTTCCACCCAGCGTTCCCCCAAGTCTCCCGATAAAAATGATACCTCACTTGTGTAGGTAGGCCTAGCGCCCGCGACAGGAAATGCCCCAAAACACAACCTGGACACATCCCATTTTTTGACAGAAAACAGAGGTGTTTTTTGCAAAGTGCCTACCTGTAGATTTTGGCCTCTAGCTCAGCCGGCACCTAGGGAAACCTACCAAACCTGTGCATTTATTAAAACTAGAGACCTAGAGGAATCCAAGATGGGGTGACTTGTGGGGCTCTGACCAGGTTCTGTTACCCAGAATCCTTTGCAAACCTCAAAATTGGGCTAAAAAAACACATTTTCCTCACATTTCGGTGACAGAAAGTTCTGGAATCTGAGAGAAGCCACAAATTTCCTTCCACCCAGCGTTCCCCCAAGTCTCCCGGTAAAAATGATACCTCACTTGTGTGGGTGGGGCAGGTGCCTGCAACAGAATAAGGCCAAAAACTTGTAGAGATAGAGGGGATAGCACAGCAAGTTGATAAGGACATATTCTTCTTTTATACATCTTTAGGCTGACTCTGCTTTGGGGACCCACACAAGTGAGGTGTCATTTTACTTGGGAGATTGAGGGGAACGCTGGGGAGTAGGAATTTTGTGCTGGAGCGGTGATCATACAAACGAAAGTCAGGAAAAGATGCTTTTTTATGCAAATTTTGAGGTTTGCAGAGGAGTCTGGGTAAGAAAATGTTTGGGGATCCACGCAAGCCACACCTCCCTGGACTCCTTGGGGTGTCTAGTTTTAAAAAATGTCTGGGTTTGGTAGGTTTCCCTAGATGAAGGCCGCACCCAGGACCAAAAACATAGGTGCCCCCTACCCCCCAAACACAGGTAGTTTTGTAATATATCATTTTGATGTGTCCACATACGTCTGTGATGTGCCAAACACTAAAATTGTGAAAAGAAACGCACTTAGATTATGTGAAAAAGACCCCTTACCCACCAACCAAGTTGGTGGCATGCTTCATCATCGGGGTCCCACCCAAGGCACCTAGCGTGTCACAGGTGTGCTGCGACGCCTGATTAAAGCGGAGCAGGTTTTGTCATTTTTACCACACATACTGGTTGGATTAGGCACAAGGGTGAGTGATGGTTCAGTGGATCAAATTTTATTAGCAAGAGATTTCACAAAAATGAAATGCACTGTTAATAACTGAAAGGCCAAAAAACTGAACCAATGACTCACAGCTCGTGAGCTGTAAAGCCACGGCAAGGCACCAACCGCTTTACAGTCCATTCACACACCTTTCATACATGACACACACAAGACCATTTACACCGCCAGCCACGGGCCCAGCACATTACAACACTCACATCGACAGACAGCGCCACTCAAAGGCCCATCACTTACATACGCCCACATGCCTGGTACAACAATCACACCAGCTGATGGGAGTATGTGGACTGGTGTTTGGCTGGCAGTGTGTTGCAGTAGCCAACAGCAAGTCAATATGTACACCCTCAGCCAAGCCCCACTCCACACACAATGGCATCACTTTTTTTTTTTTTTTAAACAAAGAAACCCCTAACTAATTAGAAATAATTACAAAACTACAAACACAAAAGCTCTAACTAAGTACATGACAGAAATGCTAACCATGAAACTGAACACATGAAAATACAAAACAGACATGAGTTCACACTCATGGTTGTTCTCAGTAATTCTTCTGGGTGTGGTAATTCTTAAAACAACCACCCACACACAGCCCAGGCTTTGAAGGACAATCTGGGCAGTACATTTGAGTCTCCCTCCGGATACCTCTTCGAAAACACACACTACATTTCTTAGCTGGAAAGTCTTTTTAGGTGTGGGAGGAATGTGCTCAGCAAAGTGGCGATCTTTCAATCTAGCCACATCCTCCACCACTGCCTCTCTAGGAACTCTGGCCTGTTCCACCACAATAAGGCTCTCTATCACCGACTCCTGAAATTTCACAAATGTCATCTTTGACTCTGGAGACCTATCCTTAAACACAATAAAAGCATAAAAAGTTGCTAAGTGGAAGAGATGAATTGCTAACTTCTTATACCAAACGTAAGACTTACGAATAGCAATATAAGGTTCCAACCTCTGATCAACTCTATCTACACCTCCCATGTGCTTATTATAATCTAAAATGCACACAGGTTTGCGCACTTCAGCAACCTGGCCCCAAACAGTCACGGGGGAAGTACTCTCATCATGGATGGTACTTAGCATGTATACATCCCTCCTGTCTGAAAACTTCAAAGCTAGCAGCTCATCATTCCGCAAGGCACTGCACTGTCCCCTCTGAAGTTTTTTACAGACAAGCTCCCTTGGATAGCCTTTCCGGTTACAACGAACTGTGCCACAAGCAACAGTGTCCACTCTAAACAATTCCTTGAACAACTGCACTCCAGTGTAAAAGTTATCTACATACAAATGGTGACCTTTGTTGAACAGTCGTCTACCAAGTTCCCACACAATTTTCTCAGTAACTCCAAAAGTGGGAGGACAACCAGGAGGGTCAATACTGGAATCCCTACCAGTGTAGACACGGAAATTATACACATATCCTGTACTACTTTCAGACAGCATATGCAATTTAATTCCACATCGTGCCCTCTTGCTAGTAATGTACTGCCTAAAAACCAAACGACCCTTGAAGAGGACCAAAGACTCGTCCACAGCTATTTCTTTGCCTGGAACATAGACCTCTGAAAACCGATCTACAAAATGATCAAGGACAGGCCTAATCTTAAAAAGACGGTCAGAATCAGGGTGATCTCGTGGCAAGGCTAATGCATTGTCAATAAAATGCAGCATCCTAAGAAGAAGCAAATACCGATTACGACTCATTGTTGCAGGAAATATACCTGTTGCCATCAAGGGACTAGTAGACCAATAAGAAGCCAGTGACGGCTTCCTTATCAGCCCCATCAAAAGAGTCAAACCTAAAAACCTTTTCATCTCCTCCAAATTTGTGAGAATCCACTGGGCAGCTTTAGAGTGCAGCCTAAGTCTAGCAGCGTTGTCCCTCAAATACTGCTCCGCATACAAATTAGTCTGCTCAACAATTTCTTCCAAAAACACATCATCCACAAATAACTCAAAGAAATTGACAGGCAAAAAGTTCTCAGTATTGACTCTACACCCCAGGAGACCAGTCAAGGCAGGCAACTCTGGCTGCTCCATGTTTGGGGCTACCCAGAGTTCAGGTCTTCTAACAGGAAACCTTTCAGCCCCAGGTTGCTGCACTAATGGCACATCAGTGTCCTCCTCTGAAACAGGCCCTTCATCTGCAATGAGTGTGGCTTCCTCATCAGAAGGATCCTCTCCGACAGAAACTTCACTGCCAGAATCCCTCACTTCTTACTCTGCCTCAGATACAGAGTCCGTCTCATAATCATGATCAGACAATGACTCAAAAAGCATACCAACCACCTACTACAATTAACTGGACAAATGCACCACCAACAACCCGCACTGTGTAAGATAAGTAATAAAGGGGGTCATTCTGACCCTGGCGGTAAAAGGCACTTACCGCCGGTCAGAAGACCGCCATAATCCCGCTGCGGCCGCGGTAAACCGCCACGGTCATTCTGACCCACAACTGCCAAACCGCCAAAAACCCGACATCCACTGAAGCCCGCCTCATCAGCGGTCAGCGATAAACTGGAGATGACCAAACCTCCACCGTCACGCCAACACAAACACGCCCATGCCATTACGACCCACGAATCCACGTGGCGGTCTTTCAACCGCGGTATTCCATTGGCGGCACACACCGCCGCGCTCAAAATACCCACACCTATACAAAACACAGCCACATTGGACAATTCCAAATACACACACCTGATACACATACAAACACCACTCCCACACACCCATCACCATATAAAACACACACCCACATCACCCACAAACCCCCACAAAGCGAAATTCAGAGACAAGGCGCAATACACAGAGAGAGAGCACAGGGAACGCAAACCACAACACACACAGGAACCCAACATCATCACCCACACCACATCTACGCACAAAACACCACACACCACTACACTCATCACCACAAACACCACCCCACACCTCATCCACACCACCCCATGGCACCCCAAAGACACCCCAGGTTCACGGACCAAGAACTCAGGGTCATGGTGGAGGAAATAATCAGGGTAGAGCCCCAGCTCTTCGGCACACAGGTGCAGCACACCACAATAGCCAGGAAGGCGGAGCTATGGCAAAGGATCGTCGACAGGGTCAACGCTGTGGGACAGCATCCCAGAAATCGGGAAGACATCCGAAAGCGCTGGAACGACCTACGGGGGAAGGTGCGGGCGATGGTGTCAAGATACAACATCGCTGTGCAGAAGACTGGCGGCGGACCCCCACCCACTCCACCCGAATTCACAGCATGGGAGCAAGAGGTCTTGAACATCCTGCATCCTGAGGGCCTCGCTGGAGTAGGCGGAGGAATGGACTCTGGTAAGTCTAATCTCAACTACTTCACCCCCCCCAACCACCAGCATGCCAACCCACACCCCCACCCTCACCCCTAACCCCCCCAGCACACATACTCCCTGTTAATGTCTCACCAGCACAACCCACCCAACCCAACCCAATCCCCTGAATGCCAGCACAAACCATGGACACCCATCACCTAAGCATGACCACTGCACATACCCATCCCCCCCCACAAACCACCCTCACAACTCCTCCCACATGGGACTGCCAGCACTGGGGGACAAGGGCACCCACAAATTACACGCCACGGCACACACAAAATCAATAACCATATTCTTTTACCCCTGCAGGGCCCGAACGCCAACACACCGGCCAGGAGGGTCCAGATTTGTCCATCCCACCCCCAGAACAGGCCCCCAGTGATGACAGCAGCTCTGTCGACCTAGAACCTGATGACCAGCCCGGACCATCGGGGACCTCTGGACAGTCGGTTACCCTCAGTCAGCCCCAGGCCACAGCAGACCTACCCCCCTCAGGAAACACCAGCACAGCACCCACCCAACGGGCCCATGCTTCTGTCTCCAGGACAGGTCAAGCAGCGGTGTGTCTACCAGTACAGGGCACCCAGGGTAACCCACAACCCCAACAACAACAGGGACCTGGGGGCACTGGTAGTGGGCACACCGTCCAGGGGACAGAGGCCCAGGAACAAAGAGGAACTGGGAGGGCTGCTGTGCGACAGAGGGAGGACAGGCCTAGGGAACCCACTGTCCAAGAGGCCCTCACCACCATCATGGGAGCGTACCACCACTCCCAAGAGACGATGGCGACGGTCCTGGCCAGGTTCCAGGAGATCCAGGCCATGCAGGAGGGCCAGTACATGGGGTTCCGGGAAGAACTGCGCACCATCAGTTCCGCAATGGGTACAATCGTGGTGGCACTCAACCAGATTGTCACCACATTGCGGGACCATGTGGCTCCCCAAAGGGCCCCTGCCACTAGCATGGAGGAAGAACAGCCCACCACCTCCGCCGGCGCTAGTGGTCAGGAGGCCCCGACACAACAGCAATGGCCCTCCCGGACCCCACCCCCTGCAGAACAAGAACCACCCCGCAAGAAAGGCCTGAGATCGAGGAAGAAGACAGAGTAGGATGTCAAGACCCTCGGCATGCACGGAAACCCCCGGATGTCATCCCACTGTCCCACTTGTTTACCCTGTCCAACCTTGAACTGCCCCTGCTCCACCTTCCACAGGCATATGGACAATGGACCTGTAGGAACGACAGTCTGGACACAGCCATGGACATGCCTCCACCATCACCCTGTTTGAACTATGCACCTATCTTAAAACTTCAATAAACACAATGATTGCACATTAACCAACTGGATTCTGCTATCTATTTATTTAAACCAAATGTATTCGATATAACCAACAAAACATTTCTAGTTACATTGTGATGACAACATACCAGTGTCACACAGCGGTAGTCCATGGGGAAAAAAACCAGAGGGCACTCCGTGGGGATCAGATCACTGAAATAGGAAGTGATATACACAACTAAGTTACCATACATTGGGGTGAAAGGTCAGACAGTAGAGAGCCACTACAGTTACAGATATAATACAATGCTGGAGTAGATTATTACCTGTGTGTCACTGGAAATATTGCAGTATCACTCTGTCCCTGTTGTCTGTGTCGTCCTCTTCGTCTTCCTCCTCTTCACTCTCCGCAGGCTCCACAGCGGCCACAACACCACCATCTGGACCATCCTCCTGCAGGAAAGGCACCTGGCGTCGCAAAGCCAGGTTGTGAAGCATGCAGCAGGCTACGATGATATGACACACCTTCCTTGGTGAGTACATTAGGGATCCACCAGTCATATGCAGGCACCTAAACCTGGCCTTCAGGAGGCCGAAGGTCCACTCAATCACCCTCCTAGTCCGCCCATGGGCCTCATTGTACCGTTCCTCTGCCCTGGTCCTGGGATTCCTCACTGGGGTCAATAGCCAAGGCAGGTTTGGGTAACCAGAGTCACCAATTAGCCACACACGGTGTCTCTGTAGCAGTTCCATCACATAAGGGATGCTGCTATTTCGCATGATGTACGCGTCATGCATTGACCCTGGGAACTTGGCATTTAAATGGGAGATGTACTGGTCAGCCAAACAGACCACCTGGACATTCATCGAATGATCATTTTTACGGTTCCTGTACACCTGCTCATCGTCTTTTGGGGGAACCAAAGCCACATGGGTACCATCAATGGCACCAATGATATTGGGAATGTGTCCAAGGGCATAGAAATCACCCTTCACTGTAGGCAAGTCACCCACCTCAGGGAAAATGATGTAGCTCCGCATGTATTTCATCAGGGCAGACAACACTCTGGACAACACCTTTGAAAACATAGGCTGAGACATCCCAGATGAAATGGCCACGGTAGTTTGAAATGATCCACTTGCCAAAAAATGCAGTACTGACAGCACCTGCACTAGAGGCGGAATCCCTGTGGGTTGGCGGATGGGTGACATCAGGTCTGGCTCCAGCTGGGCACACAGTTCCTGTATAGTGGCACGGTTGAGTCTGTAGGTGAGTATGACGTGTCTTTCTTCCATTGTCGACAGGTCCACCAGCGGTCTGTACACGGGAAGATTCCTCCGTCTCCTCGCAAGTCCCAGCGGACGATGCCTAGGAAGGACAACATGGAGCACAGAGTCAAGCAACCCACAGGTAAGTGCCCACAGCATGCCCAGTACACGTATCTCTCGGGATTGAATGGCTAGTATGATTGTCGGTGCAAGACCTAGCCATGTGTGACGCAGTAGGAATGAAGCCATGTGGGCCCTTGAAATGGCGGCTGCCTGACCTGTGAAGTGTGACAATGTGAAGTGAGGTAATTGCGCAAGCGTGGCACACCGTGGCGGTAGGCGGTCGCAGTCCGCGGCGCAAAGCCGCATTGGACAACATTGAACCCTATGGGTTTCAGGAGCCAATGGCGGCGAGCGCCGGCGGTCGCGGTACGCGCCGCCGCGGTACGCACCACCGCGGCCGTAACCGCCATTTTCTCTCTGCTTGATCACACGAGACCTGAGCATCCACAGGAGAGGACCTATACTGCAAGTGCTGCTGTGACCTCGGTCTGGAAGTGACAATGGCTGCTGCGACTGGGGAAAGGGCCCCGCCTTCAGTTCCGAGGAGTTGGAGAAGCTCGTGGACGGGGTCCTCCCCCAGTATGCGCTACTCTACGGGCCTCCAGACCAACAGGTGAGTACACGGGGGGCAATGCATAGTGCCCAATGCCTGGGCTGAGTGGGGAGGATGTACGATGGAGGGGAGGGCAGCGAATGACGAATGCATGGCACGACAGATGAGAGCATGTGCCACATGGCAAGGTTGGGGAGAGGGGGCCACTCACATCGAGCATGCAGAAAAGTGATGATGTTTCTCTTCCCCCCCTGTACATGTCACATAGGTCAGCGCCCATCAGAAGATTGACATTTGGCGTGCCATCGCCAAGGACGTCCGGGCCCTGGGGGTCCACACCAGAAGGGGCACCCACTGCCGCAAGAGGTGGGAGGACATCCGCCGCGGGAGCAGGAAGACCGCGGAGGCTCTGCTGGGGATGGTCTCCCAACCTAGGAGGGGTGCCAGTCGTACCTTGACCCCCCTGATGTCCCGGATCCTGACGGTGGCCTACCCCGATTTAGATGGGCGCTTGAGGACATCACAGCAGACACAAGGGGGTGAGTACCAGCACATTCAGCTATTTTGCGTGCAGTGGAGGTGCCTGGGTGGGGGAGGAGGGCTGTGGGTATGCCTAGGCCAAGGCGATTTCTGTAGGATAGGCCCGTCCGTGAAGTATGGTCCTGTGCCCCCGCCCCCCACCTCTGTAGGGTGTCTAGTAACACGATTCATGGACCAGTGTATACTGTGTGGGCAGTTGTCGCCCATAGGCTTGTAGGGCATGTCCCATTGAATGAGTAGTGTACCCCAAGTGCGCAGCGTAGTGCAGGGGGCTTCTGTGTCTGTCCTCTCCGCCAACGGTGTCCCCAATGCATGCACTCAACTTGTCTTTATGTTTTCCACCCCCCCCCATTTTATTTGTTTTTCTGTGAATGCGTGCATTAGCATCATCAGGCGGAGGAGAAGTGGCATCGGCGCAAGAGGGAGCTGCATCTCACATGGCCCCGGAGGGCCATGCTACGGACTCCGACATGACCAGTGAGACGGAGGGCGAGGGGGGCTCCACCACGGGGACCCATGGAGACGGCAGCGACACCGACACGTCCTCGGAAGGGAGCTCCCTTGCGGTGGCAGCAACATCCGTGCCCACCGCAGAAACAGGTACAGCCGCCACCCAGCGCACCAGCTCCGCCCTCCCAGCAGCCCCTCAGCCTTCGGCCCGTGCCCGCAAGGCCAGGAAGCCGGCCATCTCCTTCGCCCCAGGCACCTCAGGCCCTGCCCCAGTCACCCCTGCTGCCCTCAGTTAGGAGGTCATTGACCTCCTGAGGACCATCATTGTTGGGCAGTCTACCCTTTTGAATGCCATCCAGGGTGTGGAGAGGGAGGTGCATCAAAGCAATGCATACCTGGAGGGCCTTCATTCGGGTCAGGCTGCCCATCAACGATCGTTCAACGCTCTGGCCTCAGCACTGACGGCAGCGATTGTCCCTGTCTCCAGCCTCTCTCTTCTGACTCCCTCCACCCAGTCCCACTCCCCTGTTCCTCTGCCTATCCCATCCACACCTACAGACCAGCCTGCACACACCTCAACACCCAAGGGCAGCTCATCCAGACATAAGCACCACAGGACACACAAGCATTCACCCAAGCAACATCCAGATGCAGACATGCCAACAGCCACTACCTCCTCTGTGTCCCCCACCTCCTCGTCTCCCTCCTCCCTCCCTGTGATGTCTCCACACACACCTGCAAGCACACCACCATCAGCCATTGCACCCATCACCAGCACACCCTCCACACCAGTCCGCACACGTGCAGTCACCACCCCCACTGCCATGTACACGTCCCCTGTGTCCTCTCCCAGTGTGTCTGTCACCCCCGCTTCCCAACCACACAAACGCAGGCAGGCACCCAAACAACAGCCATCCACCTCACGTCAGCCTCCAGCCCAAGCACCTGCACCCAAAGACAGCACACTTGACTCTCCTACAACCATATCCTCTTCCTCCACTCCCATACCCACTCCAGCCACCCTTCCCATGGCTCCAAAGAAAATTTTCATCTCTAAAGTGGACCTCTTTTCCTCAGCTGACCCACCCCCTCCATCCCGTAAGAGTTCCACAAACACCTCAGCCACCACCAGCCCAGCAACTCCAAAGAACGTCGTGCCTGGTTTTTGGAGTCCGCCCTTTCCTTGGGCTGGGACATCGTCCAGCAGCAAAGGCACAGCCAGCCCCCCCCCCTGGGAAGAGGACCAAAAAACTGAAGGGCAGGCGCGACAGGCCTGATACGCCTGCCCCCAAGGAGGGTAGCCTTTCACCGTCACCTGCCACATCGGGTAAGGGAGCCAAGGGCCACGGACAGTCTGCCAAGGAGGGCAAGGGCAGCAAGGAGCAAAAGGCAGGGAGCAGCCGACCTGGCCATGAGGGCCCCACCAGCCCCATTCCGGGGGTATCGAAGGAGAGCCAGGGCCCCAGGACTCCATCACAGGAGGGCCCCGCAACGGAAAGGTCCGATGCAGAGTGAGCGGCAAGTATTGGCCAGGTGTGGTTCACTGGAAACACAAGACAGGCACCGCTGAACAGGGCCCCGCCGTGAGGAGCACCGCTGAACAGGGCCCCGCCGTGAGGAGCACCGCTGAACAGGGCCCCGCCGTGACCAGAACCGCTGAACAGGGCCCGGCCGTGAGAAGCACCGCTGAACAGGGCCCCGCCGTGACCAGAACCGCTGAACAGGGCCCCGCCGTGAGAAGCACCGCTGAACAGGGCCCCGCCGTGACCAGAACCGCTGAACAGGGCCCCGCCGTGACCAGAACCGCTGAACAGGGCCCCGCCGTGAGAAGCACCGCTGAACAGGGCCCTGCCGTGACCAGAACCGCTGAACAGGGCCCTGCCGTGAGAAGCACCGCTGAACAGGGCCCCGCTGTGAGGAGCACCGCTGAACAGGGCCCTTCCTGTCAAGCACCGCTCCGCTGGACCCTTCATCTCAAGCACCGCTCCGCTGGGCCCTTCATCTCAAGCACCGCTCCGCTGGGCCCGCCGTCTCAAGCACCGCTCCGCTGGGCCCTTCCTGTCAAGCACCGCTCCGCTGGGCCCTTCGTCTCAAGCACCGCTCCGCTGGGCCCTTCCTGTCAAGCACCGCTCCGCTGGGCCCTTCATCTCAAGCACCGCTCCGCTGGGCCCTTCGTCTCAAGCACCGCTCCGCTGGGCCCTTCCTGTCAAGCACCGCTCCGCTGGGCCCTTCATCTCAAGCACCGCTCCGCTGGGCCCTTCGTCTCAAGCACCGCTCCGCTGGGCCCTTCATCTCAAGCACCGCTCCGCTGGGCCCTTCATGTCAAGCACCGCTCAGCTGGGCCCTTCATCTCAAGCACCGCTCTGCTGGGCCCTTCCTGTCAAGCACCGCTCCGCTGGGCCCTTAATCTCAAGCACCGCTCCGCTGGGCCCTTCCTGTCAAGCACCGCTCCGCTGGGCCCTTCATCTCAAGCACCGCTGGCCCATTGGCAGTCCCGGTTCTGTGTCGGGCAGGCCTTCACGACGCACTCTGCCCACCATGCCTCCTCCATGACCAGTGGTCTCTGTAATCCACCTGATGGACTGTGGCTTTGCACTCCCCAGGATGGCACAGTGGGCAATCCACCCACTGTAGAGACTTGTGAGACTGTGGCTTTGCACTCCCCAGGATGGCACAGTGGGAAATCCACCCACTGTAGAGACTTGTGAGACTGTGGCTTTGCACTCCCCAGGATGGCACAGTGGGCAATCCACCCACTGTAGAGACTTGTGAGACTGTGGCTTTGCACTCCCCAGGATGGCACAGTGGGCAATCCACCCACTGTAGAGACTTGTGAGACTGTGGCTTTGCACTCCCCAGGATGGCACAGTGGGCATGGAGGCCCTTCGTGGATCAGGCGTCAAGGACTCATGTGGCTGAGGTGCCCCCCCTTCCCTTCCCCCTGAGGTGCCTGTCTTTTTATTTTAGTGATGCCCCAGCAGTGTTCTCTCCAATGGACTGGATCTCGTGTGTGGGCTTTGCCCATGTGTTGCTGCACATTGGCCCACGGACCTTTGGACTTTGATTGACTGGGCCGGACTTTTGCTGCTTGTATGGATAGAGTTCTAGATGTGTATTCATTCTTCATATATTGCTAAGGTCGCTATACTTTATTGTTGCAATAATATGGTTCTACTTTTACATTCATTGGCTTTTGTCTTTGTTTTGGGGGGGGTTGGGGGTGTCACTCTGACTTTTTTATCTGCATAGGTGTGTAGGTATTTCGGTGGGGGTGAGGGTGGGGGTGGGTGTGTGGCGTATGTGTGTGCCCGTAACCTTTCCTCCTCCCCCCTCCCCTGTGTCGTAGGTGCAGTACTCACCGTTGTCGTCTGCGGCGAGGTTGGTGATCCTGGAAGAAGAGCAGGAAGGCAATGGCTGGGAGGATGTGGAGTTCGGGTTCCATGCTGTTCCGATTCCGCGTGGAGTGTGTCGAGGTAAGCGTTTTCCATTGGAGATGTCTGTTTCCGCCGTGTTTTTATAGGCGGGGCTCCCGCCCCGGAAAAGGTGGCGGATTGGTGGGTCGTGATAGGGTGGGCGGTACATTGTCTGCCGCCTGCCTGTTGGCGGTGACTGCCGCGCTGTTTGTTTGTACCGCCGTGGCGGTCGGAGTGTTAAAGCGGCGGCCTGTGTTGGCGGTTCCCGCCAGGGTCAGAATTCATATTTTTCGGCCGCCAGCCTGTTGGCGGGTTGGCCGCCGCTTTAACACTGACTGCCAGGGTCAGAATGAGGGCCAAAGTGTAGCTTTATTAGTAAGAGTTATAAACTCAAAAACTATACCACTCACTTGCCTGAAAAAGCTTGAATCACCAGCAACTACTCTGCACAGACACTGCAATCACCAATGATATTTGTCGGAAGTTGGCTCTGTATGTACTATTTCAAAGTAAAAAATAGCATGCACAGAGTCCAAGGGTTCCCCTTAGAGGTAAGATAGTGGCAAAAAGAGATAATTCTAATGCTGTATTTTGTGGTAGGGTGGTCGAGCAGTAGGCTTATCAGAGGGTAGTGTTCAGCATTTGTTGTACACACACAGGCAATAAATGAGGAACACACACTCAAAGACAATTCCAGGCCAATAGGTTTTTGTATAGAAAAATATATTTTCTTAGTTTATTTTAAGAACCACAGGTTCAAGATGTACAAGTAATACTTTAAATGAAAGGTATTTCACTTAGGAACTTTGAATTAGCAAAATAGTATATACAGTTTTCACACAAATGGCAATAAGCTATTTTAAAACTAGACAGTGCAATTTTCAACAGTTCCTGGGGGAGGTAAGTGTTTGTTAGTTTTGCAGGTAAGTAAAACACCTACAGGATTCAAAGTTGGGTCCAAGGTAGCCCGCCTTTGGGGGTTCAGGGCAACCCCAAATTTACCACACCAGCAGCTCAGGGCCGGTCAGGTGCAGAGGTCAAAGTGGTGCCCAAAACGCATAGGCTTCAATGGAGAAGGGGGTGCCCCGGTTCCAGTCTGCCAGCAGGTAACTACCCGTGTCTTCGGAGGGCAGACCAGGGGGGTTTTGTAGGGCACCGGGGGGGACACAATTCAGCACAAAAAGTACACCCTCAGCGGCACGGGGGCGGCCGGGTGCAGAGTGCAAACAGGTGTCGGGTTTGCAATGGAGTTCAATGGGAGACCCAGGGGTCTCTTCAGCGAAGCAGGCAGGCAAGGGGGGGGCTCCTCGGGGTAGCCACCACCTGGGCAAGGGAGAGGGCCACCTGGGGGTCGCTTCGGCACTGGAGGTCGGATCCTTCAGGTCCTGGGGGCTGCGGGTGCAGTGTCTTTACCAGGCGTCGGGTTCTTAGAAGCAGGCATTCCCTCTGGATTCCCTCTGCAGGCGTCGCTGGGAGGGGTCAGGGGGAGTCAACTCTGGCTACTCCCAGGGTCGTAGTCGCCGGGGAGTCCTCCCTGTAGTGTTGTTTCTCCGCAGGTCGAGCCAGGGGCATCGGGTGCAGAGTGCAAAGTCTCACGCTTCCGGCGGGAAACGTGTGGTCTTTAAAAGTTGCTTCTTTGTTGCAAAGATGTTTCTTCTTTGGAGCAGAGCCGCTGTCCTCGGGAGTTCTTGGTCCTTTTAGATGCAGGGTAGTCCTCTGAGGCTTCAGAGGTCGCTGGACCCTGTGGAACGCGTCGCTGTTGCAGTTTTTCTTGAAGTGGGGAGACAGGCCAGTAGGGTTGGGGCCAAAGCAGTTGGTGTCTCCGTCTTCTCTGCAGGGCTTTCAGGTCAGCAGTTCTTCTTCGTCTTCAGGATGCAGGAATCTATCTTGCTAGGTTCTGGGAGCCCCTAAATACTCAATTTAGGGGTGTGTTTAGGTCTGGGAGGGCAGTAGCCAATGGCTACTGTCCTTGAGGGTGGCTACACCCTCTTTGTGCCTCCTTCCTGAGAGGAGGGGGGCACATCCCTATTCCTATTGGGGGAATCCTCCAAAATCAAGATGGAGGATTTCTAAAGGCAGGGGTCACCTCAGCTCAGGACACCTTAGGCGCTGTCCTGACTGGTGGGTGACTCCTCCTTGTTTTTCTCATTATCTCCCCTGGACTTGCCGCCAAACGTGGGGGCGGTGTCCAGAGGGCGGGCATCTACACTAGCTGGAGTGCCCTGGGGCATTGAAACACGAAGCATGAGCCTTTGAGGCTCACTGCTAGGTGTTACAGTTCCTGCAGGGGGAGGTGTGAATCACCTCCACCCAGAGCAGGCTTTTGTTTATGTCCTCAGAGAGCACAAAGGCCCTCACCACATGGGGTCAGAAACTCGTCTCTCAGCAGCAGGCTGGCACAGACCAGTCAGTCCTGCACTGAACAATTGGGTAAAATACAGGGGGCATCTCTAAGATGCCCTCTGTGTGCATTTTTTTATAAATCCAACACTGGCATCAGTGTGGGTTTATTATTCTGAGAAGTTTGATACCAACCTTCCCAGTATTCAGTGTAGCCATTATGGAGCTGTGGAGTTCGTTTTTGACAGACTCCCAGAACATATACTCTTATGGCTACCCTGCACTTACAATGTCCAAGGTTTTGCTTAGACACTGTAGGGGCATAGTGCTCATGCACCTATGCCCTCACCTGTGGTATAGTGCACCCTGCCTTAGGGCTGTAAGGCCTGCTAGAGGGGTGACTTACCTATGCCATAGGCAGTGTGAGGTTGGAATGGCACCCTGAGGGGAGTGCCATGTCGACTTAGTCATTTTCTCCCCACCAGCACACACAAGCTGGCAAGCAGTGTGTCTGTGCTGAGTGAAGGGTCCCTAGGGTGGCATAAGACATGCTGCAGTCCTTAGAGACCTTCCCTGGCATCAAGGCCCTTGGTACCAGGGGTACCAGTTACAAGGGACTTACCTGGGTGCCAGGGTTGTGCCAATTGTGGAGACAATGGTACATTTTAGGTGAAAGAACACTGGTACTGGGGACTGGTTAGCCGGGTCCCAGCACACTTCTCAGTCAAGTCAGCATCAGTATCAGGCAAAAAGTGGGGGGTAATTTACAACAGGAAGCCATTTCCTTACAATATCCCACTAAAAAGAAAGAAAGAAAAGCAAATTAGAAATAAGACAACACAAATATCATTGTGCACAAATCTAAGGACAATTTCACACAAACCTGCATTTAGTACACCACCTACAAACATGTCATTCATGCATGGCAACAATACTCCTTTGGAGTAAATTGTTTTTACTTACCTAAAACATGCAACTATGCAAACCGCAGGCCAACCACCGCCAAAACCGCAAGGAGCCACAGCAAAGAAGGCAAAAGCTTTGAACTAGAACAAAAAGGAGGACAAAAAATGATCACAAATGCAAATACTTTGTCAGTTGACAAACATCCCACTATCAAGCATTTAGAAATTGGTGCCTAAGTGGATTCTGCCATAGGGGCAGATGGGCCTACTATAAAATAGGCCTATCTGCCCCAAGGAGGGCAGAAAATACCTTTAGTAGTATCCCCCCAAGGGCCCACCCCAAACAAAAAGCAAACCACACACACACACTATCCCTGGTGCCTACGTGGCTTTGCCCCCCTTGGGGGCAGATGGGCCTAAAAAAAATAGGCCCATCTGCCCCCAAGGAGGGGGGGGGGGGCAGAAATGGCCAACAGTTCAATGCCCCCCTTGGGGGGCTGCCCCTTGCCCAAGTGGACGCCCCCACATAAATAAACATATTTTTAAAAATCCCTGGCGTTCTAGTGGTTTCTGCCCCCCTTGGGGGCAAATCAGCCTAAAAACAATAGGCTGATCTGTCCCCAAGGGGGGCAGAAATGGCCTTGGTACACATGCCCCCAAAGGGGGGGCGACCCTTGCCCAAGGGGCCGCCCCCCCTCCACTAACACACACACACACACTATCCCTGGTGTCTAAGTGGCTTCTGCCCCTCTTGGGGGCAGATGGGCCTAAAATAAAAATAGGCCCATCTGCCCACAAGGGGGGCAGAAATGGCCAACAGTTCAATGCCCTCCTTGGGGGGGTGCCACTTGCCCAAGGGGACGCCCCCCCACATAAATAAACATATAAAAAAAAAACAGGCGTTCAAGTGGTTTCTGCCCCCCTTGGGGGCAGATGAGCCTTAAAATAATAGGCCTTTCTGTCCCAAAGGGGGGCAGAAATGGCCATGGTACACGTGCCCCCAAAGGGGGGTGACCCTTGCCCAAGGTGTTGCCCCCCTCCACTAACACACACACTATCTGGGGCAGATCATCCTAAAAATAATAGGCCGATCTGCCCCCAAGGGGGACAGAAATGGCCACAAGAAACATGCCCCCAAATGGGAGCGACCCTTGCCTAAGGGGCTGCTCCCCAACGCAAAACATTTCAAAGTAAATAAAAAAAAACGTCTTCTGTAGATGCACAACTTTCAGCGCTTTCATCGACGACAAACTGCACGTGAAGCCGCGTCTCCTACAGTCTCTTAGTCCTGGTGATTGAACCCTAGAGACCCTGCCCTCAGTGGGCAGGTTTGTTTCTTGGTTTCTTTTATTCTTGTACGCTTTCTACGTTCATGCAGTGCTTATATAGGCTCCATAAGGTGACCGGTCCAATATCGACTTCTATTAAATGTGATTGACTATGACCAACGCAACTGTAATTGTGCGATTTTTGGGGCCACTACGTTTTCTGCATAATTAATCACGTGCCATGTTTGACACACGAACTACAACTTTTAACTCCCAAAAACTTTTTCTAGCTCAAACGGGTCAACATTTACTAAAACAGCAGCTGCGCTTGTAGCTTTGAATTGGAAGATCCTCTGCAAAGTTTGTTTGGTTTCCTTTCTGTTGCTGTATTTGGGTGTTAAACTGTACTAATGCAGTGAACACTTTGACCAGTGTCAGCACATGTTAAAAAAATACAAATAACGTGATACTATCACCAAATGTGTTGCATTATGTAGCATTATTTGCCTTTTCTTGCAGCATAATTTAGACAATCCTGCATGATTCCAGTGGCCTTGACAGTGATCAAGGGCCTCGCCGCTATGCGTGTTCAGTTTTGCACAGACCCTGATACAGCTAGTGCTACTGTTTTAACTAGAAATTATTAATGAGTGTTTATGTAATTTGAATAATGAATTATATAGAAAATGAATAACATAGGGAAAAATAATGCACACATTTGAAAATGTGACCTTGAAGAATGGCCACCAGTGTTCACGAAATGTACTAATTGATGATTAATATTTATGAAATATTGAAAAATGAACTAGATTAATGTAGTAATATGTCATATTAGGGGTTATGAGGTATGGTCTAGTTGTATTAATTATAGGCCTTAACTTAGCAAGTGTCTTGGCGTAGTTTTGACGGGCCTCATGCAGAAGCTGTTAATAAAAATGCTGACCAAGTGAACTAAACTGTGAAATGTCCATTGTCTTGTTAAAATTGCTTAACAGAAGGTTTTCATGAGAACCGACTAACAGGAGATGATGTTCCCGCTAGAGTAACAACTTGTGTGTAGTGTGTGTGTGAGATGTACTTTCCCAGGACGAGAACAATGAAGACCCTAACTGGAGCTGAAGATGCAACAATATTTTTACCTGACGAGCCGGATGATGAGGACATCGTAAAGTGAACCAATCAACTTCATGAGAATAATCAAATATTAGAATTCATAGATTTGGTATAGAAACATTATTGGGTAGAGTATAAACGTACGATTAACTGACCAGTAGGGAATTAAGGGATAGTTTAGGCGACTTTGATATACCAACGCGACAAAGGAGAATTAGGCAGACTAGAGATTTTGAGAATTTGGGACAGAAGAGACTTTAGAAGAGATTCAAGATTTGTTCTGTCATTGGGCTCATACTCTTTGACTGAGAGCCTGATGTTTTGTTGATCGATTGATGACCTGAGGACGAAGACTGATTCTGCTTGCTGACCTATACTGTGGATAGGTAGATATGACGAAATGTGACTGTTTTGCATTTTATGCCTTTTCTTTCTAGGTACCAACTGCGCTGTTTTGATAGATCCATAGCTAGATGTTTTCCTAAATTTGTGTTCTAAATTGTTTTGCATGAAGCCCAACATGCTAATGCTAATCTGACGTTAGTTGAGGACACTCAAATTGACTGACGAATTACAGGGACTAATGATTGATGAGTTATCTTGCTGAAATTCTATGTACGTTATAACTTCTTTGTAACTGGCTTTGTTATTGATTTGCATTGTAGCACTAGAATGTGTCGTGATTCAAGCTTTGATTAGACTGCGTTTCCTTTGCCGCTTTGGACGACCAGTTTTGAGATTAACCTACATGGCTTTAGCATTGTTAATATTAGGGAAATAAACTTACTACATTTTATTAAAGGTGTGGTTATTCATGACAGAGAGGTCATGGTGCATGACATTTACTCACTCCATTGATTATTGATTACTAATGATTTCAATTATTATGTATTGATTATTGATTATGTACTGGAGCGATGGTAAGAACTTCTTAAAACAAGTCAAAAGATTCATCAACCTATTTGCGTCCCCTTGTAAGTTTACTTATTAAGGTCTGACGCGCTAACAGTTATGGTAGCAGACTGATGGTTTGTCTCTTTGAGAGCTTGCCATAGGTGTCCGGTGCAGAGGGATAGGTGTTACGGTTATGGTAGCAGTTTGAAGTTGCTCCTTTTTGGAGATTCAGTATTATTGAGATTTGGATTTTGTTGTTCAATAATGATAATTGGAGAGAAAATGAGCCATCAGTGAAAATCCATAAGGTTTCTGAAGCGATTGTGTTACCTTTCCTGTAGTAAACCAGCAGATTTGTTTTGGGTTTTTGGGTTTTTATTAGTGCTTGCAATATTTTACTTTAGTTTCGTGTGAATTGGAGTTTAGGAGGACAAGCCGCAAGACTTTGTCAGCCGCAGTACGCGCGAGTGTGACGTCATTTGGAGCCGCGCTGGGATAGGCTGGTTAGTGAGAAGGGTCACGCACGGATTGGCAGCAGTCCATGAGAGGCAATTGGTTGAGAACGTGGGTGAAAGGAATCTTGGGATTAAAAGTCATTTCCTGATTTGAGTAAACAAAAGTTGAAAAGATGACGTTTTTTAAGGCATTGAAAACTGCCCGAAGGGGGGATACGTACATTAAAGCGAGTGTAGGAGAGCCTACACCACCAGAGAATACACAGGCTTACATTGTAATGGAAGAAAGAGCTGTTGTGCCGTGTCTTTGGCTAAAGCAATGGTGTAAGTTGACAGAGAAAAATAAACAAAATGGATGAAAAAACTCCTGAAAATGGGACGTTTAATTTTAGGATTCTGGAGCAATTGCGGATGGTGCTGTATGAGTCAAAGCCCCTTCAAGACCAGCAAAGTTTGAGGCATTAGCAGTTTGGGAGTTGGTAGCTAGACAGCAACAGCAATTGAAATTCGAGAGAAGAATGAGAAGAGTAGAAAAGACTTTAGCGGAAGTGAGATGGGATTGAGAGAGGAAGAAATGGAGATCAGAGACTTTGCAAGGAGTTATGTTGTTTTCAGCTGTTACGCAGGAAGATGAGGAGAAAGGGAAGAATGCGACTATGAAGGCTAATAGAAGTCTGTCTGAGAGTAAAGAAGCTAGAAGGTTTTTAACAGCAGAGGAGGAATCATATGTTGAAGATCTTGTTACACAGATATTGAGAGACCGACCACCACCATATACAGTACATGAGAGTGGTCCAAGTACTAGCGCTGATCCGACAGCCCCACCATAGGTAACGGGGACAGCGAGTCCAGTACAAGTTGATGCTAACCTGACACCTAATGTTGTGCAAAGTAGTTCTAATGTGTAGACTACTCCTGCAGTGCAGACACAGATGCAGCCGCCACAGATACAGGGTTCCGAGACCAATGTTGGTCCAGACCGAGCCAACTCCGATTTTGTTGCCCCAAGTGCAGCCGCAGGTATTGCCAAGATTTACACCGATGACAGGGACACGGTCGGACTTGACTCCGATAATGAATCAGAGCATGGGAGTTACTCTCCCACAGAGTGTAGGTGCCAGAGCAGCCCCGGATGTAATATCACTGCCGATTACTGTTGGTCCAGCTGTACTATTATTTTAACAAAATGAACCAATTACAAGTGAACAGGGAGAAATGACCCAGAGTCTAGTGAGGAGAGGACATAATGAACAAGTTCAGGTAGTCTCTTCCGTGGGTCAGACTTTTAATGAATCGAGATCACTGTTAGATCTTTGTCCACTTGTTACACTTCTAGATGCCGTGACTGGACCAAATGCAGGTCAGAGCATGAAATTAATGACATCGCAGACTCCGAATGCAGTGGTACAGCAGGTGCCACCGGTCCAAGCGAGTAACATTCCGTTACAGGGACTGAATGGTTAGACAAGCTGAGTACCCCACAGAATGCCTCTAAAGGCAAGGAGCAATTGAATTGTGTCAGATCAAGCATGGAAGCGGGTGAATTAGTTGAGGGAACAATGGGGGTGAATAGATTAGAGTCTTACACAGAGGCAGAGTTGAGATACTTGTGTGCCCTAGGATACGAAAGAGGTGAGCAAGGTACATCAGAGATTGGCAGATTTGGCAGAGTGACATGGCGTAACATTTGAAGAGGAGTTACAGGTTAGATTTTGAGGCAAAAGATTTTGAACACATGAGGTCAGCCGAAATGAAGGCACACCTTATAGAATTACTGCAGAGTGCTCAGGTCTGGGGAGCATGAGGCAAGAGGGAAGGCAGATGGGTAAAGAAAAGAGACAAGAAGAAAAGAGATTACTTGGAGCTGACTGAAAATGTGCAGCAGGATAAAGATCCAGTGAAGATTTTACCAATGAGGGAAATTCCAGGGGGAAATTTTGTTCATGACCCTTGGAGTAGGAGTGGCATTCTGTCATTTACGAATGATTATCCAAAATTGAGAGAGAAGCCAGTAGAGTGGTATCTGCAGACAGACAGGATCGTGAAACTTGCAAAGTGTTTGTAGAGGACTTGAACACATTACCGGAGATAGTGATTTCAGCTGACTTATGGGTCAAGTGTAAGAGGACTGTAGACTGGCCAACAAGTGAACCGGAGAGAGATAAGAATACAGGTGCACCGTCTCCTGAGGTAATGAAATATTACTATAAGGTGATTGAGTTTCTGAAAACAAGGATTTTGCCCAAATATATTGATGGGCAGAGGACTGATAGGACAATGCAGGAAGCAAAGGAGTCAATACATGCATACTAAGATAGATTGTTGAAGGCGTTCAAGGAGTATAGTGGCAAAGAAAGCATTTGAGCCGAAAGACATGTTACCTTGTTTGTTCAGATTTGTGGAAGGATTGAGACCTGAGATTGGTCATTTGATTTGCTGGCAAGCAAAGCTGATTGATGATGTGTTGAAGTATGCAAAATACTGTAGTGATGAGATTGAGTTGAAGCAGAAGAAGTTGAAAAAGAAGGAGATGGTGATGCAAATGAAAGCAGCTCAAACAGGAGTGCAAGGAAATTTTGTGCAGCAGATACCCCAGCAGCAGCAGGGAAATGTCATGTTTCAGCCCCAGATGAGATGTAGAGGTCATGGAGGTAATATGAATAGAGGTCCAGATTTGAATACTGTAGTGGTTCAGAATGATGTGCAGGGAATGAAGAAGCTATTGCTGTGTTGTATTTGCGGAGTCGTGGGACATTGGAAACAGGAGTGTCCGATGATGGTGCAGGAAGGTGTTGTTCAGCAAGGTAATGACATAAATTCATTTATTTCAAAATGTGAGAGGACCGAGAATAAGGGGTCCCAACCGAAATTTTCAGAATAATGTGAATCAAGTGCAGAATTTTCAGCCCATGCAAGAGGTGCAAATGCCCCATGCACAAGTGTTACAATTGCATCCAATGCAGCAGCAGGTTCCCATGGTACCTAGCCAGCAAATGCAGATACCTCAAGCCCCGATGGAGCAGCAACAGATGATGCTTTCTCAACAGGTCAAAGGTCAGAGACAAGACGGAAGTAGAAACACACTGCACCAATTCCCGTTACACAGTGAGAATGAAATAAATGGTGAATGGACGAGTGACAGTTCAGATGAGGAGCCATGTGTGCTTGCAACTTCTTTAGAAGTAGATCATAGAGGACCCTATGTGAGGGAAAAGGTTATGGGTCACAGAGTTTCATTCTTGGTGGACACAGGAGCTACACGCTCTACAGTGAGAAGCGCAGAAGTCCCAAATTTGCCCCTTTCAGGTAGAACAGTTCAGGTTGTGGGGGTAGCAAACTAATATCTGACAAATCCAGTCACAGATCTAGTGCAAGTTGAAATTGGCAATTTCCAGGGACTGCATAAATATGTTGTCTCCGATTTGAATCCGGTATCTTTATTGGGAAGGGACTTGTGTAAGACAAAGTGTTTGATTACTTGTTCAAATGATGGAATTGAGATTCAGACAAATAGCGATGATGAGGAAGACCAATCCCCAGAAACTGAGTGTGAAACTACAAATGAGGAGTACCCCTTGAATTAGTTTTTCCTGATGTTCACAGTGAAAGAGCTCCATTCTGATTTGCGGGGAACAGTACAAGAGAACAAGTGGGATTTGACAGGAAAGGAAGTAGGTCTGATCAAAGAAGTGGAGCCAGTCAAGGTTACCTTAAAACTGAATGCAGTTTCCCCCCACCTTTCACAGTACAACATGCCACAAGATGTTCTGATGAAAGTGGCTCAGATAATTACAGATTTTGTGAAGATTTTGAAGGAAGTGTTGAGCAGTCCATGTAATTCACCAATAATGGGTTTGAAGAAGCCATGTGGGAAGGTTCGGATTTTATAGGATTTAAGGAAAATAAATGAGATTGTGGTCAAATATTGTCCCGTAGTGCCCAATCCAGCTGTGATAATGTTTCAGATTCCATGTGATGCAGAGTGGTTTACTCTCATTGATTTGTCACAAGCGTTCTTTTCTGTGCCTCTTCATGAGGATAGCCACTTTCTCTTTTGTTTGAAATTCCTGGATCAAGTCTATTGCTGGTGTAGACTTCCTCAAGGGTATACGGAGTCACCTTCCTTGTTCAACCAGATCTTGAAAAAGAATTTAGAGTCATTAGAATTGCCTTTCCAATCGACTTTGGTGCAGTACATTGATGACTTATTGATTGCGTCCAAGACAAGGGACTCGATTGCCCTGTTGAACCATTTGGGAAAATAAGGCCATAAAGTGTCACCACTGAAATTGCAATACTGTCAGAAGGCAATAACGTATTTGGGTCACCAGATTGAGAATGGGTTCAGGAAAATATCCAGAGAAAGGATTACAATGATACTGCAGATAAGTTCCCCGACTACACAGAGAGATGTCAGGATGTTCGTAGGAATGGTGGGTTATTGTCACCAATGGATCCCGAATGTTTCAGTCATTTCAAGACCATTGCAGAAACTGACCCATAAGGAAGTCACCGATCCCATAGTGTTATACCAGGATGAGATGAAAGCATTTACTGAGTTGAGAGGGTTTGCGCAGAGCTCCAGCTTTGGATGTGTCTGACTGCACAAAGCCTTTCACATTGTTTTGTCATGAGCGTGATGCAGGTTTATTGTCTGTCTTGACACCGGTCCATGAAGGTGCTCATTGACCTGTAGGATTTTTTCAGCTACTTTGGACCCAGTTGCATCAGCCTTACCAGGTTGTTTGCGTGCAGTGGCCTCAGTTGGTCGGAGTCTTTCACAGTGTGAAGGTGTGATGATGGGATATCCCCTGACTGTAATGGTCCCTCACTCGATTGAGATTTTACTGACAAGGACGAAAACCCAATACTTAACTGGTGCTAGGTTGACTAGGTATGAGACGAGTATTTTGGGATCACCAAATGTGACACTGAAAAGATGTACAGTGCTGAACCCGGCAACTTTACTTCCGAGTGAAAATACTGAAAGTAAGAAAGAGGAGGATGTGCAACATGATTGTCTCGAAGTAACTGAGTTGTGCACAAAACCGAGACCTGACATTAGAGATACCGGATTGGTAGAAAATGGCCAAATTATTTTTGTCGAAAGTTCTTGTCTGAGAGACAACACAGGGACACTGAGAGCAGGATATACTGTGTGCACGATGACAGGTACCTTAGAAGCCTCCTGGCTTTGAGGAGTGTATTCTGCCCAGGTAGCGGAATTGGTCGCTCTTACTAGAGCGTGCCATGTTTCTGCTCAATTGAGAGTTACTATATATACGGATAGCCAATACGTATTTGGAATAGTTCATGATTTTGGTCAATTGTGGTCACAGAGAGGTTTCCTGACCTCTTCTGAGCGTCTTTGGCCAGGAGTTTTACTTGGCTCCACCAGCCTGCCCCGTGCCCCTGACACTGTCAACTGCCGCCCGGACAGCAGTTCGAGGCCCTCCTCCAACCGCAGGCACCCGCCTGCGCCTCATCCCTGGTTCCTAGTGGTAGGCTTTCCTGCTGCCTTCGCGTAAGTAATTCCTTTCGTGTTTGCTTTAACCCCTTCGCTGCCAGGCCTTTTCCCCCTCCTGTGCCAGGCCTTTTTTTGCCTATTTGGGGCAGTTCGCGCTTAGGCCCTCATAACTTTTTGTCCACATAAGCTAACCAAGCCAAATTTGCGTCCTTTTTTTCCAACATCCTAGGGATTCTAGAGGTACCCAGACTTTGTGGGTTCCCTTGAAGGAGGCCAAGAAATTGGCCAAAATACAGTGAAAATTTCGTTTTTTTCAAAAAAATTGGAAAAAGTGGCTGCAGAAGAAGGCTTGTGGTTTTTCCCCTGAAAATGGCATCAACAAAGGGTTTGCGGTGCTAAACTCAGCAGCTTCCCAGCTTTCAGGAACAGGCAGACTTGAATCAGAAAACCCAATTTTTCAACACAATTTTGGCATTTTACTGGGACATACCCCATGTTTGCAATTTTTTGTGCTTTCAGCCTCCTTCCAGTCAGTGACAGAAATGGGCATGAAACCAATGCTGGATCCCAGAAACCTAAACATTTCTGAAAAGTAGACAAAATTCTGAATTCAGCAAGGGGTCATTTGTGTAGATCCTACAAGGGTTTCCTACAGAAAATAACAACTGAAAAAGAAAAATATTGAAATTGAGGTGAAAAAAACATAAATGTTTCTCTACATTTTACTCTGTAACTTTTCCCTGCAATGTCAGATTATCGAAAGCAATATACCGTTACGTCTGCTGGACTCCTCTGGTTGCGGGGATATATAGGGCTTGTAGGTTCATCAAGAACCCAAGGAACCCAGAGCCAATAAATGAGCTGCACCCTGACGTGCGTTTTCATTCTATACCGGGTATACAGCAATTCATTTGCTGAAATATAAAGAGTAAAAAATTGCTATCAAGAAAACCTTTGTATTTCCAAAAAGGGCACAAGATAAGGTGTTGAGGAACAGTGGTTATTTGCACATATCTGAATTCCGGGGTGACCAAACTAGCATGTGAATTACAGGGCATTTCTCAAATAGATGTCTTTTTTACACACTCTCCTATATTTGGAAGGAAAAAATGTAGAGAAAGACAAGGGGCAATAACACTTGTTTTGCTAATCTATGTTCCCCCAAGTCTCCCGATAAAAAAGATACCTCACTTGTGCGGGTAGGCCTAGCGCCCGCGACAGGAAACGCCCCAAAGCGCAACGTGGACACATCCAAATTTTTGGAAGAAAACAGAAGTGTTTTTTGTGAAGTGCCTACCTGTAGATTTTGGCCTCTAGCTCAGCCGGCACCTAGGGAAACCTACCAAACCTGTGCATTTCTGAAAACTAGAGACCTAGGAGAATCCAAGGAGGGGTGACTTGCGGGGCTCGGACCAGGTTCTGTTACCCAGAATCCTTTGCAAACCTCAAAATTTGGCTAAAAAAACACATGTTCCTCACATTTCTGTGGCAGAAAGTTCTGGAATCTGAGAGGAGCCACAAATTTCCTTCCACCCAGCGTTCCCCCAAGTCTTCCGATAAAAATGATACCTCACTTGTGTGGGTAGGCCTAGCGCCCGCAACAGGAAACACCCCAAAGCGCAACGTGGACACATCCAAAATTTTGGAAGAAAACAGAGGTGTTTTTTGTGAAGTGCCTACCTGTAGATTTTGGCCTCTAGCTCAGCCGGCACCTAGGGAAACCTACCAAACCTGTGCATTTCTGAAAACTAGAGACCTAGGGGAATCCAAGGAGGGGTGACTTGCGGGGCTCGGACCAGGTTCTGTTACCCAGAATCCTTTGCAAACCTCAAAATTTGGCTAAAAAAACACATGTTCCTCACATTTCTGTGGCAGAAAGTTCTGGAATCTGAGAGGAGCCACAAATTTCCTTCCACCCAGCGTTCCCCCCAGTCTCCCGATAAAAATGATACCTCACTTGCGTGGGTAGGCCTAGCACCAGCGACAGGAAACGCCCCAAAGCGCAACGTGGACACATCCAAAATTTTGGAAGAAAACAGAGGTGTTTTTTGTGAAGTGCCTACCTGTAGATTTTGGCCTCTAGCTCAGCCGGCACCTAGGGAAACCTACCAAACCTGTGCATTTCTGAAAACTAGAGACCTAGGGAAATCCAAGGAGGGGTGACTTGCGGGGCTCGGACCAGGTTCTGTTACCCAGAATCCTTTGCAAACCTCAAAATTTGGCTAAAAAAACACATGTTCCTCACATTTCTCTGGCAGAAAGTTCTGGAATCTGAGAGGAGCCACAAATTTCCTTCCACCCAGCGTTCCCCCCAGTCTCCCGATAAAAATGATACCTCACTTGCGTGGGTAGGCCTAGCGCCAGCGACCGGAAACGCCCCAAAGCGCAACGTGGACACATCCAAAATTTTGGAAGAAAACAGAGGTGTTTTTTGCGAAGTGCCTACCTGTAGATTTTGGCCTCTAGCTCAGCCGGCACCTAGGGAAACCTACCAAACCTGTGCATTTCTGAAAACTAGAGACCTAGGGGAATCCAAGGAGGGGTGACTTGTGGGGCTCGGACCAGGTTCTGTTACCCAGAATCCTTTGCAAACCTCTAAATTTGGCTAAAAAAACACATGTTCCTCACATTTCTGTGGCAGAAAGTTCTGGAATCTGAGAGGAGCCACAAATTTCCTTCCACCCAGCGTTCCCCCAAGTCTCCCGATAAAAATTATACCTCACTTGCATGGGTAGGCCTAGCGCCGGCGACAGGAAACACCCCAAACCGCAACGTGGACACGTCCAAAATTTTGGAAGAAAACAGAGGTGTTTTTTGCGAAGTGCCTACCTGTAGATTTTGGCCTCTAGCTCAGCCAGCACCTAGGGAAACCTACCAAACTTGTGCATTTCTGAAAACTAGAGACCTAGGGGAATCCAAGATGGGGTGACTTGCGGGGCTCGGACCAGGTTCTGTTACCCAGAATCCTTTGCAAACCTCAAAATTTGGCTAAAAAAACACATGTTCCTGACATTTCTGTGGCAGAAAGTTCTGGAATCTGAGAGGAGCCACAAATTTCCTTCCACCCAGCGTTCCCCCAAGTCTCCCGATAAAAATGATACCTCACTTGTGTGGGTAGGCCTAGCGCCCGTGACAGGAAACACCCCAAAGCGCAACGTGGACACATCCAGATTTTTGGAAGAAAACAGAGGTGTTTTGTGTGAAGTGCCTACCTGTAGATTTTGGCCTCTAGCTCAGCCGGCACCTAGGGAAACCTACCAAACCTGTGCATTTCTGAAAACTAAAGAGCTAGGGAAATCCAAGGAGGGGTGACTTGCGGGGCTCGGACCAGGTTCTGTTACCCAGAATCCTTTGCAAACCTCAAAATTTGGCTAAAAAAACACATGTTCCTCACATTTCTGTGGCAGAAAGTTCTGGAATCTGAGAGGAGCCACAAATTTCCTTCCACCCAGCGTTCCCCCAAGTCTCCCGATAAAAATGATACCTCACTTGCGTGGGTAGGCCTAGCGCCAGCGACAGGAAACGCCCCAAAGCGCAACGTGGACACATCCAAAATTTTGGAAGAAAACAGAGGTGTTTTTTGCGAAGTGCCTACCTGTAGATTTTGGCCTCTAGCTCAGCCGGCACCTAGGGAAACCTACCAAACCTGTGCATTTCTGAAAACTAGAGACCTAGGGGAATCCAAGGAGGGGTGACTTGTGGGGCTCGGACCAGGTTCTGTTACCCAGAATCCTTTGCAAACCTCAAAATTTGGCTAAAAAAACACATGTTCCTCACATTTCTGTGGCAGAAAGTTCTGGAATCTGAGAGGAGCCACAAATTTCCTTCCACCCAGCGTTCCCCCAAGTCTCCCGATAAAAATGATACCTCACTTGCGTGGGTAGGCCTAGCGCCGCCGACAGGAAACACCCCAAAGCGCAACGTGGACACGTCCAAAATTTTGGAAGAAAACAGAGGTGTTTTTTGCGAAGTGCCTACCTGTAGATTTTGGCCTCTAGCTCAGCCGGCACCTAGGGAAACCTACCACACCTGTGCATTTCTGAAAACTAGACAACTAGGGGAATCCAAGGAGGGGTGACTTGCGGGGTTTGGACCAGGTTCTGTTACCCAGAATCCTTTGCAAACCTCAAAATTTGGCTAAAAAAACACATGTTCCTCACATTTCTGTGGCAGAAAGTTCTGGAATCTGAGAGGAGCCACAAATTTCCTTCCACCCAGCGTTCCCCCAAGTCTCCCGATAAAAATGATACCTCACTTGTGTGGGTAGGCCTAGCGCCCGTGACAGGAAACACCCCAAAGCGCAACGTGGACACATCCAAAATTTTGGAAGAAAACAGAGGTGTTTTTTGTGAAGTGCCTACCTGTAGATTTTGGCCTCTAGCTCAGCCGGCACTTAGGAAAACCTACCAAACCTGTGCATTTCTGAAAACTAGAGACCTAGGGAAATCCAAGGAGGGGTGACTTGCGGGGCTCGGACCAGGTTCTGTTACCCAGAATCCTTTGCAAACCTCAAAATTTGGCTAAAAAAACACATGTTCCTCACATTTCTGTGGCAGAAATTTCTGGAATCTGAGAGGAGCCACAAATTTCCTTCCACCCAGCGTTCCCCCCAGTCTCCCGATAAAAATGATACCTCACTTGCGTGGGTAGGCCTAGCGCCAGCGACAGGAAACGCCCCAAAGCGCAACGTGGACACATCCAAAATTTTGGAAGAAAACAGAGGTGTTTTTTGCGAAGTGCCTACCTGTAGATTTTGGCCTCTAGCTCAGCCGGCACCTAGGGAAACCTACAAAACCTGTGCATTTCTGAAAACTAGAGACCTAGGGGAATCCAAGGAGGGGTGACTTGTGGGGCTCGGACCAGGTTCTGTTACCCAGAATCCTTTGCAAACCTCTAAATGTGGCTAAAAAAACACATGTTCCTCACATTTCTGTGGCAGAAAGTTCTGGAATCTGAGAGGAGCCACAAATTTCCTTCCACCCAGCGTTCCCCCAAGTCTCCCGATAAAAATGATACCTCACTTGCATGGGTAGGCCTAGCGCCGGCGACAGGAAACACCCACAACCGCAACGTGGACACGTCCAAAATTTTGGAAGAAAACAGAGGTGTTTTTTGCGAAGTGCCTACCTGTAGATTTTGGCCTCTAGCTCAGCTGGCACCTAGGGAAACCTACCAAACCTGTGCATTTCTGAAAACTAGAGACCTAGGGGAATCTAAGATGGGGTGACTTGCGGGGCTCGGACCAGGTTCCGTTACCCAGAATCCTTTGCAAACCTCAAAATTTGGCTAAAAAAACACATGTTCCTCACATTTCTGTGGCAGAAAGTTCTGGAATCTGAGAGGAGCCACAAATTTCCTTCCACCCAGCGTTCCCCCAAGTCTCCCGATAAAAATGATACCTCACTTGTGTGGGTAGGCCTAGCGCCCGTGACAGGAAACACCCCAAAGCGCAACGTGGACACATCCAAATTTTTGGAAGAAAACAGAGGTGTTTATTGCGAAGTGCCTACCTGTAGATTTTGGCCTCTAGCTCAGCCGGCACCTAGGGAAACCTACCAAACCTGTGCATTTCTGAAAACTAGAGACCTAGGGAAATCCAAGGAGGGGTGACTTGCGGGGCTCGGACCAGGTTCTGTTACCCAGAATCCTTTGCAAACCTCAAAATTTGGCTAAAAAAACACATGTTCCTCACATTTCTGTGGCAGAAAGTTCTGGAATCTGAGAGGAGCCACAAATTTCCTTCCACCCAGCGTTCCCCCAAGTCTCCCGATAAAAATGATACCTCACTTGCGTGGGTAGGCCTAGCGCCAGCGACAGGAAAAGCCCCAAAGCGCAACGTGGACACATCCAAAATTTTGGAAGAAAACAGAGGTGTTTTTTGCGAAGTGCCTACCTGTAGATTTTGGCCTCTAGCTCAGCCGGCACCTAGGGAAACCTACCAAACCTGTGCATTTCTGAAAACTAGAGACCTAGGGGAATCTAAGATGGGGTGACTTGCGGGGCTCGGACCAGGTTCCGTTACCCAGAATCCTTTGCAAACCTCAAAATTTGGCTAAAAAAACACATGTTCCTCACATTTCTGTGGCAGAAAGTTCTGGAATCTGAGAGGAGCCACAAATTTCCTTCCACCCAGCGTTCCCCCAAGTCTCCCGATAAAAATGATACCTCACTTGTGTGGGTAGGCCTAGCGCCAGCGACAGGAAAAGCCCCAAAGCGCAACGTGGACACATCCAAAATTTTGGAAGAAAACAGAGGTGTTTTTTGCGAAGTGCCTGCCTGTAGATTTTGGCCTCTAGCTCAGCCGGCACCTAGGGAAACCTACCAAACCTGTGCATTTCTGAAAACTAGAGACCTAGGGGAATCTAAGATGGGGTGACTTGCGGGGCTCGGACCAGGTTCCGTTACCCAGAATCCTTTGCAAACCTCAAAATTTGGCTAAAAAAACACATGTTCCTCACATTTCTGTGGCAGAAAGTTCTGGAATCTGAGAGGAGCCACAAATTTCCTTCCACCCAGCGTTCCCCCAAGTCTCCCGATAAAAATGATACCTCACTTGTGTGGGTAGGCCTAGCGCCCGTGACAGGAAACACCCCAAAGCGCAACGTGGACACATCCAAATTTTTGGAAGAAAACAGAGGTGTTTATTGCGAAGTGCCTACCTGTAGATTTTGGCCTCTAGCTCAGCCGGCACCTAGGGAAACCTACCAAACCTGTGCATTTCTGAAAACTAGAGACCTAGGGAAATCCAAGGAGGGGTGACTTGCGGGGCTCGGACCAGGTTCTGTTACCCAGAATCCTTTGCAAACCTCAAAATTTGGCTAAAAAAACACATGTTCCTCACATTTCTGTGGCAGAAAGTTCTGGAATCTGAGAGGAGCCACAAATTTCCTTCCACCCAGCGTTCCCCCAAGTCTCCCGATAAAAATGATACCTCACTTGCGTGGGTAGGCCTAGCGCCGCCGACAGGAAACACCCCAAAGCGCAACGTGGACACGTCCAAAATTTTGGAAGAAAACAGAGGTGTTTTTTGCGAAGTGCCTACCTGTAGATTTTGGCCTCTAGCTCAGCCGGCACCTAGGGAAACCTACCAAACCTGTGCATTTCTGAAAACTAGAGACCTAGGGGAATCCAAAATGGGGTGACTTGCGGGGCTCCGACCAGGTTCTGTTACCCAGAATCCTTTGCAAACCTCAAAATTTGGCTAAAAAAACACATGTTCCTCACATTTCTGTGGCAGAAAGTTCTGGAATCTGAGAGGAGCCACAAATTTCCTTCCACCCAGCGTTCCCCCAAGTCTCCCGATAAAAATGATACCTCACTTGCGTGGGTAGGCCTAGCGCCGGCGACAGGAAACACCCCAAAGCGCAACGTGGACACGTCCAAAATTTTGGAAGAAAACAGAGGTGTTTTTTGCGAAGTGCCTACCTGTAGATTTTGGCCTCTAGCTCAGCCGGCACCTAGGGAAACCTACCAAACCTGTGTATTTCTGAAAACTAGAGACCTAGGGGAATCCAAGGAGGGGTGACTTGCGGGGTTCGGACCAGGTTCTGTTACCCAGAATCCTTTGCAAACCTCAAAATTTGGCTAAAAAAACACATGTTCCTCACATTTCTGTGGCAGAAAGTTCTGGAATCTGAGAGGAGCCACAAATTTCCTTCCACCCAGCATTCCCCCAAGTCTCCCGATAAAAATGATACCTCACTTGTGTGGGTAGGCCTAGCGCCCGTGACAGGAAACACCCCAAAGCGCAACGTGGACACATCCAAAATTTTGGAAGAAAACAGAGGTGTTTTTTGTGAAGTGCCTACCTGTAGATTTTGGCATCTAGCTCAGCCGGCACCTAGGGAAACCTACCAAACCTGTGCATTTCTGAAAACTAGAGACTTAGGGGAATCCAAAATGGATTGACTTGCGGGGCTCGGACCAGGTTCTGTTACCCAGAATCCTTTGCAAACCTCAAAATTTGGCTAAAAAAACACATGTTCCTCACATTTCTGTGGCAGAAAGTTCTGGAATCTGAGAGGAGCCACAAATTTCCTTCCACCCAGCGTTCCCCCCAGTCTCCCGATAAAAATGATACCTCACTTGCGTGGGTAGGCCTAGCGCCGGCGACAGGAAACAACCCAAAGCGCAACGTGGACACGTCCAAAATTTTGGAAGAAAACAGAGGTGTTTTTTGCGAAGTGCCTACCTGTAGATTTTGGCCTCTAGCTCAGCCGGCACCTAGGGAAACCTACCACACCTGTGCATTTCTGAAAACTAGACACCTAGGGGAATCCAAGGAGGGGTGACTTGCGGGGTTTGGACCAGGTTCTGTTACCCAGAATCCTTTGCAAACCTCAAAATTTGGCTAAAAAAACACATGTTCCTCACATTTCTGTGGCAGAAAGTTCTGGAATCTGAGAGGAGCCACAAATTCCCTTCCACCCAGTGTTCCCCCAAGTCTCCCGATAAAAATGATACCTCACTTGCGTGGGTAGGCCTAGCGCCAGCGACAGGAAAAGCCCCAAAGCGCAACGTGGACACATCCAAAATTTTGGAAGAAAACAGAGGTGTTTTTTGCGAAGTGCCTACCTGTAGATTTTGGCCTCTAGCTCAGCCGGCACCTAGGGAAACCTACCAAACCTGTGCATTTCTGAAAACTAGAGACCTAGGGGAATCCAAGGAGGGGTGACTTGTGGGGCTCGGACCAGGTTCTGTTACCCAGAATCCTTTGCAAACCTCAAAATTTGGCTAAAAAAACACGTTCCTCACATTTCTGTGGCAGAAAGTTCTGGAATCTGAGAGGAGCCACAAATTTCCTTCCACCCAGCGTTCCCCCAAGTCTCCCGATAAAAATGATACCTCACTTGCGTGGGTAGGCCTAGCGCCGCCGACAGGAAACACCCCAAAGCGCAACGTGGACACGTCCAAAATTTTGGAAGAAAACAGAGGTGTTTTTTGCGAAGTGCCTACCTGTAGATTTTGGCCTCTAGCTCAGCCGGCACCTAGGGAAACCTACCAAACCTGTGCATTTCTGAAAACTAGAGACCTAGGGGAATCCAAAATGGGGTGACTTGCGGGGCTCCGACCAGGTTCTGTTACCCAGAATCCTTTGCAAACCTCAAAATTTGGCTAAAAAAACACATGTTCCTCACATTTCTGTGGCAGAAAGTTCTGGAATCTGAGAGGAGCCACAAATTTCCTTCCACCAGCGTTCCCCCAAGTCTCCCGATAAAAATGATACCTCACTTGCGTGGGTAGGCCTAGCGCCGGCGACAGGAAACACCCCAAAGCGCAACGTGGACACGTCCAAAATTTTGGAAGAAAACAGAGGTGTTTTTTGCGAAGTGCCTACCTGTAGATTTTGGCCTCTAGCTCAGCCGGCACCTAGCGAAACCTACCAAACCTGTGCATTTCTGAAAACTAGAGACCTAGGGGAATCCAAGGAGGGGTGACTTGCGGGGTTCGGACCAGGTTCTGTTACCCAGAATCCTTTGCAAACCTCAAAATTTGGCTAAAAAAACACATGTTCCTCACATTTCTGTGGCAGAAAGTTCTGGAATCTGAGAGGAGCCACAAATTTCCTTCCACCCAGCATTCCCCCAAGTCTCCCGATAAAAATGATACCTCACTTGTGTGGGTAGGCCTAGCGCCCGTGACAGGAAACACCCCAAAGCGCAACGTGGACACATCCAAAATTTTGGAAGAAAACAGAGGTGTTTTTTGTGAAGTGCCTACCTGTAGATTTTGGCCTCTAGCTCAGCCGGCACCTAGGGAAACCTACCAAACCTGTGCATTTCTGAAAACTAGAGACTTAGGGGAATCCAAAATGGATTGACTTGCGGGGCTCGGACCAGGTTCTGTTACCCAGAATCCTTTGCAAACCTCAAAATTTGGCTAAAAAAACACATGTTCCTCACATTTCTGTGGCAGAAAGTTCTGGAATCTGAGAGGAGCCACAAATTTCCTTCCACCCATCATTCATTCATTCATTCATTCAAGTCTCCCGATAAAAATGATACCTCACTTGCGTGGGTAGGCCTAGCGCCGGCGACAGGAAACACCCCAAAGCGCAACGTGGACACGTCCAAAATTTTGGAAGAAAACAGAGGTGTTTTTTGCGAAGTGCCTACCTGTAGATTTTGGCCTCTAGCTCAGCCGGCACCTAGGGAAACCTACCACACCTGTGCATTTCTGAAAACTAGACACCTAGGGGAATCCAAGGAGGGGTGACTTGCGGGGTTTGGACCAGGTTCTGTTACCCAGGATCCTTTGCAAACCTCAAAATTTGGCTAAAAAAACACATGTTCCTCACATTTCTGTGGCAGAAAGTTCTGGAATCTGAGAGGAGCCACAAATTTCCTTCCACCCAGCGTTCCCCCAAGTCTCCCGATAAAAATGATACCTCACTTGCATGGGTAGGCCTACCGCCGGCGACAGGAAACACCCCAAACCGCAACGTGGACACGTCCAAAATTTTGGAAGAAAACAGAGGTGTTTTTTGCGAAGTGCCTACCTGTAGATTTTGGCCTCTAGCTCAGCCGGCACCTAGGGAAACCTACCAAACCTGTGCATTTCTGAAAACTAGAGACCTAGGGGAATCCAAGATGGGGTGACTTGCGGGGCTCGGACCAGGTTCTGTTACCCCAGAATCCTTTGCAAACCTCAAAATTTGGCTAAAAAAACACATGTTCCTCACATTTCTGTGGCAGAAAGTTCTGGAATCTGAGAGGAGCCACAAATTTCCTTCCACCCAGCGTTCCCCCAAGTCTCCCGATAAAAATGATACCTCACTTGTGTGGGTAGGCCTAGCGCCCGTGACAGGAAACACCCCAAAGCGCAACGTGGACACATCCAAATTTTTGGAAGAAAACAGAGGTGTTTATTGCGAAGTGCCTACCTGTAGATTTTGACCTCTAGCTCAGCCGGCACCTAGGGAAACCTACCAAACCTGTGCATTTCTGAAAACTAGAGACCTAGGGGAATCCAAGGAGGGGTGACTTGTGGGGCTCGGACCAGGTTCTGTTACCCAGAATCCTTTGCAAACCTCTAAATGTGGCTAAAAAAACACATGTTCCTCACATTTCTGTGGCAGAAAGTTCTGGAATCTGAGAGGAGCCACAAATTTCCTTCCACCCAGCGTTCCCCCAAGTCTCCCGATAAAAATGATACCTCACTTGTGTGGGTAGGCCTAGCGCCCGTGACAGGAAACACCCCAAAGCGCAACGTGGACACATCCAAAATTTTGGAAGAAAACAGAGGTGTTTTTTGTGAAGTGCCTACCTGTAGATTTTGGCCTCTAGCTCAGCCGGCACCTAGGGAAACCTACCAAACCTGTGCATTTCTGAAAACTAGAGACCTAGGGAAATCCAACGAGGGGTGACTTGCGGGGCTCGGACCAGGTTCTGTTACCCAGAATCCTTTGCAAACCTCAAAATTTGGCTAAAAAAACACGTGTTCCTCACATTTCTGTGGCAGAAATTTCTGGAATCTGAGAGGAGCCACAAATTTCCTTCCACCCAGCGTTCCCCCCAGTCTCCCGATAAAAATGATACCTCACTTGCGTGGGTAGGCCTAGCGCCAGCGACAGGAAACGCCCCAAAGCGCAACGTGGACACATCCAAAATTTTGGAAGAAAACAGAGGTGTTTTTTGCGAAGTGCCTACCTGTAGATTTTGGCCTCTAGCTCAGCCGGCACCTAGGGAAACCTACCAAACCTGTGCATTTCTGAAAACTAGAGACCTAGGGAAATCCAAGGAGGGGTGACTTGCGGGGCTCGGACCAGGTTCTGTTACCCAGAATCCTTTGCAAACCTCAAAATTTGGCTAAAAAAACACATGTTCCTCACATTTCTGTGGCAGAAAGTTCTGGAATCTGAGAGGAGCCACAAATTTCCTTCCACCCAGCGTTCCCCCCAGTCTCCCGATAAAAATGATACCTCACTTGCGTGGGTAGGCCTAGCGCCAGCGACAGGAAACGCCCCAAAGCGCAACGTGGACACATCCAAAATTTTGGAAGAAAACAGAGGTGTTTTTTGCGTAGTGCCTACCTGTAGATTTTGGCCTCTAGCTCAGCCGGCACCTAGGGAAACCTACCAAACCTGTGCATTTCTGAAAACTAGAGACCTAGGGGAATCCAAGATGGGGTGACTTGCGGGGCTCGGACCAGGTTCTGTTACCCAGAATCCTTTGCAAACCTCAAAATTTGGCTAAAAAAACACATGTTCCTCACATTTCTGTGGCAGAAAGTTCTGGAATCTGAGAGGAGCCACAAATTTCCTTCCACCCAGCGTTCCCCCAAGTCTCCTGATAAAAATGATACCTCACTTGTGTGGGTAGGCCTAGCGCCCGTGACAGGAAACACCCCAAAGCGCAACGTGGACACATCCAAATGTTTGGAAGAAAACAGAGGTGTTTTGTGTGAAGTGCCTACCTGTAGATTTTGGCCTCTAGCTCAGCCGGCACCTAGGGAAACCTACCAAACCTGTGCATTTCTGAAAACTAGAGACCTAGGGAAATCCAAGGAGGGGTGACTTGCGGGGCTCGGACCATGTTCTGTTACCCAGAATCCTTTGCAAACCTCAAAATTTGGCTAAAAAAACACATGTTCCTCACATTTCTGTGGCAGAAAGTTCTGGAATCTGAGAGGAGCCACAAATTTCCTTCCACCCAGCGTTCCCCCAAGTCTCCCGATAAAAATGATACCTCACTTGCGTGGGTAGGCCTAGCGCCAGCGACAGGAAACGCCCCAAAGCGCAACGTGGACACATCCAAAATTTTGGAAGAAAACAGAGGTGTTTTTTGCGAAGTGCCTACCTGTAGATTTTGGCCTCTAGCTCAGCCGGCACCTAGGGAAACCTACCAAACCTGTGCATTTCTGAAAACTAGAGACCTAGGGAAATCCAACGAGGGGTGACTTGCGGGGCTCGGACCAGGTTCTGTTACCCAGAATCCTTTGCAAACCTCAAAATTTGGCTAAAAAAACACGTGTTCCTCACATTTCTGTGGCAGAAATTTCTGGAATCTGAGAGGAGCCACAAATTTCCTTCCACCCAGCGTTCCCCCCAGTCTCCCGATAAAAATGATACCTCACTTGCGTGGGTAGGCCTAGCGCCAGCGACAGGAAACGCCCCAAAGCGCAACGTGGACACATCCAAAATTTTGGAAGAAAACAGAGGTGTTTTTTGCGAAGTGCCTACCTGTAGATTTTGGCCTCTAGCTCAGCCGGCACCTAGGGAAACCTACCAAACCTGTGCATTTCTGAAAACTAGAGACCTAGGGAAATCCAAGGAGGGGTGACTTGCGGGGCTCGGACCAGGTTCTGTTACCCAGAATCCTTTGCAAACCTCAAAATTTGGCTAAAAAAACACATGTTCCTCACATTTCTGTGGCAGAAAGTTCTGGAATCTGAGAGGAGCCACAAATTTCCTTCCACCCAGCGTTCCCCCCAGTCTCCCGATAAAAATGATACCTCACTTGCGTGGGTAGGCCTAGCGCCAGCGACAGGAAACGCCCCAAAGCGCAACGTGGACACATCCAAAATTTTGGAAGAAAACAGAGGTGTTTTTTGCGTAGTGCCTACCTGTAGATTTTGGCCTCTAGCTCAGCCGGCACCTAGGGAAACCTACCAAACCTGTGCATTTCTGAAAACTAGAGACCTAGGGGAATCCAAGATGGGGTGACTTGCGGGGCTCGGACCAGGTTCTGTTACCCAGAATCCTTTGCAAACCTCAAAATTTGGCTAAAAAAACACATGTTCCTCACATTTCTGTGGCAGAAAGTTCTGGAATCTGAGAGGAGCCACAAATTTCCTTCCACCCAGCGTTCCCCCAAGTCTCCTGATAAAAATGATACCTCACTTGTGTGCGTAGGCCTAGCGCCCGTGACAGGAAACACCCCAAAGCGCAACGTGGACACATCCAAATTTTTGGAAGAAAACAGAGGTGTTTTGTGTGAAGTGCCTACCTGTAGATTTTGGCCTCTAGCTCAGCCGGCACCTAGGGAAACCTACCAAACCTGTGCATTTCTGAAAACTAGAGACCTAGGGAAATCCAAGGAGGGGTGACTTGCGGGGCTCGGACCATGTTCTGTTACCCAGAATCCTTTGCAAACCTCAAAATTTGGCTAAAAAAACACATGTTCCTCACATTTCTGTGGCAGAAAGTTCTGGAATCTGAGAGGAGCCACAAATTTCCTTCCACCCAGCGTTCCCCCAAGTCTCCCGATAAAAATGATACCTCACTTGCGTGGGTAGGCCTAGCGCCAGCGACAGGAAACGCCCCAAAGCGCAACGTGGACACATCCAAAATTTTGGAAGAAAACAGAGGTGTTTTTTGCGAAGTGCCTACCTGTAGATTTTGGCCTCTAGCTCAGCCGGCACCTAGGGAAACCTACCAAACCTGTGCATTTCTGAAAACTAGAGACCTAGGGGAATCCAAGGAGGGGTGACTTGCGGGGCTCGGACCATGTTCTGTTACCCAGAATCCTTTGCAAACCTCAAAATTTGGCTAAAAAAATACATGTTCCTCACATTTCTGTGGCAGAAAGTTCTGGAATCTGAGAGGAGCCACAAATTTCCTTCCACCCAGCGTTCCCCCAAGTCTCCCGATAAAAATGATACCTCACTTGCGTGGGTAGGCCTAGCGCCAGCGACAGGAAACGCCCCAAAGCGCAACGTGGACACATCCAAAATTTTGGAAGAAAACAGAGGTGTTTTTTGCGAAGTGCCTACCTGTAGATTTTGGCCTCTAGCTCAGCCGGCACCTAGGGAAACCTACCAAACCTGTGCATTTCTGAAAACTAGAGACCTAGGGGAATCCAAGGAGGGGTGACTTGTGGGGCTCGGACCAGGTTCTGTTCCCCAGAATCCTTTGCAAACCTCAAAATTTGGCTAAAAAAACACATGTTCCTCACATTTCTGTGGCAGAAAGTTCTGGAATCTGAGAGGAGCCACAAATTTCCTTCCACCCAGCGTTCCCCCAAGTCTCCCGATAAAAATGATACCTCACTTGCGTGGGTAGGCCTAGCGCCAGCGACAGGAAACGCCCCAAAGTGCAACGTGGACACATCCAAAATTTTGGAAGAAAACAGAGGTGTTTTTTGCGAAGTGCCTACCTGTAGATTTTGGCCTCTAGCTCAGCCGGCACCTAGGGAAACCTACCAAACCTGTGCATTTCTGAAAACTAGAGACCTAGGGAAATCCAACGAGGGGTGACTTGCGGGGCTCGGACCAGGTTCTGTTACCCAGAATCCTTTGCAAACCTCAAAATTTGGCTAAAAAAACACGTGTTCCTCACATTTCTGTGGCAGAAATTTCTGGAATCTGAGAGGAGCCACAAATTTCCTTCCACCCAGCGTTCCCCCCAGTCTCCCGATAAAAATGATACCTCACTTGCGTGGGTAGGCCTAGCGCCAGCGACAGGAAACGCCCCAAAGCGCAACGTGGACACATCCAAAATTTTGGAAGAAAACAGAGGTGTTTTTTGCGAAGTGCCTACCTGTAGATTTTGGCCTCTAGCTCAGCCGGCACCTAGGGAAACCTACCAAACCTGTGCATTTCTGAAAACTAGAGACCTAGGGAAATCCAAGGAGGGGTGACTTGCGGGGCTCGGACCAGGTTCTGTTACCCAGAATCCTTTGCAAACCTCAAAATTTGGCTAAAAAAACACATGTTCCTCACATTTCTGTGGCAGAAAGTTCTGGAATCTGAGAGGAGCCACAAATTTCCTTCCACCCAGCGTTCCCCCCAGTCTCCCGATAAAAATGATACCTCACTTGCGTGGGTAGGCCTAGCGCCAGCGACAGGAAACGCCCCAAAGCGCAACGTGGACACATCCAAAATTTTGGAAGAAAACAGAGGTGTTTTTTGCGTAGTGCCTACCTGTAGATTTTGGCCTCTAGCTCAGCCGGCACCTAGGGAAACCTACCAAACCTGTGCATTTCTGAAAACTAGAGACCTAGGGGAATCCAAGATGGGGTGACTTGCGGGGCTCGGACCAGGTTCTGTTACCCAGAATCCTTTGCAAACCTCAAAATTTGACTAAAAAAACACATGTTCCTCACATTTCTGTGGCAGAAAGTTCTGGAATCTGAGAGGAGCCACAAATTTCCTTCCACCCAGCGTTCCCCCAAGTCTCCTGATAAAAATGATACCTCACTTGTGTGGGTAGGCCTAGCGCCCGTGACAGGAAACACCCCAAAGCGCAACGTGGACACATCCAAATTTTTGGAAGAAAACAGAGGTGTTTTGTGTGAAGTGCCTACCTGTAGATTTTGGCCTCTAGCTCAGCCGGCACCTAGGGAAACCTACCAAACCTGTGCATTTCTGAAAACTAGAGACCTAGGGAAATCCAAGGAGGGGTGACTTGCGGGGCTCGGACCATGTTCTGTTACCCAGAATCCTTTGCAAACCTCAAAATTTGGCTAAAAAAACACATGTTCCTCACATTTCTGTGGCAGAAAGTTCTGGAATCTGAGAGGAGCCACAAATTTCCTTCCACCCAGCGTTCCCCCAAGTCTCCCGATAAAAATGATACCTCACTTGCGTGGGTAGGCCTAGCGCCAGCGACAGGAAACGCCCCAAAGCGCAACGTGGACACATCCAAAATTTTGGAAGAAAACAGAGGTGTTTTTTGCGAAGTGCCTACCTGTAGATTTTGGCCTCTAGCTCAGCCGGCACCTAGGGAAACCTACCAAACCTGTGCATTTCTGAAAACTAGAGACCTAGGGGAATCCAAGGAGGGGTGACTTGCGGGGCTCGGACCATGTTCTGTTACCCAGAATCCTTTGCAAACCTCAAAATTTGGCTAAAAAAATACATGTTCCTCACATTTCTGTGGCAGAAAGTTCTGGAATCTGAGAGGAGCCACAAATTTCCTTCCACCCAGCGTTCCCCCAAGTCTCCCGATAAAAATGATACCTCACTTGCGTGGGTAGGCCTAGCGCCAGCGACAGGAAACGCCCCAAAGCGCAACGTGGACACATCCAAAATTTTGGAAGAAAACAGAGGTGTTTTTTGCGAAGTGCCTACCTGTAGATTTTGGCCTCTAGCTCAGCCGGCACCTAGGGAAACCTACCAAACCTGTGCATTTCTGAAAACTAGAGACCTAGGGGAATCCAAGGAGGGGTGACTTGTGGGGCTCGGACCAGGTTCTGTTCCCCAGAATCCTTTGCAAACCTCAAAATTTGGCTAAAAAAACACATGTTCCTCACATTTCTGTGGCAGAAAGTTCTGGAATCTGAGAGGAGCCACAAATTTCCTTCCACCCAGCGTTCCCCCAAGTCTCCCGATAAAAATGATACCTCACTTGCGTGGGTAGGCCTAGCGCCAGCGACAGGAAACGCCCCAAAGTGCAACGTGGACACATCCAAAATTTTGGAAGAAAACAGAGGTGTTTTTTGCGAAGTGCCTACCTGTAGATTTTGGCCTCTAGCTCAGCCGGCACCTAGGGAAACCTACCAAACCTGTGCATTTCTGAAAACTAGAGACCTAGGGAAATCCAACGAGGGGTGACTTGCGGGGCTCGGACCAGGTTCTGTTACCCAGAATCCTTTGCAAACCTCAAAATTTGGCTAAAAAAACACGTGTTCCTCACATTTCTGTGGCAGAAATTTCTGGAATCTGAGAGGAGCCACAAATTTCCTTCCACCCAGCGTTCCCCCCAGTCTCCCGATAAAAATGATACCTCACTTGCGTGGGTAGGCCTAGCGCCAGCGACAGGAAACGCCCCAAAGCGCAACGTGGACACATCCAAAATTTTGGAAGAAAACAGAGGTGTTTTTTGCGAAGTGCCTACCTGTAGATTTTGGCCTCTAGCTCAGCCGGCACCTAGGGAAACCTACCAAACCTGTGCATTTCTGAAAACTAGAGACCTAGGGAAATCCAAGGAGGGGTGACTTGCGGGGCTCGGACCAGGTTCTGTTACCCAGAATCCTTTGCAAACCTCAAAATTTGGCTAAAAAAACACATGTTCCTCACATTTCTGTGGCAGAAAGTTCTGGAATCTGAGAGGAGCCACAAATTTCCTTCCACCCAGCGTTCCCCCCAGTCTCCCGATAAAAATGATACCTCACTTGCGTGGGTAGGCCTAGCGCCAGCGACAGGAAACGCCCCAAAGCGCAACGTGGACACATCCAAAATTTTGGAAGAAAACAGAGGTGTTTTTTGCGTAGTGCCTACCTGTAGATTTTGGCCTCTAGCTCAGCCGGCACCTAGGGAAACCTACCAAACCTGTGCATTTCTGAAAACTAGAGACCTAGGGGAATCCAAGATGGGGTGACTTGCGGGGCTCGGACCAGGTTCTGTTACCCAGAATCCTTTGCAAACCTCAAAATTTGGCTAAAAAAACACATGTTCCTCACATTTCTGTGGCAGAAAGTTCTGGAATCTGAGAGGAGCCACAAATTTCCTTCCATCCAGCGTTCCCCCAAGTCTCCTGATAAAAATGATACCTCACTTGTGTGGGTAGGCCTAGCGCCCGTGACAGGAAACACCCCAAAGCGCAACGTGGACACATCCAAATTTTTGGAAGAAAACAGAGGTGTTTTGTGTGAAGTGCCTACCTGTAGATTTTGGCCTCTAGCTCAGCCGGCACCTAGGGAAACCTACCAAACCTGTGCATTTCTGAAAACTAGAGACCTAGGGAAATCCAAGGAGGGGTGACTTGCGGGGCTCGGACCATGTTCTGTTACCCAGAATCCTTTGCAAACCTCAAAATTTGGCTAAAAAAACACATGTTCCTCACATTTCTGTGGCAGAAAGTTCTGGAATCTGAGAGGAGCCACAAATTTCCTTCCACCCAGCGTTCCCCCAAGTCTCCCGATAAAAATGATACCTCACTTGCGTGGGTAGGCCTAGCGCCAGCGACAGGAAACGCCCCAAAGCGCAACGTGGACACATCCAAAATTTTGGAAGAAAACAGAGGTGTTTTTTGCGAAGTGCCTACCTGTAGATTTTGGCCTCTAGCTCAGCCGGCACCTAGGGAAACCTACCAAACCTGTGCATTTCTGAAAACTAGAGACCTAGGGGAATCCAAGGAGGGGTGACTTGTGGGGCTCGGACCAGGTTCTGTTCCCCAGAATCCTTTGCAAACCTCAAAATTTGGCTAAAAAAACACATGTTCCTCACATTTCTGTGGCAGAAAGTTCTGGAATCTGAGAGGAGCCACAAATTTCCTTCCACCCAGCGTTCCCCCAAGTCTCCCGATAAAAATGATACCTCACTTGCGTGGGTAGGCCTAGCGCCGCCGACAGGAAACACCCCAAAGCGCAACGTGGACACGTCCAAAATTTTGGAAGAAAACAGGTGTTTTTTGCGAAGTGCCTACCTGTAGATTTTGGCCTCTAGCTCAGCCGGCACCTAGGGAAACCTACCAAACCTGTGCATTTCTGAAAACTAGAGACCTAGGGGAATCCAAAATGGGGTGACTTGCGGGGCTCGGACCAGGTTCTGTTACCCAGAATCCTTTGCAAACCTCAAAATTTGGCTAAAAAAACACATGTTCCTCACATTTCTGTGGCAGAAAGTTCTGGAATCTGAGAGGAGCCACAAGTTTCCTTCCACCCAGCGTTCCCCCAAGTCTCCCGATAAAAATGATACCTCACTTGCGTGGGTAGGCCTAGCGCCGGCGACAGGAAACACCCCAAAGCGCAACGTGGACACGTCCAAAAGTTTGGAAGAAAACAGAGGTGTTTTTTGCGAAGTGCCTACCTGTAGATTTTGGCCTCTAGCTCAGCCGGCACCTAGGGAAACCTACCAAACCTGTGGATTTCTGAAAACTAGAGACCTAGGGGAATCCAAGGAGGGGTGACTTGCGGGGTTCGGACCAGGTTCTGTTACCCAGAATCCTTTGCAAACCTCAAAATTTGGCTAAAAAAACACATGTTCCTCACATTTCTGTGGCAGAAAGTTCTGGAATCTGAGAGGAGCCACAAATTTCCTTCCACCCAGCGTTCCCCCAAGTCTCCCGATAAAAATGATACCTCACTTGCGTGGGTAGGCCTAGCGCCGCCGACAGGAAACACCCCAAAGCGCAACGTGGACACGTCCAAAATTTTGGAAGAAAACAGAGGTGTTTTTTGCGAAGTGCCTACCTGTAGATTTTGGCCTCTAGCTCAGCCGGCACCTAGGGAAACCTACCAAACCTGTGCATTTCTGAAAACTAGAGACCTAGGGGAATCCAAAATGGGGTGACTTGCGGGGCTCCGACCAGGTTCTGTTACCCAGAATCCTTTGCAAACCTCAAAATTTGGCTAAAAAAACACATGTTCCTCACATTTCTGTGGCAGAAAGTTCTGGAATCTGAGAGGAGCCACAAATTTCCTTCCACTCAGCGTTCCCCCAAGTCTCCCGATAAAAATGATACCTCACTTGCGTGGGTAGGCCTAGCGCCGGCGACAGGAAACACCCCAAAGCGCAACGTGGACACGTCCAAAATTTTGGAAGAAAACAGAGGTGTTTTTTGCGAAGTGCCTACCTGTAGATTTTGGCCTCTAGCTCAGCCGGCACCTAGGGAAACCTACCAAACCTGTGTATTTCTGAAAACTAGAGACCTAGGGGAATCCAAGGAGGGGTGACTTGCGGGGTTCGGACCAGGTTCTGTTACCCAGAATCCTTTGCAAACCTCAAAATTTGGCTAAAAAAACACATGTTCCTCACATTTCTGTGGCAGAAAGTTCTGGAATCTGAGAGGAGCCACAAATTTCCTTCCACCCAGCATTCCCCCACGTCTCCCGATAAAAATGATACCTCACTTGTGTGGGTAGGCCTAGCGCCCGTGACAGGAAACACCCCAAAGCGCAACGTGGACACATCCAAAATTTTGGAAGAAAACAGAGGTGTTTTTTGTGAAGTGCCTACCTGTAGATTTTGGCATCTAGCTCAGCCGGCACCTAGGGAAACCTACCAAACCTGTGCATTTCTGAAAACTAGAGACTTAGGGGAATCCAAAATGGATTGACTTGCGGGGCTCGGACCAGGTTCTGTTACCCAGAATCCTTTGCAAACCTCAAAATTTGGCTAAAAAAACACATGTTCCTCACATTTCTGTGGCAGAAAGTTCTGGAATCTGAGAGGAGCCACAAATTTCCTTCCACCCAGCGTTCCCCCAAGTCTCCCGATAAAAATGATACCTCACTTGCGTGGGTAGGCCTAGCGCCGGCGACAGGAAACACCCCAAAGCGCAACGTGGACACGTCCAAAATTTTGGAAGAAAACAGAGGTGTTTTTTGCGAAGTGCCTACCTGTAGATTTTGGCCTCTAGCTCAGCCGGCACCTAGGGAAACCTACCACACCTGTGCATTTCTGAAAACTAGACACCTAGGGGAATCCAAGGAGGGGTGACTTGCGGGGTTTGGACCAGGTTCTGTTACCCAGAATCCTTTGCAAACCTCAAAATTTGGCTAAAAAAACACATGTTCCTCACATTTCTGTGGCAGAAAGTTCTGGAATCTGAGAGGAGCCACAAATTTCCTTCCACCCAGTGTTCCCCCAAGTCTCCCGATAAAAATGATACCTCACTTGCGTGGGTAGGCCTAGCGCCAGCGACAGGAAAAGCCCCAAAGCGCAACGTGGACACATCCAAAATTTTGGAAGAAAACAGAGGTGTTTTTTGCGAAGTGCCTACCTGTAGATTTTGGCCTCTAGCTCAGCCGGCACCTAGGGAAACCTACCAAACCTGTGCATTTCTGAAAACTAGAGACCTAGGGGAATCCAAGGAGGGGTGACTTGTGGGGCTCGGACCAGGTTCTGTTACCCAGAATCCTTTGCAAACCTCAAAATTTGGCTAAAAAAACACGTTCCTCACATTTCTGTGGCAGAAAGTTCTGGAATCTGAGAGGAGCCACAAATTTCCTTCCACCCAGCGTTCCCCCAAGTCTCCCGATAAAAATGATACCTCACTTGCGTGGGTAGGCCTAGCGCCGCCGACAGGAAACACCCCAAAGCGCAACGTGGACACGTCCAAAATTTTGGAAGAAAACAGAGGTGTTTTTTGCGAAGTGCCTACCTGTAGATTTTGGCCTCTAGCTCAGCCGGCACCTAGGGAAACCTACCAAACCTGTGCATTTCTGAAAACTAGAGACCTAGGGGAATCCAAAATGGGGTGACTTGCGGGGCTCCGACCAGGTTCTGTTACCCAGAATCCTTTGCAAACCTCAAAATTTGGCTAAAAAAACACATGTTCCTCACATTTCTGTGGCAGAAAGTTCTGGAATCTGAGAGGAGCCACAAATTTCCTTCCACCCAGCATTCCCCCAAGTCTCCCGATAAAAATGATACCTCACTTGTGTGGGTAGGCCTAGCGCCCGTGACAGGAAACACCCCAAAGCGCAACGTGGACACATCCAAAATTTTGGAAGAAAACAGAGGTGTTTTTTGTGAAGTGCCTACCTGTAGATTTTGGCCTCTAGCTCAGCCGGCACCTAGGGAAACCTACCAAACCTGTGCATTTCTGAAAACTAGAGACTTAGGGGAATCCAAAATGGATTGACTTGCGGGGCTCGGACCAGGTTCTGTTACCCAGAATCCTTTGCAAACCTCAAAATTTGGCTAAAAAAACACACGTTCCTCACATTTCTGTGGCAGAAAGTTCTGGAATCTGAGAGGAGCCACAAATTTCCTTCCACCCAGCGTTCCCCCCAAGTCTCCCGATAAAAATGATACCTCACTTGCGTGGGTAGGCCTAGCGCCGCCGACAGGAAACACCCCAAAGCGCAACGTGGACACGTCCAAAATTTTGGAAGAAAACAGAGGTGTTTTTTGCGAAGTGCCTACCTGTAGATTTTGGCCTCTAGCTCAGCCGGCACCTAGGGAAACCTACCAAACCTGTGCATTTCTGAAAACTAGAGACCTAGGGGAATCCAAAATGGGGTGACTTGCGGGGCTCCGACCAGGTTCTGTTACCCAGAATCCTTTGCAAACCTCAAAATTTGGCTAAAAAAACACATGTTCCTCACATTTCTGTGGCAGAAAGTTCTGGAATCTGAGAGGAGCCACAAATTTCCTTCCACCAGCGTTCCCCCAAGTCTCCCGATAAAAATGATACCTCACTTGCGTGGGTAGGCCTAGCGCCGGCGACAGGAAACACCCCAAAGCGCAACGTGGACACGTCCAAGATTTTGGAAGAAAACAGAGGTGTTTTTTGCGAAGTGCCTACCTGTAGATTTTGGCCTCTAGCTCAGCCGGCACCTAGCGAAACCTACCAAACCTGTGCATTTCTGAAAACTAGAGACCTAGGGGAATCCAAGGAGGGGTGACTTGCGGGGTTCGGACCAGGTTCTGTTACCCAGAATCCTTTGCAAACCTCAAAAATTTGGCTAAAAAAACACATGTTCCTCACATTTCTGTGGCAGAAAGTTCTGGAATCTGAGAGGAGCCACAAATTTCCTTCCACCCAGCATTCCCCCAAGTCTCCCGATAAAAATGATACCTCACTTGTGTGGGTAGGCCTAGCGCCCGTGACAGGAAACACCCCAAAGCGCAACGTGGACACATCCAAAATTTTGGAAGAAAACAGAGGTGTTTTTTGTGAAGTGCCTACCTGTAGATTTTGGCCTCTAGCTCAGCCGGCACCTAGGGAAACCTACCAAACCTGTGCATTTCTGAAAACTAGAGACTTAGGGGAATCCAAAATGGATTGACTTGCGGGGCTCGGACCAGGTTCTGTTACCCAGAATCTTTGCAAACCTCAAAATTTGGCTAAAAAAACACATGTTCCTCACATTTCTGTGGCAGAAAGTTCTGGAATCTGAGAGGAGCCACAAATTTCCTTCCACCCAGCGTTCCCCCAAGTCTCCCGATAAAAATGATACCTCACTTGCGTGGGTAGGCCTAGCGCCGGCGACAGGAAACACCCCAAAGCGCAACGTGGACACGTCCAAAATTTTGGAAGAAAACAGAGGTGTTTTTTGCGAAGTGCCTACCTGTAGATTTTGGCCTCTAGCTCAGCCGGCACCTAGGGAAACCTACCACACCTGTGCATTTCTGAAAACTAGACACCTAGGGGAATCCAAGGAGGGGTGACTTGCGGGGTTTGGACCAGGTTCTGTTACCCAGAATCCTTTGCAAACCTCAAAATTTGGCTAAAAAAACACATGTTCCTCACATTTCTGTGGCAGAAAGTTCTGGAATCTGAGAGGAGCCACAAATTTCCTTCCACCCAGCGTTCCCCCAAGTCTCCCGATAAAAATGATACCTCACTTGTGTGGGTAGGCCTAGCGCCCGTGACAGGAAACACCCCAAAGCGCAACGTGGACACATCCAAAATTTTGGAAGAAAACAGAGTTGTTTTTTGTGAAGTGCCTACCTGTAGATTTTGGCCTCTAGCTCAGCCGGCACCTAGGGAAACCTACCAAACCTGTGCATTTCTGAAAACTAGAGACCTAGGGAAATCCAAGGAGGGGTGACTTGCGGGGCTCGGACCAGGTTCTGTTACCCAGAATCCTTTGCAAACCTCAAAATTTGGCTAAAAAAACACATGTTCCTCACATTTCTGTGGCAGAAATTTCTGGAATCTGAGAGGAGCCACAAATTTCCTTCCACCCAGCGTTCCCCCCAGTCTCCCGATAAAAATGATACCTCACTTGCGTGGGTAGGCCTAGCGCCAGCGACAGGAAACGCCCCAAAGCGCAACGTGGACACATCCAAAATTTTGGAAGAAAACAGAGGTGTTTTTTGCGAAGTGCCTACCTGTAGATTTTGGCCTCTAGCTCAGCCGGCACCTAGGGAAACCTACCAAACCTGTGCATTTCTGAAAACTAGAGACCTAGGGAATCCAAGGAGGGGTGACTTGTGGGGCTCGGACCAGGTTCTGTTACCCAGAATCCTTTGCAAACCTCTAAATGTGGCTAAAAAAACACATGTTCCTCACATTTCTGTGGCAGAAAGTTCTGGAATCTGAGAGGAGCCACAAATTTCCTTCCACCCAGCGTTCCCCCCAGTCTCCCGATAAAAATGATACCTCACTTGCATGGGTAGGCTAGCGCCGGCGACAGGAAACACCCCAAACCGCAACGTGGACACGTCCAAAATTTTGGAAGAAAACAGAGGTGTTTTTTGCGAAGTGCCTACCTGTAGATTTTGGCCTCTAGCTCAGCCGGCACCTAGGGAAACCTACCAAACCTGTGCATTTCTGAAAACTAGAGACCTAGGGGAATCCAAGATGGGGTGACTTGCGGGGCTCGGACCAGGTTCTGTTACCCCAGAATCCTTTGCAAACCTCAAAATTTGGCTAAAAAAACACATGTTCCTCACATTTCTGTGGCAGAAAGTTCTGGAATCTGAGAGGAGCCACAAATTTCCTTCCACCCAGCGTTCCCCCAAGTCTCCCGATAAAAATGATACCTCACTTGTGTGGGTAGGCCTAGCGCCCGTGACAGGAAACACCCCAAAGCGCAACGTGGACACATCCAAATTTTTGGAAGAAAACAGAGGTGTTTATTGCGAAGTGCCTACCTGTAGATTTTGACCTCTAGCTCAGCCGGCACCTAGGGAAACCTACCAAACCTGTGCATTTCTGAAAACTAGAGACCTAGGGGAATCCAAGGAGGGGTGACTTGTGGGGCTCGGACCAGGTTCTGTTACCCAGAATCCTTTGCAAACCTCTAAATGTGGCTAAAAAAAACACATGTTCCTCACATTTCTGTGGCAGAAAGTTCTGGAATCTGAGAGGAGCCACAAATTTCCTTCCACCCAGCGTTCCCCCAAGTCTCCCGATAAAAATGATACCTCACTTGTGTGGGTAGGCCTAGCGCCCGTGACAGGAAACACCCCAAAGCGCAACGTGGACACATCCAAAATTTTGGAAGAAAACAGAGGTGTTTTTTGTGAAGTGCCTACCTGTAGATTTTGGCCTCTAGCTCAGCCGGCACCTAGGGAAACCTACCAAACCTGTGCATTTCTGAAAACTAGAGACCTAGGGAAATCCAAGGAGGGGTGACTTGCGGGGCTCGGACCATGTTCTGTTACCCAGAATCCTTTGCAAACCTCAAAATTTGGCTAAAAAAACACATGTTCCTCACATTTCTGTGGCAGAAAGTTCTGGAATCTGAGAGGAGCCACAAATTTCCTTCCACCCAGCGTTCCCCCAAGTCTCCCGATAAAAATGATACCTCACTTGCGTGGGTAGGCCTAGCGCCAGCGACAGGAAACGCCCCAAAGCGCAACGTGGACACATCCAAAATTTTGGAAGAAAACAGAGGTGTTTTTTGCGAAGTGCCTACCTGTAGATTTTGGCCTCTAGCTCAGCCGGCACCTAGGGAAACCTACCAAACCTGTGCATTTCTGAAAACTAGAGACCTAGGGGAATCCAAGGAGGGGTGACTTGTGGGGCTCGGACCAGGTTCTGTTACCCAGAATCCTTTGCAAACCTCAAAATTTGGCTAAAAAAACACATGTTCCTCACATTTCTGTGGCAGAAAGTTCTGGAATCTGAGAGGAGCCACAAATTTCCTTCCACCCAGCGTTCCCCCAAGTCTCCCGATAAAAATGATACCTCACTTGCGTGGGTAGGCCTAGCGCCGCCGACAGGAAACACCCCAAAGCGCAACGTGGACACGTCCAAAATTTTGGAAGAAAACAGGTGTTTTTTGCGAAGTGCCTACTGTAGATTTTGGCCTCTAGCTCAGCCGGCACCTAGGGAAACCTACCAAACCTGTGCATTTCTGAAAACTAGAGACCTAGGGGAATCCAAAATGGGGTGACTTGCGGGGCTCCGACCAGGTTCTGTTACCCAGAATCCTTTGCAAACCTCAAAATTTGGCTAAAAAAACACATGTTCCTCACATTTCTGTGGCAGAAAGTTCTGGAATCTGAGAGGAGCCACAAATTTCCTTCCACCCAGCGTTCCCCCAAGTCTCCCGATAAAAATGATACCTCACTTGCGTGGGTAGGCCTAGCGCCGGCGACAGGAAACACCCCAAAGCGCAACGTGGACACGTCCAAAAGTTTGGAAGAAAACAGAGGTGTTTTTTGCGAAGTGCCTACCTGTAGATTTTGGCCTCTAGCTCAGCCGGCACCTAGGGAAACCTACCAAACCTGTGGATTTCTGAAAACTAGAGACCTAGGGGAATCCAAGGAGGGGTGACTTGCGGGGTTCGGACCAGGTTCTGTTACCCAGAATCCTTTGCAAACCTCAAAATTTGGCTAAAAAAACACATGTTCCTCACATTTCTGTGGCAGAAAGTTCTGGAATCTGAGAGGAGCCACAAATTTCCTTCCACCCAGCGTTCCCCCAAGTCTCCCGATAAAAATGATACCTCACTTGCGTGGGTAGGCCTAGCGCCGCCGACAGGAAACACCCCAAAGCGCAACGTGGACACGTCCAAAATTTTGGAAGAAAACAGAGGTGTTTTTTGCGAAGTGCCTACCTGTAGATTTTGGCCTCTAGCTCAGCCGGCACCTAGGGAAACCTACCAAACCTGTGTATTTCTGAAAACTAGAGACCTAGGGGAATCCAAGGAGGGGTGACTTGCGGGGTTCGGACCAGGTTCTGTTACCCAGAATCCTTTGCAAACCTCAAAATTTGGCTAAAAAAACACATGTTCCTCACATTTCTGTGGCAGAAATTTCTGGAATCTGAGAGGAGCCACAAATTTCCTTCCACCCAGCATTCCCCCAAGTCTCCCGATAAAAATGATACCTCACTTGTGTGGGTAGGCCTAGCGCCCGTGACAGGAAACACCCCAAAGCGCAACGTGGACACATCCAAAATTTTGGAAGAAAACAGAGGTGTTTTTTGTGAAGTGCCTACCTGTAGATTTTGGCATCTAGCTCAGCCGGCACCTAGGGAAACCTACCAAACCTGTGCATTTCTGAAAACTAGAGACCTAGGGGAATCCAAGGAGGGGTGACTTGTGGGGCTCGGACCAGGTTCTGTTACCCAGAATCCTTTGCAAACCTCTAAATGTGGCTAAAAAAACACATGTTCCTCACATTTCTGTGGCAGAAAGTTCTGGAATCTGAGAGGAGCCACAAATTTCCTTCCACCCAGCGTTCCCCCCAGTCTCCCGATAAAAATGATACCTCACTTGCATGGGTAGGCCTAGCGCCGGCGACAGGAAACACCCCAAACCGCAACGTGGACACGTCCAAAATTTTGGAAGAAAACAGAGGTGTTTTTTGCGAAGTGCCTACCTGTAGATTTTGGCCTCTAGCTCAGCCGGCACCTAGGGAAACCTACCAAACCTGTGCATTTCTGAAAACTAGAGACCTAGGGGAATCCAAGATGGGGTGACTTGCGGGGCTCGGACCAGGTTCTGTTACCCCAGAATCCTTTGCAAACCTCAAAATTTGGCTAAAAAAACACATGTTCCTCACATTTCTGTGGCAGAAAGTTCTGGAATCTGAGAGGAGCCACAAATTTCCTTCCACCCAGCGTTCCCCCAAGTCTCGCGATAAAAATGATACCTCGCTTGTGTGGGTAGGCCTAGCGCCCGTGACAGGAAACACCCCAAAGCGCAACGTGGACACATCCAAATTTTTGGAAGAAAACAGAGGTGTTTATTGCGAAGTGCCTACCTGTAGATTTTGACCTCTAGCTCAGCCGGCACCTAGGGAAACCTACCAAACCTGTGCATTTCTGAAAACTAGAGACCTAGGGGAATCCAAGGAGGGGTGACTTGTGGGGCTCGGACCAGGTTCTGTTACCCAGAATCCTTTGCAAACCTCTAAATGTGGCTAAAAAAACACATGTTCCTCACATTTCTGTGGCAGAAAGTTCTGGAATCTGAGAGGAGCCACAAATTTCCTTCCACCCAGCGTTCCCCCAAGTCTCCCGATAAAAATGATACCTCACTTGTGTGGGTAGGCCTAGCGCCCGTGACAGGAAACACCCCAAAGCGCAACGTGGACACATCCAAAATTTTGGAAGAAAACAGAGGTGTTTTTTGTGAAGTGCCTACCTGTAGATTTTGGCCTCTAGCTCAGCCGGCACCTAGGGAAACCTACCAAACCTGTGCATTTCTGAAAACTAGAGACCTAGGGAAATCCAACGAGGGGTGACTTGCGGGGCTCGGACCAGGTTCTGTTACCCAGAATCCTTTGCAAACCTCAAAATTTGGCTAAAAAAACACGTGTTCCTCACATTTCTGTGGCAGAAATTTCTGGAATCTGAGAGGAGCCACAAATTTCCTTCCACCCAGCGTTCCCCCCAGTCTCCCGATAAAAATGATACCTCACTTGCGTGGGTAGGCCTAGCGCCAGCGACAGGAAACGCCCCAAAGCGCAACGTGGACACATCCAAAATTTTGGAAGAAAACAGAGGTGTTTTTTGCGAAGTGCCTACCTGTAGATTTTGGCCTCTAGCTCAGCCGGCACCTAGGGAAACCTACCAAACCTGTGCATTTCTGAAAACTAGAGACCTAGGGAAATCCAAGGAGGGGTGACTTGCGGGGCTCGGACCAGGTTCTGTTACCCAGAATCCTTTGCAAACCTCAAAATTTGGCTAAAAAAACACATGTTCCTCACATTTCTGTGGCAGAAAGTTCTGGAATCTGAGAGGAGCCACAAATTTCCTTCCACCCAGCGTTCCCCCAGTCTCCCGATAAAAATGATACCTCACTTGCGTGGGTAGGCCTAGCGCCAGCGACAGGAAACGCCCCAAAGCGCAACGTGGACACATCCAAAATTTTGGAAGAAAACAGAGGTGTTTTTTGCGTAGTGCCTACCTGTAGATTTTGGCCTCTAGCTCAGCCGGCACCTAGGGAAACCTACCAAACCTGTGCATTTCTGAAAACTAGAGACCTAGGGGAATCCAAGATGGGGTGACTTGCGGGGCTCGGACCAGGTTCTGTTACCCAGAATCCTTTGCAAACCTCAAAATTTGGCTAAAAAAACACATGTTCCTCACATTTCTGTGGCAGAAAGTTCTGGAATCTGAGAGGAGCCACAAATTTCCTTCCACCCAGCGTTCCCCCAAGTCTCCCGATAAAAATGATACCTCACTTGCGTGGGTAGGCCTAGCGCCGGCGACAGGAAACACCCCAAAGCGCAACGTGGACACGTCCAAAATTTTGGAAGAAAACAGAGGTGTTTTTTGCGAAGTGCCTACCTGTAGATTTTGGCCTCTAGCTCAGCCGGCACCTAGGGAAACCTACCACACCTGTGCATTTCTGAAAACTAGACACCTAGGGCAATCCAAGGAGGGGTGACTTGCGGGGTTTGGACCAGGTTCTGTTACCCAGAATCCTTTGCAAACCTCAAAATTTGGCTAAAAAAACACATGTTCCTCACATTTCTGTGGCAGAAAGTTCTGGAATCTGAGAGGAGCCACAAATTTCCTTCCACCCAGCGTTCCCCCAAGTCTCCCGATAAAAATGATACCTCACTTGTGTGGGTAGGCCTAGCGCCCGTGACAGGAAACACCCCAAAGCGCAACGTGGACACATCCAAAATTTTGGAAGAAAACAGAGGTGTTTTTTGTGAAGTGCCTACCTGTAGATTTTGGCCTCTAGCTCAGCCGGCACCTAGGGAAACCTACCAAACCTGTGCATTTCTGAAAACTAGAGACCTAGGGAAATCCAAGGAGGGGTGACTTGCGGGGCTCGGACCAGGTTCTGTTACCCAGAATCCTTTGCAAACCTCAAAATTTGGCTAAAAAAACACATGTTCCTCACATTTCTGTGGCAGAAATTTCTGGAATCTGAGAGGAGCCACAAATTTCCTTCCACCCAGCGTTCCCCCCAGTCTCCCGATAAAAATGATACCTCACTTGCGTGGGTAGGCCTAGCGCCAGCGACAGGAAACGCCCCAAAGCGCAACGTGGACACATCCAAAATTTTGGAAGAAAACAGAGGTGTTTTTTGCGAAGTGCCTACCTGTAGATTTTGGCCTCTAGCTCAGCCGGCACCTAGGGAAACCTACCAAACCTGTGCATTTCTGAAAACTAGAGACCTAGGGGAATCCAAGGAGGGGTGACTTGTGGGGCTCGGACCAGGTTCTGTTACCCAGAATCCTTTGCAAACCTCTAAATGTGGCTAAAAAAACACATGTTCCTCACATTTCTGTGGCAGAAAGTTCTGGAATCTGAGAGGAGCCACAAATTTCCTTCCACCCAGCGTTCCCCCAAGTCTCCCGATAAAAATGATACCTCACTTGCATGGGTAGGCCTAGCGCCGGCGACAGGAAACACCCCAAACCGCAACGTGGACACGTCCAAAATTTTGGAAGAAAACAGAGGTGTTTTTTGCGAAGTGCCTACCTGTAGATTTTGGCCTCTAGCTCAGCCGGCACCTAGGGAAACCTACCAAACCTGTGCATTTCTGAAAACTAATGACCTAGGGGAATCCAAGATGGGGTGACTTGCGGGGCTCGGACCAGGTTCTGTTACCCCAGAATCCTTTGCAAACCTCAAAATTTGGCTAAAAAAACACATGTTCCTCACATTTCTGTGGCAGAAAGTTCTGGAATCTGAGAGGAGCCACAAATTTCCTTCCACCCAGCGTTCCCCCAAGTCTCCCGATAAAAATGATACCTCACTTGTGTGGGTAGGCCTAGCGCCCGTGACAGGAAACACCCCAAAGCGCAACGTGGACACATCCAAATTTTTGGAAGAAAACAGAGGTGTTTATTGCGAAGTGCCTACCTGTAGATTTTGACCTCTAGCTCAGCCGGCACCTAGGGAAACCTACCAAACCTGTGCATTTCTGAAAACTAGAGACCTAGGGGAATCCAAGGAGGGGTGACTTGTGGGGCTCGGACCAGGTTCTGTTACCCAGAATCCTTTGCAAACCTCTAAATGTGGCTAAAAAAACACATGTTCCTCACATTTCTGTGGCAGAAAGTTCTGGAATCTGAGAGGAGCCACAAATTTCCTTCCACCCAGCGTTCCCCCAAGTCTCCCGATAAAAATGATACCTCACTTGTGTGGGTAGGCCTAGCGCCCGTGACAGGAAACACCCCAAAGCGCAACGTGGACACATCCAAAATTTTGGAAGAAAACAGAGGTGTTTTTTGTGAAGTGCCTACCTGTAGATTTTGGCCTCTAGCTCAGCCGGCACCTAGGGAAACCTACCAAACCTGTGCATTTCTGAAAACTAGAGACCTAGGGAAATCCAACGAGGGGTGACTTGCGGGGCTCGGACCAGGTTCTGTTACCCAGAATCCTTTGCAAACCTCAAAATTTGGCTAAAAAAACACGTGTTCCTCACATTTCTGTGGCAGAAATTTCTGGAATCTGAGAGGAGCCACAAATTTCCTTCCACCCAGCGTTCCCCCCAGTCTCCCGATAAAAATGATACCTCACTTGCGTGGGTAGGCCTAGCGCCAGCGACAGGAAACGCCCCAAAGCGCAACGTGGACACATCCAAAATTTTGGAAGAAAACAGAGGTGTTTTTTGCGAAGTGCCTACCTGTAGATTTTGGCCTCTAGCTCAGCCGGCACCTAGGGAAACCTACCAAACCTGTGCATTTCTGAAAACTAGAGACCTAGGGAAATCCAAGGAGGGGTGACTTGCGGGGCTCGGACCAGGTTCTGTTACCCAGAATCCTTTGCAAACCTCAAAATTTGGCTAAAAAAACACATGTTCCTCACATTTCTGTGGCAGAAAGTTCTGGAATCTGAGAGGAGCCACAAATTTCCTTCCACCCAGCGTTCCCCCCAGTCTCCCGATAAAAATGATACCTCACTTGCGTGGGTAGGCCTAGCGCCAGCGACAGGAAACGCCCCAAAGCGCAACGTGGACACATCCAAAATTTTGGAAGAAAACAGAGGTGTTTTTTGCGTAGTGCCTACCTGTAGATTTTGGCCTCTAGCTCAGCCGGCACCTAGGGAAACCTACCAAACCTGTGCATTTCTGAAAACTAGAGACCTAGGGGAATCCAAGATGGGGTGACTTGCGGGGCTCGGACCAGGTTCTGTTACCCAGAATCCTTTGCAAACCTCAAAATTTGGCTAAAAAAACACATGTTCCTCACATTTCTGTGGCAGAAAGTTCTGGAATCTGAGAGGAGCCACAAATTTCCTTCCACCCAGCGTTCCCCCAAGTCTCCTGATAAAAATGATACCTCACTTGTGTGGGTAGGCCTAGCGCCCGTGACAGGAAACACCCCAAAGCGCAACGTGGACACATCCAAATTTTTGGAAGAAAACAGAGGTGTTTTGTGTGAAGTGCCTACCTGTAGATTTTGGCCTCTAGCTCAGCCGGCACCTAGGGAAACCTACCAAACCTGTGCATTTCTGAAAACTAGAGACCTAGGGAAATCCAAGGAGGGGTGACTTGCGGGGCTCGGACCATGTTCTGTTACCCAGAATCCTTTGCAAACCTCAAAATTTGGCTAAAAAAACACATGTTCCTCACATTTCTGTGGCAGAAAGTTCTGGAATCTGAGAGGAGCCACAAATTTCCTTCCACCCAGCGTTCCCCCAAGTCTCCCGATAAAAATGATACCTCACTTGCGTGGGTAGGCCTAGCGCCAGCGACAGGAAACGCCCCAAAGCGCAACGTGGACACATCCAAAATTTTGGAAGAAAACAGAGGTGTTTTTTGCGAAGTGCCTACCTGTAGATTTTGGCCTCTAGCTCAGCCGGCACCTAGGGAAACCTACCAAACCTGTGCATTTCTGAAAACTAGAGACCTAGGGGAATCCAAGGAGGGGTGACTTGTGGGGCTCGGACCAGGTTCTGTTACCCAGAATCCTTTGCAAACCTCACAATTTGGCTAAAAAAACACATGTTCCTCACATTTCTGTGGCAGAAAGTTCTGGAATCTGAGAGGAGCCACAAATTTCCTTCCACCCAGCGTTCCCCCAAGTCTCCCGATAAAAATGATACCTCACTTGCGTGGGTAGGCCTAGCGCCGCCGACAGGAAACACCCCAAAGCGCAACGTGGACACGTCCAAAATTTTGGAAGAAAACAGAGGTGTTTTTTGCGAAGTGCCTACCTGTAGATTTTGGCCTCTAGCTCAGCCGGCACCTAGGGAAACCTACCAAACCTGTGCATTTCTGAAAACTAGAGACCTAGGGGAATCCAAAATGGGGTGACTTGCGGGGCTCCGACCAGGTTCTGTTACCCAGAATCCTTTGCAAACCTCAAAATTTGGCTAAAAAAACACATGTTCCTCACATTTCTGTGGCAGAAAGTTCTGGAATCTGAGAGGAGCCACAAATTTCCTTCCACCCAGCGTTCCCCCAAGTCTCCCGATAAAAATGATACCTCACTTGCGTGGGTAGGCCTAGCGCCGGCGACAGGAAACACCCCAAAGCGCAACGTGGACACGTCCAAAAGTTTGGAAGAAAACAGAGGTGTTTTTTGCGAAGTGCCTACCTGTAGATTTTGGCCTCTAGCTCAGCCGGCACCTAGGGAAACCTACCAAACCTGTGGATTTCTGAAAACTAGAGACCTAGGGGAATCCAAGGAGGGGTGACTTGCGGGGTTCGGACCAGGTTCTGTTACCCAGAATCCTTTGCAAACCTCAAAATTTGGCTAAAAAAACACATGTTCCTCACATTTCTGTGGCAGAAAGTTCTGGAATCTGAGAGGAGCCACAAATTTCCTTCCACCCAGCATTCCCCCAAGTCTCCCGATAAAAATGATACCTCACTTGTGTGGGTAGGCCTAGCGCCCGTGACAGGAAACACCCCAAAGCGCAACGTGGACACATCCAAAATTTTGGAAGAAAACAGAGGTGTTTTTTGTGAAGTGCCTACCTGTAGATTTTGGCCTCTAGCTCAGCCGGCACCTAGGGAAACCTACCAAACCTGTGCATTTCTGAAAACTAGAGACTTAGGGGAATCCAAAATGGATTGACTTGCGGGGCTCGGACCAGGTTCTGTTACCCAGAATCCTTTGCAAACCTCAAAATTTGGCTAAAAAAACACATGTTCCTCACATTTCTGTGGCAGAAAGTTCTGGAATCTGAGAGGAGCCACAAATTTCCTTCCACCCAGCGTTCCCCCAAGTCTCCCGATAAAAATGATACCTCACTTGCGTGGGTAGGCCTAGCGCCGGCGACAGGAAACACCCCAAAGCGCAACGTGGACACGTCCAAAATTTTGGAAGAAAACAGAGGTGTTTTTTGCGAAGTGCCTACCTGTAGATTTTGGCCTCTAGCTCAGCCGGCACCTAGGGAAACCTACCACACCTGTGCATTTCTGAAAACTAGACACCTAGGGGAATCCAAGGAGGGGTGACTTGCGGGGTTTGGACCAGGTTCTGTTACCCAGAATCCTTTGCAAACCTCAAAATTTGGCTAAAAAAACACATGTTCCTCACATTTCTGTGGCAGAAAGTTCTGGAATCTGAGAGGAGCCACAAATTTCCTTCCACCCTGCGTTCCCCCAAGTCTCCCGATAAAAATGATACCTCACTTGTGTGGGTAGGCCTAGCGCCCGTGACAGGAAACACCCCAAAGCGCAACGTGGACACATCCAAAATTTTGGAAGAAAACAGAGGTGTTTTTTGTGAAGTGCCTACCTGTAGATTTTGGCCTCTAGCTCAGCCGGCACCTAGGGAAACCTACCAAACCTGTGCATTTCTGAAAACTAGAGACCTAGGGAAATCCAAGGAGGGGTGACTTGCGGGGCTCGGACCAGGTTCTGTTACCCAGAATCCTTTGCAAACCTCAAAATTTGGCTAAAAAAACACATGTTCCTCACATTTCTGTGGCAGAAATTTCTGGAATCTGAGAGGAGCCACAAATTTCCTTCCACCCAGCGTTTCCCCCAGTCTCCCGATAAAAATGATACCTCACTTGCGTGGGAGGCCTAGCGCCAGCGACAGGAAACGCCCCAAAGCGCAACGTGGACACATCCAAAATTTTGGAAGAAAACAGAGGTGTTTTTTGCGAAGTGCCTACCTCTAGATTTTGGCCTCTAGCTCAGCCGGCACCTAGAGAAACCTACCAAACCTGTGCATTTCTGAAAACTAGAGACCTAGGGGAATCCAAGGAGGGGTGACTTGTGGGGCTCGGACCAGGTTCTGTTACCCAGAATCCTTTGCAAACCTCTAAATGTGGCTAAAAAAACACATGTTCCTCACATTTCTGTGGCAGAAAGTTCTGGAATCTGAGAGGAGCCACAAATTTCCTTCCACCCAGCGTTCCCCCAAGTCTCCCGATAAAAATGATACCTCACTTGCATGGGTAGGCCTAGCGCCGGCGACAGGAAACACCCCAAACCGCAACGTGGACACGTCCAAAATTTTGGAAGAAAACAGAGGTGTTTTTTGCGAAGTGCCTACCTGTAGATTTTGGCCTCTAGCTCAGCCGGCACCTAGGGAAACCTACCAAACCTGTGCATTTCTGAAAACTAGAGACCTAGGGGAATCCAAGATGGGGTGACTTGCGGGGCTCGGACCAGGTTCTGTTACCCAGAATCCTTTGCAAACCTCAAAATTTGGCTAAAAAAACACATGTTCCTCACATTTCTGTGGCAGAAAGTTCTGGAATCTGAGAGGAGCCACAAATTTCCTTCCACCCAGCGTTCCCCCAAGTCTCCCGATAAAAATGATACCTCACTTGTGTGGGTAGGCCTAGCGCCCGTGACAGGAAACACCCCAAAGCGCAACGTGGACACATCCAAATTTTTGGAAGAAAACAGAGGTGTTTATTGCGAAGTGCCTACCTGTAGATTTTGGCCTCTAGCTCAGCCGGCACCTAGGGAAACCTACCAAACCTGTGCATTTCTGAAAACTAGAGACCTAGGGGAATCCAAGGAGGGGTGACTTGTGGGGCTCGGACCAGGTTCTGTTACCCAGAATCCTTTGCAAACCTCTAAATGTGGCTAAAAAAACACATGTTCCTCACATTTCTGTGGCAGAAAGTTCTGGAATCTGAGAGGAGCCACAAATTTCCTTCCACCCAGCGTTCCCCCAAGTCTCCCGATAAAAATGATACCTCACTTGTGTGGGTAGGCCTAGCGCCCGTGACAGGAAACACCCCAAAGCGCAACGTGGACACATCCAAAATTTTGGAAGAAAACAGAGGTGTTTTTTGTGAAGTGCCTACCTGTAGATTTTGGCCTCTAGCTCAGCCGGCACCTAGGGAAACCTACCAAACCTGTGCATTTCTGAAAACTAGAGACCTAGGGAAATCCAAGGAGGGGTGACTTGCGGGGCTCGGACCAGGTTCTGTTACCCAGAATCCTTTGCAAACCTCAAAATTTGGCTAAAAAAACACGTGTTCCTCACATTTCTGTGGCAGAAATTTCTGGAATCTGAGAGGAGCCACAAATTTCCTTCCACCCAGCGTTCCCCCCAGTCTCCCGATAAAAATGATACCTCACTTGCGTGGGTAGGCCTAGCGCCAGCGACAGGAAACGCCCCAAAGCGCAACGTGGACACATCCAAAATTTTGGAAGAAAACAGAGGTGTTTTTTGCGAAGTGCCTACCTGTAGATTTTGGCCTCTAGCTCAGCCGGCACCTAGGGAAACCTACCAAACCTGTGCATTTCTGAAAACTAGAGACCTAGGGGAATCCAAGGAGGGGTGACTTGTGGGGCTCGGACCAGGTTCTGTTACCCAGAATCCTTTGCAAACCTCTAAATTTGGCTAAAAAAACACATGTTCCTCACATTTCTGTGGCAGAAAGTTCTGGAATCTGAGAGGAGCCACAAATTTCCTTCCACCCAGCGTTCCCCCAAGTCTCCCGATAAAAATGATACCTCACTTGCATGGGTAGGCCTAGCGCCGGCGACAGGAAACACCCCAAACCGCAACGTGGACACGTCCAAAATTTTGGAAGAAAACAGAGGTGTTTTTTGCGAAGTGCCTACCTGTAGATTTTGGCCTCTAGCTCAGCCAGCACCTAGGGAAACCTACCAAACCTGTGCATTTCTGAAAACTAGAGACCTAGGGGAATCCAAGATGGGGTGACTTGCGGGGCTCGGACCAGGTTCTGTTACCCAGAATCCTTTGCAAACCTCAAAATTTGGCTAAAAAAACACATGTTCCTCACATTTCTGTGGCAGAAAGTTCTGGAATCTGAGAGGAGCCACAAATTTCCTTCCACCCAGCGTTCCCCCAAGTCTCCCGATAAAAATGATACCTCACTTGTTTGGGTAGGCCTAGCGCCCGTGACAGGAAACACCCCAAAGCGCAACGTGGACACATCCAAATTTTTGGAAGAAAACAGAGGTGTTTTGTGTGAAGTGCCTACCTGTAGATTTTGGCCTCTAGCTCAGCCGGCACCTAGGGAAACCTACCAAACCTGTGCATTTCTGAAAACTAGAGACCTAGGGAAATCCAAGGAGGGGTGACTTGCGGGGCTCGGACCAGGTTCTGTTACCCAGAATCCTTTGCAAACCTCAAAATTTGGCTAAAAAAACACATGTTCCTCACATTTCTGTGGCAGAAAGTTCTGGAATCTGAGAGGAGCCACAAATTTCCTTCCACCCAGCGTTCCCCCAAGTCTCCCGATAAAAATGATACCTCACTTGCGTGGGTAGGCCTAGCGCCAGCGACAGGAAACGCCCCAAAGCGCAACGTGGACACATCCAAAATTTTGGAAGAAAACAGAGGTGTTTTTTGCGAAGTGCCTACCTGTAGATTTTGGCCTCTAGCTCAGCCGGCACCTAGGGAAACCTACCAAACCTGTGCATTTCTGAAAACTAGAGACCTAGGGGAATCCAAGGAGGGGTGACTTGTGGGGCTCGGACCAGGTTCTGTTACCCAGAATCCTTTGCAAACCTCAAAATTTGGCTAAAAAAACACATGTTCCTCACATTTCTGTGGCAGAAAGTTCTGGAATCTGAGAGGAGCCACAAATTTCCTTCCACCCAGCGTTCCCCCAAGTCTCCCGATAAAAATGATACCTCACTTGCGTGGGTAGGCCTAGCGCCGGCGACAGGAAACACCCCAAAGCGCAACGTGGACACGTCCAAAATTTTGGAAGAAAACAGAGGTGTTTTTTGCGAAGTGCCTACCTGTAGATTTTGGCCTCTAGCTCAGCCGGCACCTAGGGAAACCTACCAAACCTGTGCATTTCTGAAAACTAGAGACCTAGGGGAATCCAAGGAGGGGTGACTTGCGGGGTTCGGACCAGGTTCTGTTACCCAGAATCCTTTGCAAACCTCAAAATTTGGCTAAAAAAACACATGTTCCTCACATTTCTGTGGCAGAAAGTTCTGGAATCTGAGAGGAGCCACAAATTTCCTTCCGCCCAGCATTCCCCCAAGTCTCCCGATAAAAATGATACCTCACTTGTGTGGGTAGGCCTAGCGCCCGTGACAGGAAACACCCCAAAGCGCAACGTGGACACATCCAAAATTTTGGAAGAAAACAGAGGTGTTTTTTGTGAAGTGCCTACCTGTAGATTTTGGCCTCTAGCTCAGCTGGCACCTAGGGAAACCTACCAAACCTGTGCATTTCTGAAAACTAGAGACTTAGGGGAATCCAAAATGGATTGACTTGCGGGGCTCGGACCAGGTTCTGTTACCCAGAATCCTTTGCAAACCTCAAAATTTGGCTAAAAAAACACATGTTCCTCACATTTCTGTGGCAGAAAGTTCTGGAATCTGAGAGGAGCCACAAATTTCCTTCCACCCAGCGTTCCCCCAAGTCTCCCGATAAAAATGATACCTCACTTGCGTGGGTAGGCCTAGCGCCGGCGACAGGAAACACCCCAAAGCGCAACGTGGACACGTCCAAAATTTTGGAAGAAAACAGAGGTGTTTTTTGCGAAGTGCCTACCTGTAGAGTTTGGCCTCTAGCTCAGCCGGCACCTAGGGAAACCTACCACACCTGTGCATTTCTGAAAACTAGACACCTAGGGGAATCCAAGGAGGGGTGACTTGCGGGGTTTGGACCAGGTTCTGTTACCCAGAATCCTTTGCAAACCTCAAAATTTGGCTAAAAAAACACATGTTCCTCACATTTCTGTGGCAGAAAGTTCTGGAATCTGAGAGGAGCCACAAATTTCCTTCCACCCAGCGTTCCCCCAAGTCTCCCGATAAAAATGATACCTCACTTGTGTGGGTAGGCCTAGCGCCCGTGACAGGAAACACCCCAAAGCGCAACGTGGACACATCCAAAATTTTGGAAGAAAACAGAGGTGTTTTTTGTGAAGTGCCTACCTGTAGATTTTGGCCTCTAGCTCAGCCGGCACCTAGGGAAACCTACCAAACCTGTGCATTTCTGAAAACTAGAGACCTAGGGAAATCCAAGGAGGGGTGACTTGCGGGGCTCGGACCAGGTTCTGTTACCCAGAATCCTTTGCAAACCTCAAAATTTGGCTAAAAAAACACATGTTCCTCACATTTCTGTGGCAGAAATTTCTGGAATCTGAGAGGAGCCACAAATTTCCTTCCACCCAGCGTTTCCCCCAGTCTCCCGATAAAAATGATACCTCACTTGCGTGGGTAGGCCTAGCGCCAGCGACAGGAAACGCCCCAAAGCGCAACGTGGACACATCCAAAATTTTGGAAGAAAACAGAGGTGTTTTTTGCGAAGTGCCTACCTGTAGATTTTGGCCTCTAGCTCAGCCGGCACCTAGGGAAACCTACCAAACCTGTGCATTTCTGAAAACTAGAGACCTAGGGGAATCCAAGGAGGGGTGACTTGTGGGGCTCGGACCAGGTTCTGTTACCCAGAATCCTTTGCAAACCTCTAAATGTGGCTAAAAAAACACATGTTCTTCACATTTCTGTGGCAGAAAGTTCTGGAATCTGAGAGGAGCCACAAATTTCCTTCCACCCAGCGTTCCCCCAAGTCTCCCGATAAAAATGATACCTCACTTGCATGGGTAGGCCTAGCGCCGGCGACAGGAAACACCCCAAACCGCAACGTGGACACGTCCAAAATTTTGGAAGAAAACAGAGGTGTTTTTTGCAAAGTGCCTACCTGTAGATTTTGGCCTCTAGCTCAGCCGGCACCTAGGGAAACCTACCAAACCTGTGCATTTCTGAAAACTAGAGACCTAGGGGAATCCAAGATGGGGTGACTTGCGGGGCTCGGACCAGGTTCTGTTACCCAGAATCCTTTGCAAACCTCAAAATTTGGCTAAAAAAACACATGTTCCTCACATTTCTGTGGCAGAAAGTTCTGGAATCTGAGAGGAGCCACAAATTTCCTTCCACCCAGCGTTCCCCCAAGTCTCCCGATAAAAATGATACCTCACTTGTGTGGGTAGGCCTAGCGCCCGTGACAGGAAACACCCCAAAGCGCAACGTGGACACATCCAAATTTTTGGAAGAAAACAGAGGTGTTTATTGCGAAGTGCCTACCTGTAGATTTTGGCCTCTAGCTCAGCCGGCACCTAGGGAAACCTACCAAACCTGTGCATTTCTGAAAACTAGAGACCTAGGGGAATCCAAGGAGGGGTGACTTGTGGGGCGCACACCAGGTTCTGTTACCCAGAATCCTTTGCAAACCTCTAAATGTGGCTAAAAAAACACATGTTCCTCACATTTCTGTGGCAGAAAGTTCTGGAATCTGAGAGGAGCCACAAATTTCCTTCCACCCAGCGTTCCCCCAAGTCTCCCGATAAAAATGATACCTCACTTGTGTGGGTAGGCCTAGCGCCCGTGACAGGAAACACCCCAAAGCGCAACGTGGACACATCCAAAATTTTGGAAGAAAACAGAGGTGTTTTTTGTGAAGTGCCTACCTGTAGATTTTGGCCTCTAGCTCAGCCGGCACCTAGGGAAACCTACCAAACCTGTGCATTTCTGAAAACTAGAGACTTAGGGGAATCCAAAATGGATTGACTTGCGGGGCTCGGACCAGGTTCTGTTACCCAGAATCCTTTGCAAACCTCAAAATTTGGCTAAAAAAACACATGTTCCTCACATTTCTGTGGCAGAAAGTTCTGGAATCTGAGAGGAGCCACAAATTTCCTTCCACCCAGCGTTCCCCCAAGTCTCCCGATAAAAATGATACCTCACTTGCGTGGGTAGGCCTAGCGCCGGCGACAGGAAACACCCCAAAGCGCAACGTGGACACGTCCAAAATTTTGGAAGAAAACAGAGGTGTTTTTTGCGAAGTGCCTACCTGTAGATTTTGGCCTCTAGCTCAGCCGGCACCTAGGGAAACCTACCAAACCTGTGCATTTCTGAAAACTAGAGACCTAGGGGAATCCAAGATGGGGTGACTTGCGGGGCTCGGACCAGGTTCTGTTACCCAGAATCCTTTGCAAACCTCAAAATTTGGCTAAAAAAACACATGTTCCTCACATTTCTGTGGCAGAAAGTTCTGGAATCTGAGAGGAGCCACAAATTTCCTTCCACCCAGCGTTCCCCCAAGTCTCCCGATAAAAATGATACCTCACTTGTGTGGGTAGGCCTAGCGCCCGTGACAGGAAACACCCCAAAGCGCAACGTGGACACATCCAAATTTTTGGAAGAAAACAGAGGTGTTTATTGCGAAGTGCCTACCTGTAGATTTTGGCCTCTAGCTCAGCCGGCACCTAGGGAAACCTACCAAACCTGTGCATTTCTGAAAACTAGAGACCTAGGGGAATCCAAGGAGGGGTGACTTGTGGGGCGCGGACCAGGTTCTGTTACCCAGAATCCTTTGCAAACCTCTAAATGTGGCTAAAAAAACACATGTTCCTCACATTTCTGTGGCAGAAAGTTCTGGAATCTGAGAGGAGCCACAAATTTCCTTCCACCCAGCGTTCCCCCAAGTCTCCCGATAAAAATGATACCTCACTTGTGTGGGTAGGCCTAGCGCCCGTGACAGGAAACACCCCAAAGCGCAACGTGGACACATCCAAAATTTTGGAAGAAAACAGAGGTGTTTTTTGTGAAGTGCCTACCTGTAGATTTTGGCCTCTAGCTCAGCCGGCACCTAGGGAAACCTACCAAACCTGTGCATTTCTGAAAACTAGAGACTTAGGGGAATCCAAAATGGATTGACTTGCGGGGCTCGGACCAGGTTCTGTTACCCAGAATCCTTTGCAAACCTCAAAATTTGGCTAAAAAAACACATGTTCCTCACATTTCTGTGGCAGAAAGTTCTGGAATCTGAGAGGAGCCACAAATTTCCTTCCACCCAGCGTTCCCCCAAGTCTCCCGATAAAAATGATACCTCACTTGCGTGGGTAGGCCTAGCGCCGGCGACAGGAAACACCCCAAAGCGCAACGTGGACACGTCCAAAATTTTGGAAGAAAACAGAGGTGTTTTTTGCGAAGTGCCTACCTGTAGATTTTGGCCTCTAGCTCAGCCGGCACCTAGGGAAACCTACCACACCTGTGCATTTCTGAAAACTAGACACCTAGGGGAATCCAAGGAGGGGTGACTTGCGGGGTTTGGACCAGGTTCTGTTACCCAGAATCCTTTGCAAACCTCAAAATTTGGCTAAAAAAACACATGTTCCTCACATTTCTGTGGCAGAAAGTTCTGGAATCTGAGAGGAGCCACAAATTTCCTTCCACCCAGCGTTCCCCCAAGTCTCCCGATAAAAATGATACCTCACTTGTGTGGGTAGGCCTAGCGCCCGTGACAGGAAACACCCCAAAGCGCAACGTGGACACATCCAAAATTTTGGAAGAAAACAGAGGTGTTTTTTGTGAAGTGCCTACCTGTAGATTTTGGCCTCTAGCTCAGCCGGCACCTAGGGAAACCTACCAAACCTGTGCATTTCTGAAAACTAGAGACCTAGGGAAATCCAAGGAGGGGTGACTTGCGGGGCTCGGACCAGGTTCTGTTACCCAGAATCCTTTGCAAACCTCAAAATTTGGCTAAAAAAACACATGTTCCTCACATTTCTGTGGCAGAAATTTCTGGAATCTGAGAGGAGCCACAAATTTCCTTCCACCCAGCGTTTCCCCCAGTCTCCCGATAAAAATGATACCTCACTTGCGTGGGTAGGCCTAGCGCCAGCGACAGGAAACGCCCCAAAGCGCAACGTGGACACATCCAAAATTTTGGAAGAAAACAGAGGTGTTTTTTGCGAAGTGCCTACCTGTAGATTTTGGCCTCTAGCTCAGCCGGCACCTAGGGAAACCTACCAAACCTGTGCATTTCTGAAAACTAGAGACCTAGGGGAATCCAAGGAGGGGTGACTTGTGGGGCTCGGACCAGGTTCTGTTACCCAGAATCCTTTGCAAACCTCTAAATGTGGCTAAAAAAACACATGTTCCTCACATTTCTGTGGCAGAAAGTTCTGGAATCTGAGAGGAGCCACAAATTTCCTTCCACCCAGCGTTCCCCCAAGTCTCCCGATAAAAATGATACCTCAATTGCATGGGTAGGCCTAGCGCCGGCGACAGGAAACACCCCAAACCGCAACGTGGACACGTCCAAAATTTTGGAAGAAAACAGAGGTGTTTTTTGCGAAGTGCCTACCTGTAGATTTTGGCCTCTAGCTCAGCCGGCACCTAGGGAAACCTACCAAACCTGTGCATTTCTGAAAACTAGAGACCTAGGGGAATCCAAGATGGGGTGACTTGCGGGGCTCGGACCAGGTTCTGTTACCCAGAATCCTTTGCAAACCTCAAAATTTGGCTAAAAAAACACATGTTCCTCACATTTCTGTGGCAGAAAGTTCTGGAATCTGAGAGGAGCCACAAATTTCCTTCCACCCAGCGTTCCCCCAAGTCTCCCGATAAAAATGATACCTCACTTGTGTGGGTAGGCCTAGCGCCCGTGACAGGAAACACCCCAAAGCGCAACGTGGACACATCCAAATTTTTGGAAGAAAACAGAGGTGTTTATTGCGAAGTGCCTACCTGTAGATTTTGGCCTCTAGCTCAGCCGGCACCTAGGGAAACCTACCAAACCTGTGCATTTCTGAAAACTAGAGACCTAGGGGAATCCAAGGAGGGGTGACTTGTGGGGCTCGGACCAGGTTCTGTTACCCAGAATCCTTTGCAAACCTCTAAATGTGGCTAAAAAAACACATGTTCCTCACATTTCTGTGGCAGAAAGTTCTGGAATCTGAGAGGAGCCACAAATTTCCTTCCACCCAGCGTTCCCCCAAGTCTCCCGATAAAAATGATACCTCACTTGTGTGGGTAGGCCTAGCGCCCGTGACAGGAAACACCCCAAAGCGCAACGTGGACACATCCAAAATTTTGGAAGAAAACAGAGGTGTTTTTTGTGAAGTGCCTACCTGTAGATTTTGGCCTCTAGCTCAGCCGGCACCTAGGGAAACCTACCAAACCTGTGCATTTCTGAAAACTAGAGACCTAGGGAAATCCAAGGAGGGGTGACTTGCGGGGCTCGGACCAGGTTCTGTTACCCAGAATCCTTTGCAAACCTCAAAATTTGGCTAAAAAAACACGTGTTCCTCACATTTCTGTGGCAGAAATTTCTGGAATCTGAGAGGAGCCACAAATTTCCTTCCACCCAGCGTTCCCCTCAGTCTCCCGATAAAAATGATACCTCACTTGCGTGGGTAGGCCTAGCGCCAGCGACAGGAAACGCCCCAAAGCGCAACGTGGACACATCCAAAATTTTGGAAGAAAACAGAGGTGTTTTTTGCGAAGTGCCTACCTGTAGATTTTGGCCTCTAGCTCAGCCGGCACCTAGGGAAACCTACCAAACCTGTGCATTTCTGAAAACTAGAGACCTAGGGGAATCCAAGGAGGGGTGACTTGTGGGGCTCGGACCAGGTTCTGTTACCCAGAATCCTTTGCAAACCTCTAAATTTGGCTAAAAAAACACATGTTCCTCACATTTCTGTGGCAGAAAGTTCTGGAATCTGAGAGGAGCCACAAATTTCCTTCCACCCAGCGTTCCCCCAAGTCTCCCGATAAAAATGATACCTCACTTGCATGGGTAGGCCTAGCGCCGGCAACAGGAAACACCCCAAACCGCAACGTGGACACGTCCAAAATTTTGGAAGAAAACAGATGTGTTTTTGGCGAAGTGCCTACCTGTAGATTTTGGCCTCTAGCTCAGCCAGCACCTAGGGAAACCTACCAAACCTGTGCATTTCTGAAAACTAGAGACCTAGGGGAATCCAAGATGGGGTGACTTGCGGGGCTCGGACCAGGTTCTGTTACCCAGAATCCTTTGCAAACCTCAAAATTTGGCTAAAAAAACACATGTTCCTCACATTTCTGTGGCAGAAAGTTCTGGAATCTGAGAGGAGCCACAAATTTCCTTCCACCCAGCGTTCCCCCAAGTCTCCCGATAAAAATGATACCTCACTTGTTTGGGTAGGCCTAGCGCCCGTGACAGGAAACACCCCAAAGCGCAACGTGGACACATCCAAATTTTTGGAAGAAAACAGAGGTGTTTTGTGTGAAGTGCCTACCTGTAGATTTTGGCCTCTAGCTCAGCCGGCACCTAGGGAAACCTACCAAACCTGTGCATTTCTGAAAACTAGAGACCTAGGGAAATCCAAGGAGGGGTGACTTGCGGGGCTCGGACCAGGTTCTGTTACCCAGAATCCTTTGCAAACCTCAAAATTTGGCTAAAAAAACACATGTTCCTCACATTTCTGTGGCAGAAAGTTCTGGAATCTGAGAGGAGCCACAAATTTCCTTCCACCCAGCGTTCCCCCAAGTCTCCCGATAAAAATGATACCTCACTTGCGTGGGTAGGCCTAGCGCCAGCGACAGGAAACGCCCCAAAGCGCAACGTGGACACATCCAAAATTTTGGAAGAAAACAGAGGTGTTTTTTGCGAAGTGCCTACCTGTAGATTTTGGCCTCTAGCTCAGCCGGCACCTAGGGAAACCTACCAAACCTGTGCATTTCTGAAAACTAGAGACCTAGGGGAATCCAAGGAGGGGTGACTTGTGGGGCTCGGACCAGGTTCTGTTACCCAGAATCCTTTGCAAACCTCAAAATTTGGCTAAAAAAACACATGTTCCTCACATTTCTGTGGCAGAAAGTTCTGGAATCTGAGAGGAGCCACAAATTTCCTTCCACCCAGCGTTCCCCCAAGTCTCCCGATAAAAATGATACCTCACTTGCGTGGGTAGGCCTAGCGCCGGTGACAGGAAACACCCCAAAGCGCAACGTGGACACGTCCAAAATTTTGGAAGAAAACAGAGGTGTTTTTTGCGAAGTGCCTACCTGTAGATTTTGGCCTCTAGCTCAGCCGGCACCTAGGGAAACCTACCACACCTGTGCATTTCTGAAAACTAGACACCTAGGGGAATCCAAGGAGGGGTGACTTGCGGGGTTCGGACCAGGTTCTGTTACCCAGAATCCTTTGCAAACCTCAAAATTTGGCTAAAAAAACACATGTTCCTCACATTTCTGTGGCAGAAAGTTCTGGAATCTGAGAGGAGCCACAAATTTCCTTCCACCCAGCATTCCCCCAAGTCTCCCGATAAAAATGATACCTCACTTGTGTGGGTAGGCCTAGCGCCCGTGACAGGAAACACCCCAAAGCGCAACGTGGACACATCCAAAATTTTGGAAGAAAACAGAGGTGTTTTTTGTGAAGTGCCTACCTGTAGATTTTGGCCTCTAGCTCAGCTGGCACCTAGGGAAACCTACCAAATCTGTGCATTTCTGAAAACTAGAGACTTAGGGGAATCCAAAATGGATTGACTTGCGGGGCTCGGACCAGGTTCTGTTACCCAGAATCCTTTGCAAACCTCAAAATTTGGCTAAAAAAACACATGTTCCTCACATTTCTGTGGCAGAAAGTTCTGGAATCTGAGAAGAGCCACAAATTTCCTTCCACCCAGCGTTCCCCCAAGTCTCCCGATAAAAATGATACCTCACTTGCGTGGGTAGGCCTAGCGCCAGCGACAGGAAACACCCCAAAGCGCAACGTGGACACGTCCAAAATTTTGGAAGAAAACAGAGGTGTTTTTTGCGAAGTGCCTACCTGTAGATTTTGGCCTCTAGCTCAGCCGGCACCTAGGGAAACCTACCAAACCTGTGCATTTCTGAAAACTAGAGACCTAGGGAAATCCAAGGAGGGGTGACTTGCGGGGCTCGGACCAGGTTCTGTTACCCAAAATCCTTTGCAAACCTCAAAATTTGGCTAAAAAAACACATGTTCCTCACATTTCTGTGGCAGAAATTTCTGGAATCTGAGAGGAGCCACAAATTTCCTTCCACCCAGCGTTCCCCCCAGTCTCCCGATAAAAATGATACCTCACTTGCGTGGGTAGGCCTAGCGCCAGCGACAGGAAACGCCCCAAAGCGCAACGTGGACACATCCAAAATTTTGGAAGAAAACAGAGGTGTTTTTTGCGAAGTGCCTACCTGTAGATTTTGGCCTCTAGCTCAGCCGGCACCTAGGGAAACCTGCCAAACCTGTGCATTTCTGAAAACTAGAGACCTAGGGGAATCCAAGGAAGGGTGACTTGTGGGGCTCGGACCAGGTTCTGTTACCCAGAATCCTTTGCAAACCTCTAAATGTGGCTAAAAAAACACATGTTCCTCACATTTCTGTGGCAGAAAGTTCTGGAATCTGAGAGGAGCCACAAATTTCCTTCCACCCAGCGTTCCCCCAAGTCTCCCGATAAAAATGATACCTCACTTGTGTGGGTAGGCCTAGCGCCCGTGACAGGAAACACCCCAAAGCGCAACGTGGACACATCCAAAATTTTGGAAGAAAACAGAGGTGTTTTTTGTGAAGTGCCTACCTGTAGATTTTGGCCTCTAGCTCAGCCGGCACCTAGGGAAACCTACCAAACCTGTGCATTTCTGAAAACTAGAGACTTAGGGGAATCCAAAATGGATTGACTTGCGGGGCTCGGACCAGGTTCTGTTACCCAGAATCCTTTGCAAACCTCAAAATTTGGCTAAAAAAACACATGTTCCTCACATTTCTGTGGCAGAAAGTTCTGGAATCTGAGAGGAGCCACAAATTTCCTTCCACCCAGCGTTCCCCCAAGTCTCCCGATAAAAATGATACCTCACTTGCGTGGGTAGGCCTAGCGCCGGCGACAGGAAACACCCCAAAGCGCAACGTGGACACGTCCAAAATTTTGGAAGAAAACAGAGGTGTTTTTTGCGAAGTGCCTACCTGTAGATTTTGGCCTCTAGCTCAGCCGGCACCTAGGGAAACCTACCAAACCTGTGCATTTCTGAAAACTAGAGACCTAGGGGAATCCAAGATGGGGTGACTTGCGGGGCTCGGACCAGGTTCTGTTACCCAGAATCCTTTGCAAACCTCAAAATTTGGCTAAAAAAACACATGTTCCTCACATTTCTGTGGCAGAAAGTTCTGGAATCTGAGAGGAGCCACAAATTTCCTTCCACCCAGCGTTCCCCCAAGTCTCCCGATAAAAATGATACCTCACTTGTGTGGGTAGGCCTAGCGCCCGTGACAGGAAACACCCCAAAGCGCAACGTGGACACATCCAAATTTTTGGAAGAAAACAGAGGTGTTTATTGCGAAGTGCCTACCTGTAGATTTTGGCCTCTAGCTCAGCCGGCACCTAGGGAAACCTACCAAACCTGTGCATTTCTGAAAACTAGAGACCTAGGGGAATCCAAGGAGGGGTGACTTGTGGGGCGCGGACCAGGTTCTGTTACCCAGAATCCTTTGCAAACCTCTAAATGTGGCTAAAAAAACACATGTTCCTCACATTTCTGTGGCAGAAAGTTCTGGAATCTGAGAGGAGCCACAAATTTCCTTCCACCCAGCGTTCCCCCAAGTCTCCCGATAAAAATGATACCTCACTTGTGTGGGTAGGCCTAGCGCCCGTGACAGGAAACACCCCAAAGCGCAACGTGGACACATCCAAAATTTTGGAAGAAAACAGAGGTGTTTTTTGTGAAGTGCCTACCTGTAGATTTTGGCCTCTAGCTCAGCCGGCACCTAGGGAAACCTACCAAACCTGTGCATTTCTGAAAACTAGAGACTTAGGGGAATCCAAAATGGATTGACTTGCGGGGCTCGGACCAGGTTCTGTTACCCAGAATCCTTTGCAAACCTCAAAATTTGGCTAAAAAAACACATGTTCCTCACATTTCTGTGGCAGAAAGTTCTGGAATCTGAGAGGAGCCACAAATTTCCTTCCACCCAGCGTTCCCCCAAGTCTCCCGATAAAAATGATACCTCACTTGCGTGGGTAGGCCTAGCGCCGGCGACAGGAAACACCCCAAAGCGCAACGTGGACACGTCCAAAATTTTGGAAGAAAACAGAGGTGTTTTTTGCGAAGTGCCTACCTGTAGATTTTGGCCTCTAGCTCAGCCGGCACCTAGGGAAACCTACCACACCTGTGCATTTCTGAAAACTAGACACCTAGGGGAATCCAAGGAGGGGTGACTTGCGGGGTTTGGACCAGGTTCTGTTACCCAGAATCCTTTGCAAACCTCAAAATTTGGCTAAAAAAACACATGTTCCTCACATTTCTGTGGCAGAAAGTTCTGGAATCTGAGAGGAGCCACAAATTTCCTTCCACCCAGCGTTCCCCCAAGTCTCCCGATAAAAATGATACCTCACTTGTGTGGGTAGGCCTAGCGCCCGTGACAGGAAACACCCCAAAGCGCAACGTGGACACATCCAAAATTTTGGAAGAAAACAGAGGTGTTTTTTGTGAAGTGCCTACCTGTAGATTTTGGCCTCTAGCTCAGCCGGCACCTAGGGAAACCTACCAAACCTGTGCATTTCTGAAAACTAGAGACCTAGGGAAATCCAAGGAGGGGTGACTTGCGGGGCTCGGACCAGGTTCTGTTACCCAGAATCCTTTGCAAACCTCAAAATTTGGCTAAAAAAACACATGTTCCTCACATTTCTGTGGCAGAAATTTCTGGAATCTGAGAGGAGCCACAAATTTCCTTCCACCCAGCGTTTCCCCCAGTCTCCCGATAAAAATGATACCTCACTTGCGTGGGTAGGCCTAGCGCCAGCGACAGGAAACGCCCCAAAGCGCAACGTGGACACATCCAAAATTTTGGAAGAAAACAGAGGTGTTTTTTGCGAAGTGCCTACCTGTAGATTTTGGCCTCTAGCTCAGCCGGCACCTAGGGAAACCTACCAAACCTGTGCATTTCTGAAAACTAGAGACCTAGGGGAATCCAAGGAGGGGTGACTTGTGGGGCTCGGACCAGGTTCTGTTACCCAGAATCCTTTGCAAACCTCTAAATGTGGCTAAAAAAACACATGTTCCTCACATTTCTGTGGCAGAAAGTTCTGGAATCTGAGAGGAGCCACAAATTTCCTTCCACCCAGCGTTCCCCCAAGTCTCCCGATAAAAATGATACCTCAATTGCATGGGTAGGCCTAGCGCCGGCGACAGGAAACACCCCAAACCGCAACGTGGACACGTCCAAAATTTTGGAAGAAAACAGAGGTGTTTTTTGCGAAGTGCCTACCTGTAGATTTTGGCCTCTAGCTCAGCCGGCACCTAGGGAAACCTACCAAACCTGTGCATTTCTGAAAACTAGAGACCTAGGGGAATCCAAGATGGGGTGACTTGCGGGGCTCGGACCAGGTTCTGTTACCCAGAATCCTTTGCAAACCTCAAAATTTGGCTAAAAAAACACATGTTCCTCACATTTCTGTGGCAGAAAGTTCTGGAATCTGAGAGGAGCCACAAATTTCCTTCCACCCAGCGTTCCCCCAAGTCTCCCGATAAAAATGATACCTCACTTGTGTGGGTAGGCCTAGCGCCCGTGACAGGAAACACCCCAAAGCGCAACGTGGACACATCCAAATTTTTGGAAGAAAACAGAGGTGTTTATTGCGAAGTGCCTACCTGTAGATTTTGGCCTCTAGCTCAGCCGGCACCTAGGGAAACCTACCAAACCTGTGCATTTCTGAAAACTAGAGACCTAGGGGAATCCAAGGAGGGGTGACTTGTGGGGCTCGGACCAGGTTCTGTTACCCAGAATCCTTTGCAAACCTCTAAATGTGGCTAAAAAAACACATGTTCCTCACATTTCTGTGGCAGAAAGTTCTGGAATCTGAGAGGAGCCACAAATTTCCTTCCACCCAGCGTTCCCCCAAGTCTCCCGATAAAAATGATACCTCACTTGTGTGGGTAGGCCTAGCGCCCGTGACAGGAAACACCCCAAAGCGCAACGTGGACACATCCAAAATTTTGGAAGAAAACAGAGGTGTTTTTTGTGAAGTGCCTACCTGTAGATTTTGGCCTCTAGCTCAGCCGGCACCTAGGGAAACCTACCAAACCTGTGCATTTCTGAAAACTAGAGACCTAGGGAAATCCAAGGAGGGGTGACTTGCGGGGCTCGGACCAGGTTCTGTTACCCAGAATCCTTTGCAAACCTCAAAATTTGGCTAAAAAAACACGTGTTCCTCACATTTCTGTGGCAGAAATTTCTGGAATCTGAGAGGAGCCACAAATTTCCTTCCACCCAGCGTTCCCCTCAGTCTCCCGATAAAAATGATACCTCACTTGCGTGGGTAGGCCTAGCGCCAGCGACAGGAAACGCCCCAAAGCGCAACGTGGACACATCCAAAATTTTGGAAGAAAACAGAGGTGTTTTTTGCGAAGTGCCTACCTGTAGATTTTGGCCTCTAGCTCAGCCGGCACCTAGGGAAACCTACCAAACCTGTGCATTTCTGAAAACTAGAGACCTAGGGGAATCCAAGGAGGGGTGACTTGTGGGGCTCGGACCAGGTTCTGTTACCCAGAATCCTTTGCAAACCTCTAAATTTGGCTAAAAAAACACATGTTCCTCACATTTCTGTGGCAGAAAGTTCTGGAATCTGAGAGGAGCCACAAATTTCCTTCCACCCAGCGTTCCCCCAAGTCTCCCGATAAAAATGATACCTCACTTGCATGGGTAGGCCTAGCGCCGGCAACAGGAAACACCCCAAACCGCAACGTGGACACGTCCAAAATTTTGGAAGAAAACAGATGTGTTTTTGGCGAAGTGCCTACCTGTAGATTTTGGCCTCTAGCTCAGCCAGCACCTAGGGAAACCTACCAAACCTGTGCATTTCTGAAAACTAGAGACCTAGGGGAATCCAAGATGGGGTGACTTGCGGGGCTCGGACCAGGTTCTGTTACCCAGAATCCTTTGCAAACCTCAAAATTTGGCTAAAAAAACACATGTTCCTCACATTTCTGTGGCAGAAAGTTCTGGAATCTGAGAGGAGCCACAAATTTCCTTCCACCCAGCGTTCCCCCAAGTCTCCCGATAAAAATGATACCTCACTTGTTTGGGTAGGCCTAGCGCCCGTGACAGGAAACACCCCAAAGCGCAACGTGGACACATCCAAATTTTTGGAAGAAAACAGAGGTGTTTTGTGTGAAGTGCCTACCTGTAGATTTTGGCCTCTAGCTCAGCCGGCACCTAGGGAAACCTACCAAACCTGTGCATTTCTGAAAACTAGAGACCTAGGGAAATCCAAGGAGGGGTGACTTGCGGGGCTCGGACCAGGTTCTGTTACCCAGAATCCTTTGCAAACCTCAAAATTTGGCTAAAAAAACACATGTTCCTCACATTTCTGTGGCAGAAAGTTCTGGAATCTGAGAGGAGCCACAAATTTCCTTCCACCCAGCGTTCCCCCAAGTCTCCCGATAAAAATGATACCTCACTTGCGTGGGTAGGCCTAGCGCCAGCGACAGGAAACGCCCCAAAGCGCAACGTGGACACATCCAAAATTTTGGAAGAAAACAGAGGTGTTTTTTGCGAAGTGCCTACCTGTAGATTTTGGCCTCTAGCTCAGCCGGCACCTAGGGAAACCTACCAAACCTGTGCATTTCTGAAAACTAGAGACCTAGGGGAATCCAAGGAGGGGTGACTTGTGGGGCTCGGACCAGGTTCTGTTACCCAGAATCCTTTGCAAACCTCAAAATTTGGCTAAAAAAACACATGTTCCTCACATTTCTGTGGCAGAAAGTTCTGGAATCTGAGAGGAGCCACAAATTTCCTTCCACCCAGCGTTCCCCCAAGTCTCCCGATAAAAATGATACCTCACTTGCGTGGGTAGGCCTAGCGCCGGTGACAGGAAACACCCCAAAGCGCAACGTGGACACGTCCAAAATTTTGGAAGAAAACAGAGGTGTTTTTTGCGAAGTGCCTACCTGTAGATTTTGGCCTCTAGCTCAGCCGGCACCTAGGGAAACCTACCACACCTGTGCATTTCTGAAAACTAGACACCTAGGGGAATCCAAGGAGGGGTGACTTGCGGGGTTCGGACCAGGTTCTGTTACCCAGAATCCTTTGCAAACCTCAAAATTTGGCTAAAAAAACACATGTTCCTCACATTTCTGTGGCAGAAAGTTCTGGAATCTGAGAGGAGCCACAAATTTCCTTCCACCCAGCATTCCCCCAAGTCTCCCGATAAAAATGATACCTCACTTGTGTGGGTAGGCCTAGCGCCCGTGACAGGAAACACCCCAAAGCGCAACGTGGACACATCCAAAATTTTGGAAGAAAACAGAGGTGTTTTTTGTGAAGTGCCTACCTGTAGATTTTGGCCTCTAGCTCAGCCGGCACCTAGGGAAACCTACCAAACCTGTGCATTTCTGAAAACTAGAGACCTAGGGAAATCCAAGGAGGGGTGACTTGCGGGGCTCGGACCAGGTTCTGTTACCCAGAATCCTTTGCAAACCTCAAAATTTGGCTAAAAAAACACGTGTTCCTCACATTTCTGTGGCAGAAATTTCTGGAATCTGAGAGGAGCCACAAATTTCCTTCCACCCAGCGTTCCCCTCAGTCTCCCGATAAAAATGATACCTCACTTGCGTGGGTAGGCCTAGCGCCAGCGACAGGAAACGCCCCAAAGCGCAACGTGGACACATCCAAAATTTTGGAAGAAAACAGAGGTGTTTTTTGCGAAGTGCCTACCTGTAGATTTTGGCCTCTAGCTCAGCCGGCACCTAGGGAAACCTACCAAACCTGTGCATTTCTGAAAACTAGAGACCTAGGGGAATCCAAGGAGGGGTGACTTGTGGGGCTCGGACCAGGTTCTGTTACCCAGAATCCTTTGCAAACCTCTAAATTTGGCTAAAAAAACACATGTTCCTCACATTTCTGTGGCAGAAAGTTCTGGAATCTGAGAGGAGCCACAAATTTCCTTCCACCCAGCGTTCCCCCAAGTCTCCCGATAAAAATGATACCTCACTTGCATGGGTAGGCCTAGCGCCGGCAACAGGAAACACCCCAAACCGCAACGTGGACACGTCCAAAATTTTGGAAGAAAACAGATGTGTTTTTGGCGAAGTGCCTACCTGTAGATTTTGGCCTCTAGCTCAGCCAGCACCTAGGGAAACCTACCAAACCTGTGCATTTCTGAAAACTAGAGACCTAGGGGAATCCAAGATGGGGTGACTTGCGGGGCTCGGACCAGGTTCTGTTACCCAGAATCCTTTGCAAACCTCAAAATTTGGCTAAAAAAACACATGTTCCTCACATTTCTGTGGCAGAAAGTTCTGGAATCTGAGAGGAGCCACAAATTTCCTTCCACCCAGCGTTCCCCCAAGTCTCCCGATAAAAATGATACCTCACTTGTTTGGGTAGGCCTAGCGCCCGTGACAGGAAACACCCCAAAGCGCAACGTGGACACATCCAAATTTTTGGAAGAAAACAGAGGTGTTTTGTGTGAAGTGCCTACCTGTAGATTTTGGCCTCTAGCTCAGCCGGCACCTAGGGAAACCTACCAAACCTGTGCATTTCTGAAAACTAGAGACCTAGGGAAATCCAAGGAGGGGTGACTTGCGGGGCTCGGACCAGGTTCTGTTACCCAGAATCCTTTGCAAACCTCAAAATTTGGCTAAAAAAACACATGTTCCTCACATTTCTGTGGCAGAAAGTTCTGGAATCTGAGAGGAGCCACAAATTTCCTTCCACCCAGCGTTCCCCCAAGTCTCCCGATAAAAATGATACCTCACTTGCGTGGGTAGGCCTAGCGCCAGCGACAGGAAACGCCCCAAAGCGCAACGTGGACACATCCAAAATTTTGGAAGAAAACAGAGGTGTTTTTTGCGAAGTGCCTACCTGTAGATTTTGGCCTCTAGCTCAGCCGGCACCTAGGGAAACCTACCAAACCTGTGCATTTCTGAAAACTAGAGACCTAGGGGAATCCAAGGAGGGGTGACTTGTGGGGCTCGGACCAGGTTCTGTTACCCAGAATCCTTTGCAAACCTCAAAATTTGGCTAAAAAAACACATGTTCCTCACATTTCTGTGGCAGAAAGTTCTGGAATCTGAGAGGAGCCACAAATTTCCTTCCACCCAGCGTTCCCCCAAGTCTCCCGATAAAAATGATACCTCACTTGCGTGGGTAGGCCTAGCGCCGGTGACAGGAAACACCCCAAAGCGCAACGTGGACACGTCCAAAATTTTGGAAGAAAACAGAGGTGTTTTTTGCGAAGTGCCTACCTGTAGATTTTGGCCTCTAGCTCAGCCGGCACCTAGGGAAACCTACCACACCTGTGCATTTCTGAAAACTAGACACCTAGGGGAATCCAAGGAGGGGTGACTTGCGGGGTTCGGACCAGGTTCTGTTACCCAGAATCCTTTGCAAACCTCAAAATTTGGCTAAAAAAACACATGTTCCTCACATTTCTGTGGCAGAAAGTTCTGGAATCTGAGAGGAGCCACAAATTTCCTTCCACCCAGCATTCCCCCAAGTCTCCCGATAAAAATGATACCTCACTTGTGTGGGTAGGCCTAGCGCCCGTGACAGGAAACACCCCAAAGCGCAACGTGGACACATCCAAAATTTTGGAAGAAAACAGAGGTGTTTTTTGTGAAGTGCCTACCTGTAGATTTTGGCCTCTAGCTCAGCTGGCACCTAGGGAAACCTACCAAATCTGTGCATTTCTGAAAACTAGAGACTTAGGGGAATCCAAAATGGATTGACTTGCGGGGCTCGGACCAGGTTCTGTTACCCAGAATCCTTTGCAAACCTCAAAATTTGGCTAAAAAAACACATGTTCCTCACATTTCTGTGGCAGAAAGTTCTGGAATCTGAGAAGAGCCACAAATTTCCTTCCACCCAGCGTTCCCCCAAGTCTCCCGATAAAAATGATACCTCACTTGCGTGGGTAGGCCTAGCGCCAGCGACAGGAAACACCCCAAAGCGCAACGTGGACACGTCCAAAATTTTGGAAGAAAACAGAGGTGTTTTTTGCGAAGTGCCTACCTGTAGATTTTGGCCTCTAGCTCAGCCGGCACCTAGGGAAACCTACCAAACCTGTGCATTTCTGAAAACTAGAGACCTAGGGAAATCCAAGGAGGGGTGACTTGCGGGGCTCGGACCAGGTTCTGTTACCCAAAATCCTTTGCAAACCTCAAAATTTGGCTAAAAAAACACATGTTCCTCACATTTCTGTGGCAGAAATTTCTGGAATCTGAGAGGAGCCACAAATTTCCTTCCACCCAGCGTTCCCCCCAGTCTCCCGATAAAAATGATACCTCACTTGCGTGGGTAGGCCTAGCGCCAGCGACAGGAAACGCCCCAAAGCGCAACGTGGACACATCCAAAATTTTGGAAGAAAACAGAGGTGTTTTTTGCGAAGTGCCTACCTGTAGATTTTGGCCTCTAGCTCAGCCGGCACCTAGGGAAACCTGCCAAACCTGTGCATTTCTGAAAACTAGAGACCTAGGGGAATCCAAGGAAGGGTGACTTGTGGGGCTCGGACCAGGTTCTGTTACCCAGAATCCTTTGCAAACCTCTAAATGTGGCTAAAAAAACACATGTTCCTCACATGTCTGTGGCAGAAAGTTCTGGAATCTGAGAGGAGCCACAAATTTCCTTCCACCCAGCGTTCCCCCAAGTCTCCCGATAAAAATGATACCTCACTTGCATGGGTAGGCCTAGCGCCGGCGACAGGAAACACCCCAAACCGCAACGTGGACACGTCCAAAATTTTGGAAGAAAACAGAGGTGTTTTTTGCGAAGTGCCTACCTGTAGATTTTGGCCTCTAGCTCAGCCGGCACCTAGGGAAACCTACCAAACCTGTGCATTTCTGAAAACTAGAGACCTAGGGGAATCCAAGATGGGGTGACTTGCGGGGCTCGGACCAGGTTCTGTTACCCAGAATCCTTTGCAAACCTCAAAATTTGGCTAAAAAAACACATGTTCCTCACATTTCTGTGGCAGAAAGTTCTGGAATCTGAGAGGAGCCACAAATTTCCTTCCACCCAGCGTTCCCCCAAGTCTCCCGATAAAAATGATACCTCACTTGTGTGGGTAGGCCTAGCGCCCGTGACAGGAAACACCCCAAAGCGCAACGTGGACACATCCAAATTTTTGGAAGAAAACAGAGGTGTTTATTGCGAAGTGCCTACCTGTAGATTTTGGCCTCTAGCTCAGCCGGCACCTAGGGAAACTTACCAAACCTGTGCATTTCTGAAAACTAGAGACCTAGGGGAATCCAAGGAGGGGTGACTTGTGGGGCTCGGACCAGGTTCTGTTACCCAGAATCCTTTGCAAACCTCTAAATGTGGCTAAAAAAACACATGTTCCTCACATTTCTGTGGCAGAAAGTTCTGGAATCTGAGAGGAGCCACAAATTTCCTTCCACCCAGCGTTCCCCCAAGTCTCCCGATAAAAATGATACCTCACTTGTGTGGGTAGGCCTAGCGCCCGTGACAGGAAACACCCCAAAGCGCAACGTGGACACATCCAAAATTTTGGAAGAAAACAGAGGTGTTTTTTGTGAAGTGCCTACCTGTAGATTTTGGCCTCTAGCTCAGCCGGCACCTAGGGAAACCTACCAAACCTGTGCATTTCTGAAAACTAGAGACCTAGGGGAATCCAAGGAGGGGTGACTTGTGGGGCTCGGACCAGGTTCTGTTACCCAGAATCCTTTGCAAACCTCTAAATGTGGCTAAAAAAACACATGTTCCTCACATTTCTGTGGCAGAAAGTTCTGGAATCTGAGAGGAGCCACAAATTTCCTTCCACCCAGCGTTCCCCCCAGTCTCCCGATAAAAATGATACCTCACTTGCATGGGTAGGCCTAGCGCCAGCGACGGGAAACGCCCCAAAGCGCAACGTGGACACATCCAAAATTTTGGAAGAAAACAGAGGTGTTTTTTGCGAAGTGCCTACCTGTAGATTTTGGCCTCTAGCTCAGCCGGCACCTAGGGAAACCTACCAAACCTGTGCATTTCTGAAAACTAGAGACCTAGGGGAATCCAAGGAGGGGTGACTTGTGGGGCTCGGACCAGGTTCTGTTACCCAGAATCCTTTGCAAACCTCTAAATTTGGCTAAAAAAACACATGTTCCTCACATTTCTGTGGCAGAAAGTTCTTGAATCTGAGAGGAGCCACAAATTTCCTTCCACCCAGCGTTCCCCCCAGTCTCCTGATAAAAATGATACCTCACTTGCGTGGGTAGGCCTAGCGCCAGCGACAGGAAACGCCCCAAAGCGCAACGTGGACACATCCAAAATTTTGGAAGAAAACAGAGGTGTTTTTTGCGAAGTGCCTACCTGTAGATTTTGGCCTCTAGCTCAGCCGGCACCTAGGGAAACCTGCCAAACCTGTGCATTTCTGAAAACTAGAGACCTAGGGGAATCCAAGGAAGGGTGACTTGTGGGGCTCGGACCAGGTTCTGTTACCCAGAATCCTTTGCAAACCTCTAAATGTGGCTAAAAAAACACATGTTCCTCACATGTCTGTGGCAGAAAGTTCTGGAATCTGAGAGGAGCCACAAATTTCCTTCCACCCAGCGTTCCCCCAAGTCTCCCGATAAAAATGATACCTCACTTGCATGGGTAGGCCTAGCGCCGGCGACAGGAAACACCCCAAACCGCAACGTGGACACGTCCAAAATTTTGGAAGAAAACAGAGGTGTTTTTTGCGAAGTGCCTACCTGTAGATTTTGGCCTCTAGCTCAGCCGGCACCTAGGGAAACCTACCAAACCTGTGCATTTCTGAAAACTAGAGACCTAGGGGAATCCAAGATGGGGTGACATGCGGGGCTCGGACAAGGTTCTGTTACCCAGAATCCTTTGCAAACCTCAAAATTTGGCTAAAAAAACACATGTTCCTCACATTTCTGTGGCAGAAAGTTCTGGAATCTGAGAGGAGCCACAAATTTCCTTCCACCCAGCGTTCCCCCAAGTCTCCCGATAAAAATGATACCTCACTTGTGTGGGTAGGCCTAGCGCCCGTGACAGGAAACACCCCAAAGCGCAACGTGGACACATCCAAAATTTTGGAAGAAAACAGAGGTGTTTTTTGTGAAGTGCCTACCTGTAGATTTTGGCCTCTAGCTCAGCCGGCACCTAGGGAAACCTACCAAACCTGTGCATTTCTGAAAACTAGAGACCTAGGGGAATCCAAGGAGGGGTGACTTGTGGGGCTCGGACCAGGTTCTGTTACCCAGAATCCTTTGCAAACCTCTAAATGTGGCTAAAAAAACACATGTTCCTCACATTTCTGTGGCAGAAAGTTCTGGAATCTGAGAGGAGCCACAAATTTCCTTCCACCCAGCGTTCCCCCCAGTCTCCCGATAAAAATGATACCTCACTTGCATGGGTAGGCCTAGCGCCAGCGACGGGAAACGCCCCAAAGCGCAACGTGGACACATCCAAAATTTTGGAAGAAAACAGAGGTGTTTTTTGCGAAGTGCCTACCTGTAGATTTTGGCCTCTAGCTCAGCCGGCACCTAGGGAAACCTACCAAACCTGTGCATTTCTGAAAACTAGAGACCTAGGGGAATCCAAGGAGGGGTGACTTGTGGGGCTCGGACCAGGTTCTGTTACCCAGAATCCTTTGCAAACCTCTAAATTTGGCTAAAAAAACACATGTTCCTCACATTTCTGTGGCAGAAAGTTCTGGAATCTGAGAGGAGCCACAAATTTCCTTCCACCCAGCGTTCCCCCAAGTCTCCCGATAAAAATGATACCTCACTTGCATGGGTAGGCCTAGCGCCGGCAACAGGAAACACCCCAAACCGCAACGTGGACACGTCCAAAATTTTGGAAGAAAACAGAGGTGTTTTTTGCGAAGTGCCTACCTGTAGATTTTGGCCTCTAGCTCAGCCAGCACCTAGGGAAACCTACCAAACCTGTGCATTTCTGAAAACTAGAGACCTAGGGGAATCCAAGATGGGGTGACTTGCGGGGCTCGGACCAGGTTCTGTTACCCAGAATCCTTTGCAAACCTCAAAATTTGGCTAAAAAAACACATGTTCCTCACATTTCTGTGGCAGAAAGTTCTGGAATCTGAGAGGAGCCACAAATTTCCTTCCACCCAGCGTTCCCCCAAGTCTCCCGATAAAAATGATACCTCACTTGTTTGGGTAGGCCTAGCGCCCGTGACAGGAAACACCCCAAAGCGCAACGTGGACACATCCAAATTTTTGGAAGAAAACAGAGGTGTTTTGTGTGAAGTGCCTACCTGTAGATTTTGGCCTCTAGCTCAGCCGGCACCTAGGGAAACCTACCAAACCTGTGCATTTCTGAAAACTAGAGACCTAGGGAAATCCAAGGAGGGGTGACTTGCGGGGCTCGGACCAGGTTCTGTTACCCAGAATCCTTTGCAAACCTCAAAATTTGGCTAAAAAAACACATGTTCCTCACATTTCTGTGGCAGAAAGTTCTGGAATCTGAGAGGAGCCACAAATTTCCTTCCACCCAGCGTTCCCCCAAGTCTCCCGATAAAAATGATACCTCACTTGCGTGGGTAGGCCTAGCGCCAGCGACAGGAAACGCCCCAAAGCGCAACGTGGACACATCCAAAATTTTGGAAGAAAACAGAGGTGTTTTTTGCGAAGTGCCTACCTGTAGATTTTGGCCTCTAGCTCAGCCGGCACCTAGGGAAACCTACCAAACCTGTGCATTTCTGAAAACTAGAGACCTAGGGGAATCCAAGGAGGGGTGACTTGTGGGGCTCGGACCAGGTTCTGTTACCCAGAATCCTTTGCAAACCTCAAAATTTGGCTAAAAAAACACATGTTCCTCACATGTCTGTGGCAGAAAGTTCTGGAATCTGAGAGGAGCCACAAATTTCCTTCCACCCAGCGTTCCCCCAAGTCTCCCGATAAAAATGATACCTCACTTGCATGGGTAGGCCTAGCGCCGGCGACAGGAAACACCCCAAACCGCAACGTGGACACGTCCAAAATTTTGGAAGAAAACAGAGGTGTTTTTTGCGAAGTGCCTACCTGTAGATTTTGGCCTCTAGCTCAGCCGGCACCTAGGGAAACCTACCAAACCTGTGCATTTCTGAAAACTAGAGACCTAGGGGAATCCAAGATGGGGTGACTTGCGGGGCTCGGACCAGGTTCTGTTACCCAGAATCCTTTGCAAACCTCAAAATTTGGCTAAAAAAACACATGTTCCTCACATTTCTGTGGCAGAAAGTTCTGGAATCTGAGAGGAGCCACAAATTTCCTTCCACCCAGCGTTCCCCCAAGTCTCCCGATAAAAATGATACCTCACTTGTGTGGGTAGGCCTAGCGCCCGTGACAGGAAACACCCCAAAGCGCAACGTGGACACATCCAAATTTTTGGAAGAAAACAGAGGTGTTTATTGCGAAGTGCCTACCTGTAGATTTTGGCCTCTAGCTCAGCCGGCACCTAGGGAAACCTACCAAACCTGTGCATTTCTGAAAACTAGAGACCTAGGGGAATCCAAGGAGGGGTGACTTGTGGGGCTCGGACCAGGTTCTGTTACCCAGAATCCTTTGCAAACCTCTAAATGTGGCTAAAAAAACACATGTTCCTCACATTTCTGTGGCAGAAAGTTCTTGAATCTGAGAGGAGCCACAAATTTCCTTCCACCCAGCGTTCCCCCCAGTCTCCTGATAAAAATGATACCTCACTTGCGTGGGTAGGCCTAGCGCCAGCGACAGGAAACGCCCCAAAGCGCAACGTGGACACATCCAAAATTTTGGAAGAAAACAGAGGTGTTTTTTGCGAAGTGCCTACCTGTAGATTTTGGCCTCTAGCTCAGCCGGCACCTAGGGAAACCTGCCAAACCTGTGCATTTCTGAAAACTAGAGACCTAGGGGAATCCAAGGAAGGGTGACTTGTGGGGCTCAGACCAGGTTCTGTTACCCAGAATCCTTTGCAAACCTCTAAATGTGGCTAAAAAAACACATGTTCCTCACATGTCTGTGGCAGAAAGTTCTGGAATCTGAGAGGAGCCACAAATTTCCTTCCACCCAGCGTTCCCCCAAGTCTCCCGATAAAAATGATACCTCACTTGCATGGGTAGGCCTAGCGCCGGCGACAGGAAACACCCCAAACCGCAACGTGGACACGTCCAAAATTTTGGAAGAAAACAGAGGTGTTTTTTGCGAAGTGCCTACCTGTAGATTTTGGCCTCTAGCTCAGCCGGCACCTAGGGAAACCTACCAAACCTGTGCATTTCTGAAAACTAGAGACCTAGGGGAATCCAAGATGGGGTGACTTGCGGGGCTCGGACCAGGTTCTGTTACCCAGAATCCTTTGCAAACCTCTAAATGTGGCTAAAAAAACACATGTTCCTCACATTTCTGTGGCAGAAAGTTCTGGAATCTGAGAGGAGCCACAAATTTCCTTCCACCCAGCGTTCCCCCAAGTCTCCCGATAAAAATGATACCTCACTTGTGTGGGTAGGCCTAGCGCCCGTGACAGGAAACACCCCAAAGCGCAACGTGGACACATCCAAAATTTTGGAAGAAAACAGAGGTGTTTTTTGTGAAGTGCCTACCTGTAGATTTTGGCCTCTAGCTCAGCCGGCACCTAGGGAAACCTACCAAACCTGTGCATTTCTGAAAACTAGAGACCTAGGGGAATCCAAGGAGGGGTGACTTGTGGGGCTCGGACCAGGTTCTGTTACCCAGAATCCTTTGCAAACCTCTAAATGTGGCTAAAAAAACACATGTTCCTCACATTTCTGTGGCAGAAAGTTCTGGAATCTGAGAGGAGCCACAAATTTCCTTCCACCCAGCGTTCCCCCCAGTCTCCCGATAAAAATGATACCTCACTTGCATGGGTAGGCCTAGCGCCAGCGACGGGAAACGCCCCAAAGCGCAACGTGGACACATCCAAAATTTTGGAAGAAAACAGAGGTGTTTTTTGCGAAGTGCCTACCTGTAGATTTTGGCCTCTAGCTCAGCCGGCACCTAGGGAAACCTACCAAACCTGTGCATTTCTGAAAACTAGAGACCTAGGGGAATCCAAGGAGGGGTGACTTGTGGGGCTCGGACCAGGTTCTGTTACCCAGAATCCTTTGCAAACCTCTAAATTTGGCTAAAAAAACACATGTTCCTCACATTTCTGTGGCAGAAAGTTCTGGAATCTGAGAGGAGCCACAAATTTCCTTCCACCCAGCGTTCCCCCAAGTCTCCCGATAAAAATGATACCTCACTTGCATGGGTAGGCCTAGCGCCGGCAACAGGAAACACCCCAAACCGCAACGTGGACACGTCCAAAATTTTGGAAGAAAACAGAGGTGTTTTTTGCGAAGTGCCTACCTGTAGATTTTGGCCTCTAGCTCAGCCAGCACCTAGGGAAACCTACCAAACCTGTGCATTTCTGAAAACTAGAGACCTAGGGGAATCCAAGATGGGGTGACTTGCGGGGCTCGGACCAGGTTCTGTTACCCAGAATCCTTTGCAAACCTCAAAATTTGGCTAAAAAAACACATGTTCCTCACATTTCTGTGGCAGAAAGTTCTGGAATCTGAGAGGAGCCACAAATTTCCTTCCACCCAGCGTTCCCCCAAGTCTCCCGATAAAAATGATACCTCACTTGTTTGGGTAGGCCTAGCGCCCGTGACAGGAAACACCCCAAAGCGCAACGTGGACACATCCAAATTTTTGGAAGAAAACAGAGGTGTTTTGTGTGAAGTGCCTACCTGTAGATTTTGGCCTCTAGCTCAGCCGGCACCTAGGGAAACCTACCAAACCTGTGCATTTCTGAAAACTAGAGACCTAGGGAAATCCAAGGAGGGGTGACTTGCGGGGCTCGGACCAGGTTCTGTTACCCAGAATCCTTTGCAAACCTCAAAATTTGGCTAAAAAAACACATGTTCCTCACATTTCTGTGGCAGAAAGTTCTGGAATCTGAGAGGAGCCACAAATTTCCTTCCACCCAGCGTTCCCCCAAGTCTCCCGATAAAAATGATACCTCACTTGCGTGGGTAGGCCTAGCGCCAGCGACAGGAAACGCCCCAAAGCGCAACGTGGACACATCCAAAATTTTGGAAGAAAACAGAGGTGTTTTTTGCGAAGTGCCTACCTGTAGATTTTGGCCTCTAGCTCAGCCGGCACCTAGGGAAACCTACCAAACCTGTGCATTTCTGAAAACTAGAGACCTAGGGGAATCCAAGGAGGGGTGACTTGTGGGGCTCGGACCAGGTTCTGTTACCCAGAATCCTTTGCAAACCTCAAAATTTGGCTAAAAAAACACATGTTCCTCACATGTCTGTGGCAGAAAGTTCTGGAATCTGAGAGGAGCCACAAATTTCCTTCCACCCAGCGTTCCCCCAAGTCTCCCGATAAAAATGATACCTCACTTGCATGGGTAGGCCTAGCGCCGGCGACAGGAAACACCCCAAACCGCAACGTGGACACGTCCAAAATTTTGGAAGAAAACAGAGGTGTTTTTTGCGAAGTGCCTACCTGTAGATTTTGGCCTCTAGCTCAGCCGGCACCTAGGGAAACCTACCAAACCTGTGCATTTCTGAAAACTAGAGACCTAGGGGAATCCAAGATGGGGTGACTTGCGGGGCTCGGACCAGGTTCTGTTACCCAGAATCCTTTGCAAACCTCAAAATTTGGCTAAAAAAACACATGTTCCTCACATTTCTGTGGCAGAAAGTTCTGGAATCTGAGAGGGAGCCACAAATTTCCTTCCACCCAGCGTTCCCCCAAGTCTCCCGATAAAAATGATACCTCACTTGTGTGGGTAGGCCTAGCGCCCGTGACAGGAAACACCCCAAAGCGCAACGTGGACACATCCAAATTTTGGAAGAAAACAGAGGTGTTTATTGCGAAGTGCCTACCTGTAGATTTTGGCCTCTAGCTCAGCCGGCACCTAGGGAAACTACCAAACCTGTGCATTTCTGAAAACTAGAGACCTAGGGGAATCCAAGGAGGGGTGACTTGTGGGGCTCGGACCAGGTTCTGTTACCCAGAATCCTTTGCAAACCTCTAAATGTGGCTAAAAAAACACATGTTCCTCACATTTCTGTGGCAGAAAGTTCTGGAATCTGAGAGGAGCCACAAATTTCCTTCCACCCAGCGTTCCCCCAAGTCTCCCGATAAAAATGATACCTCACTTGTGTGGGTAGGCCTAGCGCCCGTGACAGGAAACACCCCAAAGCGCAACGTGGACACATCCAAAATTTTGGAAGAAAACAGAGGTGTTTTTTGTGAAGTGCCTACCTGTAGATTTTTGGCCTCTAGCTCAGCCGGCACCTAGGGAAACCTACCAAACCTGTGCATTTCTGAAAACTAGAGACCTAGGGAAATCCAAGGAGGGGTGACTTGCGGGGCTCGGACCAGGTTCTGTTACCCAGAATCCTTTGCAAACCTCAAAATTTGGCTAAAAAAACACGTGTTCCTCACATTTCTGTGGCAGAAATTTCTGGAATCTGAGAGGAGCCACAAATTTCCTTCCACCCAGCGTTCCCCCCAGTCTCCCGATAAAAATGATACCTCACTTGCGTGGGTAGGCCTAGCGCCAGCGACAGGAAACGCCCCAAAGCGCAACGTGGACACATCCAAAATTTTGGAAGAAAACAGAGGTGTTTTTTGCGAAGTGCCTACCTGTAGATTTTGGCCTCTAGCTCAGCCGGCACCTAGGGAAACCTACCAAACCTGTGCATTTCTGAAAACTAGAGACCTAGGGGAATCCAAGGAGGGGTGACTTGTGGGGCTCGGACCAGGTTCTGTTACCCAGAATCCTTTGCAAACCTCTAATGTGGCTAAAAAAACACATGTTCCTCACATTTCTGTGGCAGAAAGTTCTTGAATCTGAGAGGAGCCACAAATTTCCTTCCACCCAGCGTTCCCCCCAGTCTCCCGATAAAAATGATACCTCACTTGCGTGGGTAGGCCTAGCGCCAGCGACTGGAAACGCCCCAAAGCGCAACGTGGACACATCCAACATTTTGGAAGAAAACAGAGGTGTTTTTTGCGAAGTGCCTACCTGTAGATTTTGGCCTCTAGCTCAGCCGGCACCTAGGGAAACCTACCAAACCTGTGCATTTCTGAAAACTAGAGACCTAGGGGAATCCAAGGAGGGGTGACTTGTGTGGCTCGGACCAGGTTCTGTTACCCAGAATCCTTTGCAAACCTCTAAATTTGGCTAAAAAAACACATGTTCCTCACATTTCTGTGGCAGAAAGTTCTGGAATCTGAGAGGAGCCACAAATTTCCTTCCACCCAGCGTTCCCCCAAGTCTCCCGATAAAAATGATACCTCACTTGCATGGGTAGGCCTAGCGCCGGCGACAGGAAACACCCCAAACCGCAACGTGGACACGTCCAAAATTTTGGAAGAAAACAGAGGTGTTTTTTTGCGAAGTGCCTACCTGTAGATTTTGGCCTCTAGCTCAGCCGGCACCTAGGGAAACCTACCAAACCTGTGCATTTCTGAAAACTAGAGACCTAGGGGAATCCAAGATGGGGTGACTTGCGGGGCTCGGACCAGGTTCTGTTACCCAGAATCCTTTGCAAACCTCAAAATTTGGCTAAAAAAACACATGTTCCTCACATTTCTGTGGCAGAAAGTTCTGGAATCTGAGAGGAGCCACAAATTTCCTTCCACCCAGCGTTCCCCCAAGTCTCCCGATAAAAATGATACCTCACTTGTGTGGGTAGGCCTAGCGCCCGTGACAGGAAACACCCCAAAGCGCAACGTGGACACATCCAAAATTTTGGAAGAAAACAGAGGTGTTTTTTGCGAAGTGCCTACCTGTAGATTTTGGCCTCTAGCTCAGCCGGCACCTAGGGAAACCTACCAAACCTGTGCATTTCTGAAAACTAGAGACCTAGGGAAATCCAAGGAGGGGTGACTTGCGGGGCTCGGACCAGGTTCTGTTACCCAAAATCCTTTGCAAACCTCAAAATTTGGCTAAAAAAACACATGTTCCTCACATTTCTGTGGCAGAAATTTCTGGAATCTGAGAGGAGCCACAAATTTCCTTCCACCCAGCGTTCCCCCCAGTCTCCTGATAAAAATGATACCTCACTTGCGTGGGTAGGCCTAGCGCCAGCGACAGGAAACGCCCCAAAGCGCAACGTGGACACATCCAAAATTTTGGAAGAAAACAGAGGTGTTTTTTGCGAAGTGCCTACCTGTAGATTTTGGCCTCTAGCTCAGCCGGGCACCTAGGGAAACCTGCCAAACCTGTGCATTTCTGAAAACTAGAGACCTAGGGGAATCCAAGGAAGGGTGACTTGTGGGGCTCGGACCAGGTTCTGTTACCCAGAATCCTTTGCAAACCTCTAAATGTGGCTAAAAAAACACATGTTCCTCACATGTCTGTGGCAGAAAGTTCTGGAATCTGAGAGGAGCCACAAATTTCCTTCCACCAGCGTTCCCCCAAGTCTCCCGATAAAAATGATACCTCACTTGCATGGGTAGGCCTAGCGCCGGCGACAGGAAACACCCCAAACCGCAACGTGGACACGTCAAAATTTTGGAAGAAAACAGAGGTGTTTTTTGCGAAGTGCCTACCTGTAGATTTTGGCCTCTAGCTCAGCCGGCACCTAGGGAAACCTACCAAACCTGTGCATTTCTGAAAACTAGAGACCTAGGGGAATCCAAGATGGGGTGACTTGCGGGGCTCGGACCAGGTTCTGTTACCCAGAATCCTTTGCAAACCTCAAAATTTGGCTAAAAAAACACATGTTCCTCACATTTCTGTGGCAGAAAGTTCTGGAATCTGAGAGGAGCCACAAATTTCCTTCCACCCAGCGTTCCCCCAAGTCTCCCGATAAAAATGATACCTCACTTGTGTGGGTAGGCCTAGCGCCCGTGACAGGAAACACCCCAAAGCGCAACGTGGACACATCCAAAATTTGGAAGAAAACAGAGGTGTTTTTTGTGAAGTGCCTACCTGTAGATTTTGGCCTCTAGCTCAGCCGGCACCTAGGGAAACCTACCAAACCTGTGCATTTCTGAAAACTAGAGACCTAGGGAAATCCAAGGAGGGGTGACTTGCGGGGCTCGGACCAGGTTCTGTTACCCAGAATCCTTTGCAAACCTCAAAATTTGGCTAAAAAAACACGTGTTCCTCACATTTCTGTGGCAGAAATTTCTGGAATCTGAGAGGAGCCACAAATTTCCTTCCACCCAGCGTTCCCCCCAGTCTCCCGATAAAAATGATACCTCACTTGCGTGGGTAGGCCTAGCGCCAGCGACAGGAAACGCCCCAAAGCGCAACGTGGACACATCCAAAATTTTGGAAGAAAACAGAGGTGTTTTTTGCGAAGTGCCTACCTGTAGATTTTGGCCTCTAGCTCAGCCGGCACCTAGGGAAACCTACCAAACCTGTGCATTTCTGAAAACTAGAGACCTAGGGGAATCCAAGGAGGGGTGACTTGTGGGGCTCGGACCAGGTTCTGTTACCCAGAATCCTTTGCAAACCTCTAAATGTGGCTAAAAAAACACATGTTCCTCACATTTCTGTGGCAGAAAGTTCTTGAATCTGAGAGGAGCCACAAATTTCCTTCCACCCAGCGTTCCCCCCAGTCTCCTGATAAAAATGATACCTCACTTGCGTGGGTAGGCCTAGCGCCAGCGACAGGAAACGCCCCAAAGCGCAACGTGGACACATCCAAAATTTTGGAAGAAAACAGAGGTGTTTTTTGCGAAGTGCCTACCTGTAGATTTTGGCCTCTAGCTCAGCCGGCACCTAGGAAACCTGCCAAACCTGTGCATTTCTGAAAACTAGAGACCTAGGGGAATCCAAGGAAGGGTGACTTGTGGGGCTCGGACCAGGTTCTGTTACCCAGAATCCTTTGCAAACCTCTAAATGTGGCTAAAAAAACACATGTTCCTCACATGTCTGTGGCAGAAAGTTCTGGAATCTGAGAGGAGCCACAAATTTCCTTCCACCCAGCGTTCCCCCAAGTCTCCCGATAAAAATGATACCTCACTTGCATGGGTAGGCCTAGCGCCGGCGACAGGAAACACCCCAAACCGCAACGTGGACACGTCCAAAATTTTGGAAGAAAACAGAGGTGTTTTTTGCGAAGTGCTACCTGTAGATTTTGGCCTCTAGCTCAGCCGGCACCTAGGGAAACCTACCAAACCTGTGCATTTCTGAAAACTAGAGACCTAGGGGAATCCAAGATGGGTGACTTGCGGGGCTCGGACCAGGTTCTGTTACCCAGAATCCTTTGCAAACCTCAAAATTTGGCTAAAAAAACACATGTTCCTCACATTTCTGTGGCAGAAAGTTCTGGAATCTGAGAGGAGCCACAAATTTCCTTCCACCCAGCGTTCCCCCAAGTCTCCCGATAAAAATGATACCTCACTTGTGTGGGTAGGCCTAGCGCCCGTGACAGGAAACACCCAAAGCGCAACGTGGACACATCCAAAATTTTGGAAGAAAACAGAGGTGTTTTTTGTGAAGTGCCTACCTGTAGATTTTGGCCTCTAGCTCAGCCGGCACCTAGGGAAACCTACCAAACCTGTGCATTTCTGAAAACTAGAGACCTAGGGAAATCCAAGGAGGGGTGACTTGCGGGGCTCGGACCAGGTTCTGTTACCCAGAATCCTTTGCAAACCTCAAAATTTGGCTAAAAAAACACGTGTTCCTCACATTTCTGTGGCAGAAATTTCTGGAATCTGAGAGGAGCCACAAATTTCCTTCCACCCAGCGTTCCCCCAGTCTCCTGATAAAAATGATACCTCACTTGCGTGGGTAGGCCTAGCGCCAGCGACAGGAAACGCCCCAAAGCGCAACGTGGACACATCCAAAATTTTGGAAGAAAACAGAGGTGTTTTTTGCGAAGTGCCTACCTGTAGATTTTGGCCTCTAGCTCAGCCGGCACCTAGGGAAACCTACAAACCTGTGCATTTCTGAAAACTAGAGACCTAGGGGAATCCAAGGAGGGGTGACTTGTGGGGCTCGGACCAGGTTCTGTTACCCAGAATCCTTTGCAAACCTCTAAATGTGGCTAAAAAAACACATGTTCCTCACATTTCTGTGGCAGAAAGTTCTTGAATCTGAGAGGAGCCACAAATTTCCTTCACCCAGCGTTCCCCCCAGTCTCCGATAAAAATGATACCTCACTTGCGTGGGTAGGCCTAGCGCCAGCGACTGGAAACGCCCCAAAGCGCAACGTGGACACATCCAACATTTTGGAAGAAAACAGAGGTGTTTTTGCGAAGTGCCTACCTGTAGATTTTGGCCTCTAGCTCAGCCGGCACCTAGGGAAACCTACCAAACCTGTGCATTTCTGAAAACTAGAGACCTAGGGGAATCCAAGGAGGGGTGACTTGTGGGGCTCGGACCAGGTTCTGTTACCCCGAATCCTTTGCAAACCTCTAAATTTGGCTAAAAAAACACATGTTCCTCACATTTCTGTGGCAGAAAGTTCTGGAATCTGAGAGGAGCCACAAATTTCCTTCCACCCAGCGTTCCCCAAGTCTCCCGATAAAAATGATACCTCACTTGCATGGGTAGGCCTAGCGCCGGCGACAGGAAACACCCCAAACCGCAACGTGGACACGTCCAAAATTTTGGAAGAAAACAGAGGTGTTTTTTGCGAAGTGCCTACCTGTAGATTTTGGCCTCTAGCTCAGCCGGCACCTAGGGAAACCTACCAAACCTGTGCATTTCTGAAAACTAGAGACCTAGGGGAATCCAAGATGGGGTGACTTGCGGGGCTCGGACCAGGTTCTGTTACCCAGAATCCTTTGCAAACCTCAAAATTTGGCTAAAAAAACACATGTTCCTCACATTTCTGTGGCAGAAAGTTCTGGAATCTGAGAGGAGCCACAAATTTCCTTCCACCCAGCGTTCCCCCAAGTCTCCCGATAAAAATGACACCTCACTTGTGTGGGTAGGCCTAGCGCCCGTGACAGGAAACACCCCAAAGCGCAACGTGGACACATCCAAATTTTTGGAAGAAAACAGAGGTGTTTATTGCGAAGTGCCTACCTGTAGATTTTGGCCTCTAGCTCAGCCGGCACCTAGGGAAACCTACCAAACCTGTGCATTTCTGAAAACTAGAGACCTAGGGAAATCCAAGGAGGGGTGACTTGCGGGGCTCGGACCAGGTTCTGTTACCCAGAATCCTTTGCAAACCTCAAAATTTGGCTAAAAAAACACATGTTCCTCACATTTCTGTGGCAGAAAGTTCTGGAATCTGAGAGGAGCCACAAATTTCCTTCCACCCAGCGTTCCCCAAGTCTCCCGATAAAAATGATACCTCACTTGCGTGGGTAGGCCTAGCGCCAGCGACAGGAAACGCCCCAAAGCGCAACGTGGACACATCCAAAATTTTGGAAGAAAACAGAGGTGTTTTTTGCGAAGTGCCTACCTGTAGATTTTGGCCTCTAGCTCAGCCGGCACCTAGGGAAACCTACCAAACCTGTGCATTTCTGAAAACTAGAGACCTAGGGGAATCCAAGGAGGGGTGACTTGTGGGCTCGGACCAGGTTCTGTTACCCAGAATCCTTTGCAAACCTCAAAATTTGGCTAAAAAAACACATGTTCCTCACATTTCTGTGGCAGAAAGTTCTGGAATCTGAGAGGAGCCACAAATTTCCTTCCACCCAGCGTTCCCCCAAGTCTCCCGATAAAAATGATACCTCACTTGCGTGGGTAGGCCTAGCGCCGCCGACAGGAAACACCCCAAAGCGCAACGTGGACACGTCCAAAATTTTGGAAGAAAACAGAGGTGTTTTTTGCGAAGTGCCTACCTGTAGATTTTGGCCTCTAGCTCAGCCGGCACCTAGGGAAACCTACCAAACCTGTGCATTTCTGAAAACTAGAGACCTAGGGAAATCCAAGGAGGGGTGACTTGCGGGGCTCGGACCAGGTTCTGTTACCCAGAATCCTTTGCAAACCTCAAAATTTGCTAAAAAACACATGTTCCTCACATTTCTGTGGCAGAAATTTCTGGAATCTGAGAGGAGCCACAAATTTCCTTCCACCCAGCGTTCCCCCCAGTCTCCCGATAAAAATGATACCTCACTTGCGTGGGTAGGCCTAGCGCCAGCGACAGGAAACGCCCCAAAGCGCAACGTGGACACATCCAAAATTTTGGAAGAAAACAGAGGTGTTTTTGCGAAGTGCCTACCTGTAGATTTTGGCCTCTAGCTCAGCCGGCACCTAGGGAAACCTGCCAAACCTGTGCATTTCTGAAAACTAGAGACCTAGGGGAATCCAAGGAAGGGTGACTTGTGGGGCTCGGACCAGGTTCTGTTACCCAGAATCCTTTGCAAACCTCAAAATTTGGCTAAAAAAACACATGTTCCTCACATTTCTGTGGCAGAAATTTCTGGAATCTGAGAGGAGCCACAAATTTCCTTCCACCCAGCGTTCCCCCCAGTCTCCCGATAAAAATGATACCTCACTTGCGTGGGTAGGCCTAGCGCCAGCGACAGGAAACGCCCCAAAGCACAACGTGGACACATCCAAAATTTTGGAAGAAAACAGAGGTGTTTTTTGCGAAGTGCCTACCTGTAGATTTTGGCCTCTAGCTCAGCCGGCACCTAGGGAAACCTACCAAACCTGTGCATTTCTGAAAACTAGAGACCTAGGGGAATCCAAGGAGGGGTGACTTGTGGGGCTCGGACCAGGTTCTGTTACCCAGAATCCTTTGCAAACCTCTAAATGTGGCTAAAAAAACACATGTTCCTCACATTTCTGTGGCAGAAAGTTCTGGAATCTGAGAGGAGCCACAAATTTCCTTCCACCCAGCGTTCCCCCAAGTCTCCCGATAAAATGATACCTCACTTGCATGGGTAGGCCTAGCGCCGGCGACAGGAAACACCCCAAACCGCAACGTGGACACGTCCAAAATTTTGGAAGAAAACAGAGGTGTTTTTTGCGAAGTGCCTACCTGTAGATTTTGGCCTCTAGCTCAGCCGGCACCTAGGGAAACCTACCAAACCTGTGCATTTCTGAAACTAGAGACCTAGGGGAATCCAAGATGGGGTGACTTGCGGGGCTCGGACCAGGTTCTGTTACCCAGAATCCTTTGCAAACCTCAAAATTTGGCTAAAAAAACACATGTTCCTCACATTTCTGTGGCAGAAAGTTCTGGAATCTGAGAGGAGCCACAAATTTCCTTCCACCCAGCGTTCCCCCAAGTCTCCCGATAAAAATGATACCTCACTTGTGTGGGTAGGCCTAGCGCCCGTGACAGGAAACACCCCAAAGCGCAACGTGGACACGTCCAAAATTTGGAAGAAAACAGAGGTGTTTTTTGCGAAGTGCCTACCTGTAGATTTTGGCCTCTAGCTCAGCCGGCACCTAGGGAAACCTACCAAACCTGTGCATTTCTGAAAACTAGAGACCTAGGGGATCCAAGGAGGGGTGACTTGTGGGGCTCGGACCAGGTTCTGTTACCCAGAATCCTTTGCAAACCTCAAAATTTGGCTAAAAAAACACATGTTCCTCACATTTCTGTGGCAGAAAGTTCTGGAATCTGAGAGGAGCCACAAATTTCCTTCCACCCAGCGTTCCCCCAAGTCTCCCGATAAAAATG